>NC_137030.1:27870915-28235915 GCF_032717465.1 Coenobita brevimanus | reverse complement strand
GAATGAAAGAATTCTGATAGGCAGAAGTTCTGCAATATGGTTGAGTGACATTCCAGTCATGAGCGCTACCAGATGCCCGTGTAGCACGAGGGAAGGCATGGAGAGGTGGCACCATGGACGCAACTTCGTCTGAGCATTTGCCAAAAAAATATCTGTAAAATAATGCAAGGGAGGCAACATTCCTTCTTACTTGCAGGGGAGGTAGTTTATATGTAATGGCAGGGTTGTTAATGATTCTAACAGCTTTATTCTGAATTTTGTCTAGTTGTCTTAATGCAACCTCTCCACAACCATTCCACAAGGGTGAGCAATATTCAAGCTGAGAGCGCACATGACTCTTATAAATTATAGCTAACTGCTCATCGGCGAAGAAGTTACGGACTCTGTACAATAATCCAAGTTTCTTTGAGGCGGTTTTAGCAAGTGATCTGACATGAGAGGTCCAGCTGAGGGCACTGTTAAGTGAGACACCAAGAATTTCAATACTTTTGGAGATGGGAATATTAGTAGCACTGAAGGTAATGTACGAATCTGGCAATATCTGTCTATTAGTAAATTGTATATATTTAGTTTTACTAGCATTAAAAGAGACAAGGTTGTTTTGTCCCCATTCACTGATTGTAGCTAGATCTTGATTTATGGAGATGGCTGTACTGAGTTGAGAGGTAGAGATATTAGACTTTGTAAATGGATGTCTGAGTGTGAATGAACTATGTAGTGTTGAGTCATCTGCATATGAGTGAACGGGATTGTGAGTGACAGATAAGAGATCATTAATATATATATATATATATATATATATATATATATATATATATATATATATATATATATATTCCGGGATATATATATATATATATATATATATATATATATATATATATATATATATATATTCCGGGATATATATATATATATATATATATATATATATACATAAATATATTCCGGGGTATATATATATATATATATATATATATATATATATATATATATATATATATATATATATATATATATATATAAAGAAACAATACTTTCTCCAGGTGGGAAGGGAAGTCTAATAAGGATGATGAATACCAGTACTGGTATGAACATCTTGTTTATTTATTGGGAACGTTCGGCTTTAGCCATCATGAACCTAATAAAACTGATTTCTTGGCTTTACTCTAAAGAATATTTTGATTTCTCAATTAAATGGATAAACAAGTCATAATAAGAAAAAAAAAAAGGAAAAGATATGCCTTACCATTTAACATATAGGTAAGCAGTCAGGTAATATGTATCGTTATAACGTGGTCAACTGTTAAAAACTTAAAATGTTCAACATGGCTTAAAAAGTTCAAATCAAAATTTAAAATGATGCAGAGTAGTAAGGTGGAGGAGTCAAAGACACCCAGGGTTGGCATGTGGAGGTGGGTGAGGAGAGTCTCTGCTTCTCGTCTTAATGTGTCGTCAAGGGAAGTGTTTTTTTTTTTTTTTTTTTTTTTTGCCTATCGACCATTGGGGCCAAAGCCCCTGGTCATTAAGGCCGTATATATATATATATATATATATATATATATATATATATATATATATATATATATATATATATATATATATATACACCCACACACTTCCATGCATATATACAGAAACATTTTCTTGCACACGTACATATATATATAATAATTTTTTATTTTTTTGTATTTTTATTTTTTAAATTTTTTCTTGGTTTTATATTTTTTAGACCTTATAATATAAAGAAAAACCAAATCTAAAGACCCTAAAACTAATCACCTAACAGACAAATCGCTAACCTATACTAAATCCTACAGAGACAAATAGCTAGACCTACACTAATGGTAAAAATAGTCCGACAAAGAGAGCACCATCGACTGCAGATATGTAATGCTTTTCTACATCACATACCTGCACTCATCACCTGCTGACCCTCAGTCGGAGCACAACCTATTATAGGGGACATCAATATATGAAAGAGAACCAGACGAGTCAGGAACATTTCCATATACTTCAGCTGTCGGCCCTAATTAGAACAACTTAAACAGGGTGGTATAAGGTATTTACATAACATGTACAAAATGTGAAGGACCTGGCCCAACAGACCACCATCGACTGCAACTGCCCAATACCTTTCTATATTGCACATTTACACTCATCAGCTGGTGACTGTCAATCGAGGAACGGGGTTTAATGTAGGGGACATCAATATTAGAAATAGATTAGTGGGAAGGAGGAACTATTTCAAATATGTCAACTGTCAACCCTAATTAATAGTACAATATATACATAGTTACAGCCGATAAAAAACAAAACCATATAGTAAAAAAGTCACATCACTCTGATCAGTCCTGTCTCTCTGAAGAAAGCCATCAATTTATCAGTCATAACAATGTCCCCATCACCCAGGATGGTGGAAAGGGTGAAGGGGACGTCTGCTGCACCGAAGTAATTTACAAGCGAAGTGCGTTCACGAATAAATCGCCCACAGCGCAGGATGACATGACTGATAGATAACACCACATCACAGATGTCACAGTGCGGTGGGAATCGTTTTTCCATATAAGGTTTCATGTGCGTAAGCATGGTGGCATTAAGCCGTAATCGCGCCAACACTTTTTCTTCCAGGCGACTGGGACGGTTGGCAGTGGCCCAGTCGACCAGGTACGGCTTACACGTTCGAATATTTAGTCTGGTCCACTGACCTCGCCACAGAAGATTTTTTGATTTCTTACCGAGAGAGAGACTCGACCGTAGATCACGAGGAACATCCCAAGTCTCATTGAGCTCTACAGCCGACTTTACAAGTAAGTCAGCCTGCTCATTGCCGTAGATGCGACAACGATCAGGCACCCAGATCAGCGTGAATGACTTGTTGCATGAAAGCAACTTATTAACGATGCGGCCCTGAATCTCGTGAGAGACCGTAGTACAAGATGCAATTGCCTGAAGGGCTGATTTTGAATCTGAAAATATGACAAATGAGTCATGCCTAGAATTGAGAGCATAGTCTATGGCTTTGTCAATAGCAAAAAGTTCGGAGGTAAACACAGATGTATGAGTCGGCAACCGATACTTAATGTCATATTCGATCGACCATACACTTGCACCCATACATTCACTCGATGTGAAACCGTCGATGTACAATTGGTGTAACCCCAAGTCACGAACGATGATGTTATGAAACAAGTGGTGGACCTCCATCTCCTGTGCCTTGGCCTTTGGTGCTGGGAGCCATGATACGTCAACGGTAAAGTTGGGTGGCTCCCAAAGTGCTATATTTTTTAACACCAACTTGTCACAGTCACTGAGGTCCACACCAAGCTCCTGAGTCAGTAAGTGGAGGCAAATGGCAAGTGGGCGATGCACCCCCCACAGAAGGTGGTGGTATTGACACAGGGGGGTACAGACCACATTGCCAATATTACTTTTCCTAAATGTTCCTAGTCCATAGGACAAGGCCAGGTGGTCACGACGAATATGGAGGAGAGGCACATTCGCCTCCACTTCCATACAAGCTACACAGGTACACCAAGCGGCTCCAAGACACATTCGCAAATATTTTTCTGCAACACATCCAATCCTTTCAGTGTTGCATCGGATGCCGAGCTATGCACCTGTGTGCCATAGTCTAACTTTGAACGAATAAGAGACTTATACACCATTAATAAAGATTTTCTGCCAACAATCCATATAGTACCTGCTAGGTACTTGAGGACATTTACTGATTTATCACAACGAGCAAGTAAATTATTAATATGAATTTTGAAGTTCAAACGACGATCAAAATGGATACCCAAAAGCTTTACAGAATTTTGAAAAGGTACCACCTGATTATCCAAAGTTAAGCACAAATTAGGTACGTTACGATTAGTGAAGACTACAGCGGCACACTTAGGAACGGAAAACTTAAATCCCCACTGCAAGGCCCATTGGTGGACGGAGTCAAGGGCTGCTTGAATCCGCCCAGCCGAAAATTGTGCATTATGGGAAGAGTGCCATATTGCACAATCGTCAACGTAGAGCGAGTATTTAACCCGCCACCACTTTTTGACCACTGGTACCCCCCAATCCCGACCATTTTTCGACCATTTTTTTTTTTTTTTGCTAAAACTTTCGCTTTTGGTCAGAAACAATGGTCAGTGACAAAGAAATTGTTCCCCGGGGTCCATAATTACCCTAAACAGGTATGCCTTGGTCCCACCTGGCCCCGTGTTCTCCATAGGCGGTCTGAGCCTCAAATGTTTTCTATGGTATTATAAGTCTGGGAAACCAATGAAAGTAAGTAGATATGTATTTATTACAAACATAAAAACATGTGATAAAAGAGTATAATGGATTTTATACAAAAATAGAGCAGAAATAAGCATTGTACCATCGTGCGAAACGAGCAAAATCGGGCAACTTGGTCACGATGAATCGCTAACATTCGAAAATCATGATACATATCATTTTTTTTACTTACATAATACTTCTACAATAACATTATACCATTTTACATTTTATTGAACTGTTTTTACGTATTCACAGGCCTTTTGATAACATTTAGCGTAATGTTAGCGTTTATTTACGTAGTGAGTGAACTCGCTGTGACTGTTGTTTCAACTCGTATTGTGTTTTTTCTACTTACATAATACTTTTCTAATATTATTATACACTTTTCAACTTTATAGAACTGTTTTGAGATAATTTCAGGCCTTACGTAAATATATAGCGTAATAATAGCGCATAATAACACACACGGTGAAGTCGCTATGACAACTATTTCAACTTACAACCTATTTTTGTACTTATATAATAATTCTCCACTAACATTGCACATGTTTACACTTGATATAATTGATATCACATAATTTCAGAACTTACGATGGAACTGAGCGTCATATTAGCGCGTACTTACACAGGAAGTGTTATCGCGATATCATTTGTTTCATCTTACGCTAATATTCAACTTATAAAATACCTTACTACTAACATTACAACAAATTCCACTTTATATAATTCCTATCACATACTTACTGACCAGAATGTGGGTGTACTCGTGACATCAATTATTACAACTTACACTATTGCTCAACTTATACGTTTTATTCATGCTAACATTACACCCGTTTCCACTTTATATTCTTGCTATCACATATTTACTGACCAGAGTGTTATACTAAGCGTCATATTTTCGCAGATTTACACAGTGGGTGTAGTTTTGATATCAATTCTTTCAACTTACACTAATTCTCAACTTATACATTACTTTCCTGAAAACATAACACCCGTTTCAACTTTATATTTGACTTAGCACCTACTGACTGGCCTTACCATTATAATGAGCGTCATTTCGCCTTCCCACACAGTTTCAGTAGTGTAGGAAATTATGATACTCTTTGAAACAAGGCTGAAGGGACAACATTGCACTCGACACACTCGTACCTTGTGTCTTTTCTCTGAGTGGATGGTCTGACTGTCGAGTGCTTACATACATGGCAGCGGCAGCTGGAGTTCTGACAGTTTGGGTCGGAAGGGATTGCGCGGGGATAGTGACGTCCTGCAAGACGTAGGGGAGTCTGGGCAGCCATGGGGGTGCGGGTGCGGTGTGTGGGTCTGTCCTGGGCATGCTTGGCGATTATTTCACGTGCCAGCTCCCTCACAAACCCCTCAAAGGTCTCGGATACTCCGGTGGTCATTGCGTGCAGGTAGTGGTCGTTCAGGACCGTGATGTCGAGCAAGTGGAAAAAGAGTTTACCACTTCATCGTGGTCCTGGCACAGTCAACACTTGAAATCATCGAGTCTGACTGATCAACTTGCCTCATGTTCAGATTATAGTCCAGTACAGACTCGGGTTTCCATACGTTGCGCCTCCTCTCGCTACAGTGATCCACGGAGTCTGTGTGGTGCATCAGAGGGCTGTGAACAGTTGATAGGAGGCAAACTTCCCTGTTGTGGTTCCACAGGGTGGCAAGGATGTTATTGGCCTGGAAGAAAACCACCTCGTTCTTGTCAAGTTTCCTCCCTATCTTGACCATATGGCGATGGTTTCTCTTGACTGTACCACAGACTCCAGTGTCGTGTTGGTGGAGGAACCTAGCGAGAAGAGGGCTAGTGTACCAGTTGTCCAGGTACAACACATGACCACGATGAAGGTACTCTTCTATCATTGTCTTCACCACGGCCCCAGAGAGTCTTATACTCCGATCTTCTGTTATATCTGTCTGTGTGCCCGTGTACAAGACTATGTCTTGCACATAACCAGTCTTACAGTCACACATAACAAAGATCTTGAACCCGAAACGGTGTCTCTTGCTGGGTATGTACTGCCTAAAGGAAATATTGCCTCTCCACAACACAAGACTCTCGTCTATGACGAGGGCTCTGTAGGGATAAAATGAGGAGCGGAACATTTCCCGTAAAAGCTCAAATACCAGCCTAATTCTCCTCATTTTATCTGTGTTATTTGCATTGGCTGGATCTTCTGCATCAAAAAAGTGGAGGCGGCCGAGAATATACTGAAATCGGTTACGACTCATCACCTTTCCAAAGAAAGGTGTGAGAATGATTGGGTCAGTTGTCCAGTAGGCAGGAATTTAGTTTTTCCTTACCACACCCATCAAGAGAACCAGGGCCAAAAATAGGAACATCTCTGAAATTGTAACGGGATAGTCATATTGTTGGGAATGCCTGCTCGTGGTTCCCAAACGTTCACTTTCACGGAGCTGTGATCATGAAAAGATATTAGTCTGTTCAACTATGCGCCCCACAAACGCCTCCCCAAAGAACAAGTGGAAAAAATCCACCCTAGACGAACCTGGATGCACACCTGGAGCCGTGCAACCAGACCGCCACTCCTCAGTGAAAGGGTGAATGATGGGAGTAAAATTACTCCCATCTTCCCAGTTCCACGTGACACCACCGTCTCCAGCTACGTCCCCATCGTCCCCTTCGTCAGGGTGGGGAGGTGAGGGTGGTGGGGGAGGTTGGGGAGGTGGAGAGCGGCGCCTCTCATCACTCGCACTTCTCTTCCCTCTCCCTTTTCCTTTACCCTTTCCCTTCCCTTTCTTTCCTTTCCCCACATCCTGGGGCTGTGGGGAGAAAGTTTGGGAATATTCTGGGGCGAAAGAAGTGCTGGGGAGTGGCTCCACCTCCTCTCCCCTAGGCCTACGTGCACCACGTGCTCGTGCTGCCTCCCTCACACCACTTGCCCCTTCACCCCGCACTACCCCCACACCACTCTCACTTTCACCCCGCGCTGCCGCCACAACACTTTCCCTTTCACCCAGCAATCCCACCACACCACTTTCCACTTCCCCAGACAAAAGACTCACCATACCTTATATGTCTTCTCGCCCCACCTTCTGATCCTTGTGGTGATATTTTTTCTTTTCCCAACCACGAGGCGATATCACATCCTAAGCCGCCGTCATCCTCATCGTCCTCATCCTCGTCCTCATCAGATTCGGGATGGAGAGATAGCCGTGCACGTGGTTGGGGAGCAGGCTGGCCTTCCCTTGCCTTACGGTATGTCACATACCGCGTTTTTCGGGGCGAAGGGACCTCCTCATCACTGCTACTTATTTCTTCCTCTGGCTGGATGTAATCGCGATCTACCACATCATCGTCGAGTGGAGAATCGCTATCTCCAGTGAAGGCTTCCAGGGCGGATGCAATTTCCTCGTCTGAGAGACCTTTCCGCGCCATGTCTGATCTGGGTCACTGCTAGCAGGTGAGTGACCGAGACAAGGGTGAGCGCGGGTCACGCGGGGTCTAGGACACTGCCCGCCTGGCGGCAGGTAGGGGAGGCTTGGGTACATGGGCGAATCGAAAATCTCGCGCGAATTTTGAAAATTGTGGGAATTATGAACCTTGCAATTGCAGGACGTTGAAGTACGTCGACGGGATTGGCTGTGACATAACGTGAGGACGTGGAAGTACGTCGATGGGACGCCGCGGTTTAAGATTCCTTGGGATGGGAGCTGATGACAAAATATCATTGATCATAATACTAAATAAAGTGGGACTAAGCACACTTCCCTGCGGCATCCCGTTTTCCTGGATAAATATATCCGATGTTACGTTATGGGGTAATTTGACAGAGAAAGTCGTGTCCCTTAAGAAATTTGAAATAAAAATAGGCAAATTTCTCCTTAAACCATAAGCATAGAACTTCATTAGTATACCGTGTTGCCATGTCATGTCATAGGCTTTATGGATGTCCAAGAACACCCCTATCATGATTTCTTTATTGGCAAACGCCTCTGCAATACAATGCTCCAAATTTATTAAATTATCTAGTGAACTTCTGTATTTACGGAAGCCACATTGTTGATCATTTAACAAATTCTTTGACTCTAAGACAAAAAGAAGCCTATTGTTTACCATCCATTCCATGACCGTACATAGACAAGAAGTCAACACAACAGGACGAAATGAATTGGGAGTCATAAGACGACCAGTGTCTTTGGGTGTCGGTATGACGTGCACAAAGTGCCATGAGTTTGGGAACGTACGAGATGCCCAAATCTCATTGTACAATGGTAACATCTTAATCAGGTTGTCCTGATTAAGATGCTGGATCATACCATACGTGATGGTGTCTGGTCCAGGGCTGGTGTCTTTACAGGATTTAAGGACAAGGAGCAGTTCATCTAGCGTAAACTCTTGGTTGTAAGGGGAGTCTACGTCTCCTGTGGCAAAGTCTATTAATCGTAGCTCAGCCGTGCATTTATGATGTTGAAAACACGGGTTGTAATTGGCTGAGCTACTTACATGAGAAAAACTCCTAGCGAGGATGTTAGCAACGTCCACGGGCTCGTCAAAGATGTTTTTATTAACCTACAGAGTGGTAACAGGTACAGTATGTATGGGCCTTTATTATTTAATATTCTAATAGTGGACCAGACTTTACTTATTGGCGTAGTGCGAGTCACCGTGGACACAATCGGTAGAGAGTTGGCTTGTAGTCCTAACGGACCCGGGTTCAAATCCCGCTGAGGCAGGGAACAGTTTAAGGATTTGAATTTCTTAAAATCAGACTTTACTGATCTACAAAAAGACCCGCTGACATGTCATAAAAAAACCCCCCACTAATACCAACACACCAGTCCTGTATGAGACAGCCCTAGCATGTACTCAGTATGGACGGTGGGTGTTAGTGCTGAAGTGATGACATGTAGAGGTGTGCAGTTCATAGGAGGACTACTGGGCCTTGAAAGCAGGCTGTGAAGCCTATGCCCAGAGTCGGTCACAAAAAAAACAAAACAAAAAAAACAGGACCGCCAGGAGTCACGTTTGGCCCTTCTTATTATTCTCCTTGCCTCAGCACGTGCCTGTTTGTATGCAATAAAATTTTCCTCAGTCGGATGACTATCAAAAATCCTGTATCTCCTAATACGTTTCCTTAATTCTTGTCGGCAATCTGGCGTCCACCAATGTGCTCTATGCGTTGCATGAACTGTCGAAGTCTTGGGAATAGCAGCCTCAGCTGCGTGTAATATGGAAGTAGTTACAATTTCGACCTTAACATCTATGGTCTTCCCAGATATATCTAAATTGGTGATCCTTGAGAAGGATCCCCAATCTGCTTTCTTATAGTTAAATCTTGGAGGTGGAGGGTCCAAAACGATGTCGCATGTATAAGAAAGACAGAAGGTTAAATGATCACTTCCCAAGGAATCGTCATAAGGATCCCACGAGAAATCTTGATGTATACCCGGGGAGGCCAAAGATAAGGCAATGGCCGAAAAGTTACTAGTACGATCATCTACACGAATCGCTCTACCATCGTTCAGAAGACAGAGGATGGACTGTAGTATTAGGTCGGCTATTTGCTCCCCACGACAATGGATCCTCAAGCTACCCCATTGATAATGATGGGCATTAAAGTCACCCAATACTAACTTATTCCCAGGTAGATGTTTAAATAGTGAATTTAAAGCATCACTATCAATGGGGCCATTTGGAGGATAGTACAGAGAGCAAATAGACAGATACGTGTTATTAAATTTTACTCTGCAGTAGAATTTAGAATCATTTCCATTAGTGGGTGTGATTTGTGTTTGTATATGGCAACTCCGTGACCTTCATATCTTCTATACGAGTGATAGTGTTGGAACTGTGGAGGATCAGGATGATCCTCCAGGCACGTCTCCTGTAAACAAACAACGTCTGGCCTGTGTAGTGAAAGCAAGATTGCTAGATTTTGTAATTTATTTCCAACACCTCTGCAATTCCACTGTAATATATATAGTGACAGCGACGGTTTAAGATTTACTTTGGGGGCAAGTATGCTTCGTCTTTTTTTGTTGCCCGCCAGCAGGCGAGCAACTACTGGGGGACCTATCCCGGTGCTTGTTGACGGAAACCTCCATATTTTCATCAATAACTAGGCTCCCAACCTCCCCCGAGGAAGAGCTAACCTTTCTCTCCCTTGCTGGAATAGGAACCGGGACATGAGAACATGACTGTTTGGTGAGGGTGGTCATGTTACTTTTACTAGACTTGTCAGACTTCTGTTTGGGCCGTACTAACGGAGAGGCAGCAGCAGCCTGAGAATATGTGGAAGCCTTAGGGATGTCAGTGAGAGAGTTGGAGTGGCCAGGAGGCCGAGATGGAGAGGTACTGTGAGTGGCAGGAGGGAGAAGGACAAGGTCAGTTTGCATCTCGACAGCAGGATGGGACATTACCGCCGAAGCATAGGACCTATTCGGCATAGAAGTGTGGAGAATGGAGAAATCTCTAGTATACGTTGGGTGGCCTGAGGCCTCAGAGTGTTCTCGGATCGCTGACTAGCCGGGTTTCGATAAAGGGAGACTCGTTCTGTGTGACCTTCCACGATGCTCCGAAATCCTGGCGGTGAGGTGTCGTTTGGTCTGATCAATATAAGTAGAATTACATCTATTACACTTAAACTTGTACACTATGAATGACATCAGAGAATTGTGGATGCGGTCCTTGAACTTAGAGTGGTTGGATTACACTGTTGATGGTTTAAATCACCTTTACCCTCAAAATAATTTTCATGTCTCAGGGAACCCTTACATAAAAATTATTATATATCATTATTAATATCTTTCTTTCTCCTGTATAAACTTATGTTAAAGCTTTGTAGCCAACATTTTTATATATGTAACTCTTAATTCTTGTAACAGGTGAGTTGAGTTAATTGAAGAGCAGGAGAAGATAAGATGAATACGGGGAGTTGATCTTGATTTTGTATCTTCAGAGAAAGTCTAAGTTGAGCAGCATATGTATTACAGAGACTTAATATAGTAAGTAAGTCTAATTGGACCCCTCTTCTTGTTCACTCTGTCTACTACCTGTTGGTTCTATGGCTAACCTCCTTCTTAGCTCTGCTTCCTAAATTCTGGTGTAGCAGGGGTCGTGTCATGTGTGTTACACTGTTGTTGAAATGTTCTAGAAGCCTGTGTGTGAGTATGTGTGTGTATGGTCACGAGGCATTGTTCGTGTGCCTATCAAGCATTCCTTGAGTTAGAGTGTGTAAGCATGTTTACCATTGCTCGATTCTCGCAGACACACTACCTATCTCATTCCCTGACTTGCTGTTTCTATCTGTCTGTCTATCTATCTATCTATCTATCCATCATGCTATCTATTATGATTTGTAATTATAATATGGAGTCCTGACATCGCTCGGTCACGCCGCTGGAGGTCCTCCAACAGCAATCATCATTGACATATGCTAATCTATTAATACATAATAGTCTTCTTCTTCAATCTTAATACATAATATTGATTAAAATATTGTATAGGTATAATATTGTAATGATTCATTAATAATACATTTTAAACAAGTTGTATACATAACTGAATATGGTTAAACTGATTACTGTATTATATTTTGTAAAATGTGTACCGTTTGTATAATAGTAAAATGCATATATGGAACAAAAAATTAGTTTAAAGTTAAGATTATGGTAAGAGTTATTAATATTTCATATTGAGATAATGTTACTTGTATACTTTTATATCATGGGTCATTCTTCTTCTTCTTTTTTTTTTAAATATAAATTTAATACTATATACAAAATATGTACACTTCATACAGGGGGGTTGGTGTGGATGCTAATTCTGCCCCCACTAAATACTGACTCCAAATTTGCAATTCTTGAATGCATTCTGTGCATTGCGAACAGCACTACTGCAAATACAATACAGAAGATTATAAAGACATTAGGTGCTGGGCTATACACATAGTATGGGTTGAACATACTCAACCTCAAATCTTCCCAGGGCTTCATTGTTTCATTGATCAGTTGCATTGTTTCAAACTTAGGTGAGGTCAACTTAATACTTGTGCTCATGTTTAAGTCCATATCAGGCAGTGGGTGGAAATGCTTGTGTGTATGATTGAGGATGGCGTAGTGATGGATGGTGGATAAAGTGGACATCTATCTATCTATATACCTAGGCTGCTTCCCCCAAGGAAAGGGAGGTAGCCGAGACAAGACGACACACTCCCCATTTACTCATCCATTCAAACACATTCATTCGCATCTTAGCCCCAAGAGGAGAAAGAACAGATCCTCACCGCACCACACCGCACAAGGGTCAACTGTGCAATGCAATCAGTAACATCCGCAGCAGGGCCCGACAGCAGAGCTGGTTTACCCCTGCCACATCATAACAGACCCATCCCCTTACCCGCACCTGACCTGACTAGCTGATCAGACCAAATGCGGGAGAATATCCCCTCAGGGCTGCGTCATCACTTATTCATTCACAATTTCTCTCCATTTATTTCTGTCAAGCACAGCCACTCTTCCTTGCTCAACAGACATCCCTCTCGCATCCAGTGCTCTCTTCACACTGTCCATCCATCCTATTCGTGGTCTTCCTCTCAGCCTTACACCTCTCACATCAGATCTAGTTATCTTTTTCACCAATCGCTCATTATCCATTGTCTCCATATGCCCAAACCATCGCAACATCCTCTGCTCAACTCTACCAGCCATCTCCCAAACAACTCCAGTTCTCCTTCGCACTTCATCATTTTGCACTCGATCCATACGCATCACTCCTCACATACTCCTCAGACACCTCATCTCCATTACATTCAAACTTTTCCTCTCTGCTACACCCATATTCCATGTTTCAGCCCCGTATAACGCAGTCGGTACCATAACACCCTCATACAACCTTCTCTTTACATCCATTCTAAGCGAACGACATCTAAACACTTTTTTCATTCCTCCCAGCACCTTTCCTACTTCATTTATTCTAAACTTCACTTCTGCATCTATTCTTCCATCCATAGCAACATGTGACCCTAGATATTTAAAACACTCTACCTCCTCAAGCAACTCGCCATTCAAAGCTATATTCATCCCCCTACCATCTACCAACCTCGTACACTTCATCACTTTACTCTTATTCTCATTTACTTTCAATTTCCTCTTTTCACACACCCTTCCAAACTCCTCTACCAACTGTCTCAATCTCTCCTCTGAATCAGCCACCAGTGCAGTATCATCTGCAAACAGCAGCTGCTTCAGATTCCACTCTCCTTCATCAACATTCACCAGACTCAGACCTCCACCTAAAACTCTTGCATTCACCTCCCTTACAACACCATCCATGTAAATATTAAACAACCAAGGCGACATCACACATCCCTGTCGCAGCCCCACTCTCACAGGAAACCAGTCACTCACAGCATTTCCCACTCTTGCACATGCTGTACTATTTACATAAAAACTTTTCACCCCTTTTAGTAACCTACCATCAAGTCCATACAATCTTAAAACAGTCCACAAAGCCTCCCTATCAATTCTATCATACGCTTTCTCTAAATCCATGAATGCCCAAAACACATCCTTGCCTTTCGCTAAATACTTTTCACACACTTGTCTCACAGCAAACACCTGATCCACTCATCCACTCCCTCTCCTAAAGCCACACTGCTCTTCACCAATCACTCCCTCTGTACCCTCTCTAACTCTCATAATTAACACTCTACCATAAACCTTACCTACAACACTCAACAGATTTATACTCCTAAAGCTAGTACATTCATACTTATCACCCTTGCCTTTATACAACGGGACCACACAAGCACTTGCCCAGTCAATTGGCACCATACCTTTCACAAAGCACACATTCAACAATCTTACTAACCAGTCAGCAATGGTCACTCCACCACCTTTGAGGCATTCCACAGCACACCCATCCATACCTGCAGCTTTCCCTGTTTTCATCTCCTTTACTGCCTTCTCCACATCCTCCGTCGTGATCAAAGAATCATTCAACTCTCCCAACTCATTTATTCCTTGCACCCTTCCATCTGCCACAATCTCAGCCACCCTTTCCTCCTCTACATTTAACAATCTTTCAAAATACTCTGCCCATCTCTTCCTTACTGCATCCATCTCAATTAACATCCTTCCATCCTCTGCTTTTATTCGTTCTTCCTTCCCAGACTCTCCCTTTCGCACCCTTTTCACCTCCTTCCAAAATATTTTCTTATTCTGTTGAAAATTCTCTGCAAGCCGCCTACCCCACCTCTCATCTGCTGCCACTTTAGCATCACGCACAGCCCTTCTCGCCCTATTCCTCTTTTTCTTATACCTTTCATATGACATCTCATCCTTCCTCTGCAGCCACACTTCATATGCACGTCTCTTCTCAGCCACAGCCATACTTACTTCCTCGCACCACCATTCACTTTCTTTTCTTACACCACCACCCACACGTCTCACACCACACACCTCTTCTGCATGCCCCACCACAGCACTCTTAAACAACTGCCATTCCTCCTCCACATTGCCATTTTCCTGATCTTTCAGTGCGTTCCACTCATCCTTCAATTTCTCCTGATACTCTATCTTTTTCTCTCTTTTATCCAACTCACTCACTTTCAAAACCTCCCTGCCACACCTAACCCTCCTAGCTCTCACCCATCTCTTACCTACTCTTAACTTTCCCTCCACCAGGTACTGGTTAGACATACCTCCACCCTCCCCTCTCAGAACTCTCACATCCAACAATCTTCCTATTACATTCCTAGACACAACCACATAGTCCATCAAAGCTCTATCAACAACCCTTCCACCCTCCTGTCTCACCCATGTATGCTTATAAATATCTTTCCTCTCTGCGTATTTCCAATCACCATCTCTCGCTCAACACACATCGCTATCATTCGTTCCCCATTTTCATTTCTTCCCAGGCACACCATGCATACCAACTACACCTTCAACTGCTACATTTCCCACTCTAGCATTCAGATCTCCCATCATTGCCACATTCACATTCGCTCCAAAACTCTGCAGACACTCATCAACATCATTCCAGAAAGACTCCCTCTCTTCTTTATCCCTTTCACTACCAGGCCCATATGCACTCACAAACACCCACAACTCACGTTCAAATTTCGCTTTCACCCACATCAGTCTCGATGACACCTCCTTCAATTCAGTCACACACTGCTGTACTTCCGGACTCACTAACAAGGCCACACCTTCTCTTGCCCTTCCTCTATCAACACCTGACAATCTTCCATTCACACTTCCAAACATAGACTCACCCTTCCCTTTCATCTTCGTTTCACTCAAAGCTAACACATCCAACTTTCTTCTCACAAACATTCTTCCAATCTCCTCCCTTTTAGCCTTAATTGTACTACATCCACGCACATTCATAGACCCAATCTTCAGGGTACGGGGATAATTCCATCCCCCATCCCTTTCTCTGGCCTGTGGACATGGATGGTGTAAATACCGCACAGTAGTCTGGTGCTATGTATAATCCTGATGCTGATGTATGAGATGGTGGTATATCTGGACAGACTATGTAAACTGATGTGTTATGAGTGAAATAAAAAAAACTGTGAGTGTCCGATGCGTTGATGGTGTACAAGCTTATTTGGAGTGAAATTGCAATGATTATGAATATTGAGATTTCCTATGATAGTCATTTCACAAGGGACTGTATCAGTAGGCTGAAACGTGAAAATATACGCAGGACAAAGGTGAACAGCATGTAAGGATGTGCGGCACTTTCATTCAATCGTTGATTATAGTATGGAGTCCTGACACTTAAAGTTCATAGGAGAACATAATATACTTTTTTCTGATAACTTGTTTAAGCAAATAATAACTTACGTTTTTCTCAAGTTTATTGACAATGCACAAAAATATTAATAAATAAATAACTGAAATCAAACTGCTTGTTCAAGAGACCTCATACGGAGATTTTCATTCACACAAAAAATAAACGTAAATAACCAATATCATATATAACACATATAAACAGAACGAAAACAGATAATAGCTACTAGTACTACCACAATAACTTGATAATTAAAACTTAAACAGATAAAACTGAAGGAAATTAAGGCAAACAGAAGAACTAACTTTGGATGAGAGAGAGAGAGAGAGAGAGAGAGAGAGAGAGAGAGAGAGAGAGAGAGAGAGAGAGAGAAAACACACACACAAACTTCTCATAAACTAACAAAAAAATAATAAACATATGTAAACTGTTAAAATTCATATAAAATTCCTAAATGATGGGTAACATTTACTAAATAACTAGGGTGACACGCCAGGAAGTACATTCGGGACTGATGGAGACCGTGCATGTGTAATGTACTCGAGTGAGTCACGAATCTGTCACGTATAGCTCCTGTCTACTGACCACTAAAGGCGGTTTCACCCTGGTGCCGTAAAGACGTCGCTAAGTATATTTCCTATAATTATTATACTTTTAAATGACGTAACAGGTTAAGACTTTAAGATAATACCCATGAATTTTCCAAGAATATGCCGTAGGTGTATAGTAAAATTACGAATATAAAATTAAACACATAAATAACTAAAAAATGCATTTACATTTGATTAGCCTATTTATCACTATTTCTCTCGGAACCCCTTGCGACCTCTCGCGGAACTCTAGGGTTCCGGGGAACCCCGGTTGAGAAACACTGGTTTAAACACTATCCTCAATACCTGTGGATAATATTCAGAGACGAGTTTCCTGATTCCATTCTTTACTGTAAAGGAACGAGGTCCTAAACAAGAGGTTACAAAATAAACGTGAGCTTTAGGAGCAGTTTGAACTTGTTTCAGTGAAGTGTAAGGGAAAACAGTTTAGTTTTAACATGCTTCGTAATATATTTAATTCCAAGAGCAAAGTTTTGTAAGCTGAACCAATGTTAAATGTTCTAGTTACCAAAGTGTATATCAGGATCGGTTTAAATTGAATGGGGATGTTGGAAGTGAATTTAGTTGTCAGAACAGTGTATTTAGGCTTACGATAAACGGAGGTGCTAAATGAGTTATTTCTTCAACAAGTATATCCAAAAATGGTAGTTTATTAACTTCCTCTATATCAGAAATAAATTGAATGTTCGGGTGTTTGGAATTGAAGTATTCAAAAACGGGGCAACATGGTCAGGTGAAGCAATAATGACAAAAGTGACGTCAGCATAGCGTCTATAAACATGGGTTTGAAATCAGCTGGACAATTCCTGAGCCATCGAGATTCATGATAAGAAAGCGTTAACAATGGTGTGTATATATATATATATATATATATATATATATATATATATATATATATATATATATATATATAGATATATATATATATATATATATATATATATATATATATATATATATCACATCACCGTCTAGTGCAACTCGGCAGAACTATTGTAGGCGGCTTGGCTTGCACGAGGTGCCATGTCTTCGCGACAACCAAAAATCGGGACCAAGCACGTGAGGAATCTTACTATCAGTATAATGAGGACGAGTTCGTACTTTGCCCCGAGTGTTTGACTATCACAAATGCCAAGACTACTGAGCACCGGCTTGTGGTAGATTGTAAATTGGGAGAGAATTTTGTGTCAGTGTTGTGTCTCATTATAATTTATAAGTTATAACATAAGTGCAGTGCTGAACTGTGACGTTGAACTTGTTAATAATTACAGTATAGTTACCCTGGCATCTAAGGAAAGGGAACCCCAAGTTGCACTTGAAGAAAATCGCTTTCATGGGTAGTACTCTTGTATATTTTGTTATATTTGCTAGTATTATGAAAAGTATGCGATATGCGCTGCAATATGATATCACGTGCAAGTAGAATAAGTGCTTTAGAACCACTGAGCTCTGTAATATGAAGAGGCTATCTCCGCAGCTAGCGAGTAGCTTTGGCCGCCACATTGAAATACCACTACTCGTCGCCTCCACCATGGAAATGCAGTTGGATCACTGTTCTTAGCTTGCTGTTTCTGTTTCCCTGTTGCTTACATAAGCCAAGTAGTGGGCCATGGCACTATATTTTCCGAATTAATCGGCTGATTTCAAAAGACGTGGGCGTCGTTGGTGTAGATAAACAACATCAGCGCCACCTGGGCCCCTGGCGGCTGTTACACAAACTACGTTCTCTTACCCATGAGAGACCCTCTCTATATTATAGAGCTCAGTGTTTAGAACATAAGTTGTAAAGTAAGTATAAGTCCTAAGCCAAAGGAAAGTGCCTAAAAAATGTAGTGCAGTGCAAGTGTCTACCTCATGATGTATTGTAATTTATAAAAATACTATTTTCGTTACACTAAGTACTACCTGCGGAAGAAATACTAATGGAAAAGAAGGTGCAAAGTGCAAAGTTGGTTGAAAATTGTGGGAAAATGAGTATTTTTTTCTGCACTGTTTGTTGCATCTGTGAGAATTGTCCCACACACCAACGAGGCAGTGTCAGTCTGTTACACCGGAAAACCAAAGACGAGCCACAGGTACAGGTTGATGACTCAAAACCATAGTGATGAGTAGAGAAATGTTGAAGATTGTGTATGAAAGTGACCGCAGTGTTGGGCGTGTTGGGCAGCGTTGCAAACACCCCTCAGTGTTCACCTAATCAGCAGTACCAAAGGCTGGCCAGCCCACCTGCCATGGGACTAAGTCTTGGCCAGGAGCACCACCTCGGATGCAGCCCCTATTTTGTGGAATTTTTCCTTAATGAGGTGATGTGCGAGCAAATTTTAGCCTGGCATCCAGGAATCAATTTCCTTGGGGTCGGTAAGCCCCATATCTTTGGGTTCCTGTAAATATATATTAGTAGCCATGATGCTAACTCAACTAATGCTGAGTGGACTAAAGACTGAGTACTGACTGCTATTTTGAGAGAAATGCTAAGAATCAAAAGTAAAAAACATAGGCACAAGTTGGTGGTGACCAGTTTTATCTAGTTAAACTGGTAAAGAAAATAAGAAAAAAAAATGGAACTGACTGGGAAAACTATGTAAAATTAATGGAAATGAATTAGTAACCACCAGTAAGATAGTGCCTATAGGCTTTAATGATAACAAGTACGTAGGTGTGAGTGAATGAGTATTATTTCGTTAATAACTTTAGAACTAGGAGTTAAAATCCTGGGTCGCCAGGTATCACGGGTGGATGTAAACTTAAGAATAAAATAAACTATGATATTACTTGATAGTAGGGACAAGGAATTGACTTGTGGAAATCAAGTAGTGAATTTTTCTTTATGTGGCTTACTCCGCCGATTCTCTAAGGACGAGAATTTATAAACATTCTCAACAGTACACAGCAGAGACTAATTACTCGCGAGTGCTGTTTGTTAGTACTGTTGGCCTCTTGAGAAAGTGACTCCACCCCTGACAATCAGTAACTAATACTAATCACAATGGACAGGTTCTTGCCGGTGCTTAACTCCTGGCTGGGATAACGGATTTAAGTTTGATACAAAAGAACTGGCCTAAATACCATTTATGAATAATGTAAGGAGTTTGTGCAAACTAGGAGCGGCAGACTGAAGTAAACTTAATGTTAAGAAATTAAACATGAGTCTAATTACATGAAGCTCAAAGAAAAGAACTGAAAATTTATTTATTACAATCAAGTAAATTTAAGTTATATGAGTCTGAAAATGAAATCAGATGGGGAATTCACGGTCACTGAGGGACTCAAGAATTCAAATAACAAAGGAAATACACTCATTCAAACATTCAAAAGCTAATCGAACTTAAGCCTAGAAAAACGAACAGGAATACTAGTCAGTGGAGGGACGGAACCGAACGAAAGACTGGGCATCTGCGTGATGAACACCAAGCGCTGCTATTCGCTACAAGCCCACTTCGCCAATCACCGTCTAGGTGGAGATCCAGGAATTCGCTGTACAACGGAGATGCTGCTCTACGCTGGGCACAAACTATCCTATCCTCGAGGCGATCCAAAGCTGACTGAGTTCAAACTGGGAAAAGAGGGCAAGAGATGGCCATGTTCGCCAGAAGTAAGCATGGCCTAACTTCATCGGTTAACGGAGAGAGGGCGAACCATATAGACACGCAACAAATTACTCAGTGAAAGCACTAATGTCGTGCATAAGAATGGTCACTTATGAAACAGTGACAAATGTTCTAAAAACAATCCTGCTCGAACTACATACAGGGATGGTTGAACTGAGTGATGCCCAGTGGGAATTCCACTAGAGTTCGTGGTTTTCTCACCAAAGTACAGTGTCACGAATTTGTATAATACACAGTCGCGCGTATTTGTGACATACCATATCTCCAAAAAACATTGGTGCAGTGAGACAGTTATTTGGTACACTCCCTCTGACGTTACACAAATCGGTCTCTGTTGACCTGGCTCGATTCCATGAACATAAAATGATGTGAGAAGACTAAACTGAAAACAGGTTTTGACCAATGGCACTAAGTTGACATGAACTGACTTCACCGAGCATGATGGAACCTTAAGTGACAATAATGATCCTCACTGGATCTAACTGGACCTAATGAACGTAGTTGACCCTGAATGGCCCTGGAAGGTCCTCAACTGATTTGTCATAAATAAATCTGAACTGTTATTTATTGCTTTGACTAAACTGGACTGGATGTGAAGAGTCTGCATGGATTTGAAGTGATCTAAATGGATCCAGCTGGATTTGAATGTAAGTAATTGCACCTGAATGGCTCTCAGCTAACCTGCATTGATCTCACCTACCTGACTGGATTCCCAGATGAATCTGAATTGACCTTATTGGATAAGAATATGAGTTGACTTGAACAGACGTGAGTAACTGACCTGGTCGGAACATGGGCCTAATAAAGTGACCTAGTAGTAGTAACTTCCTACCGTACCCAAGTTCAAATCCGCGCTGGGGCAGGGAACAGTTTAAGGATTTGAATTTCATGAAATCAGACTTTACTCATCTACCAGAAG
The DNA here is from genome assembly GCF_032717465.1 of Coenobita brevimanus. NCBI lineage: Eukaryota > Metazoa > Arthropoda > Malacostraca > Decapoda > Coenobitidae > Coenobita > Coenobita brevimanus. The sequence continues at coordinate 28,214,717 of NC_137030.1, read as the reverse complement.
ACCCGCCGACATGTCGTAAAAATACTCCCTCCAATACCAATACATCAGTCCTGTATGAGACAGCCCTAGCATGTATTCAATATGGGCAATGGGTGTTAGCGCCGTAGTGGTGACCTGTAGAGAGGTGTATGGTATGGAGGACTACTGGGCGTTGAGAGTAGGCTGTGAAGCCTATGCCCAGAAGTCGGACACATAAAAAAAAAAAAAAAAAAAACTGCAACCCCACCCACATCTAAATAAGAACCAGGTGGACTGCAAGCCCAAGCTGTGCCTTTTCCATACTCCATCATCCATGCATCAGTCAAACATCCTCTTTTGGGAGATGGGGAGGGGTGTGAGGGACGTATGTATAACCGGGCAGCTCCACCGTCTGGCCATATCGGTGCCATCATGTGAAGGCGTCCCTCTCGAACACCAACAAAAAGAATGAAAATAGATGTGTCTTGTGTGACTTGATGGTCTGACAGACGCACCTGTTTACTGTCTGACGTGGGAAGCCCCGAAATCCCTGGGTACCAACCCGAGTGAGACAATATTAGTCTGGGATTATACAGCACCTGGACTATATTCTCACTTGGAATTCACCCTTAACCTGTCTTCTGTCCCGCTCAGTAACTCCATCTATCTTACCAGTACCTATTACTTTCCTGCTTCTTAACATGCCCCCCCCCCTATATATATTGTTACGGAACAGAGAAAGATAATGTACACTTTAAGTGAGAATACGAAGAGTCACTACTGTCCCGTAAAGTTCCAGGTTCAAAACAAAAGAGTTAGGTAAAATTACAAGTTAAAGTTTAATGCTTAAATTAACAACAAAACATTCAGGACTCATAAGGATAATGTAATGGCAAATAAACAGGTTAAATATATGGTTAACTGCAATAGCCTCTATTAACACGAAATTAGCAAGAGTAAATTTATCTAAGTCAGCCCTGATAAAATGAGATACCAGATAATACTCAGTGAATGCCAGATAAATAATTACAGATACAAACTATTATCAAAAATGACTGACATAAAGAACCCCACACGAATTACAAAAACTTCACTAGGCCTACAAATTAAACTTATGCTATACAGTACAAGAAAAAATGCAACAACAGTTATACTCAAATTACACACAACTGCTAGATGGTTGGAGACTTCTTGAGCACTCACAATAATAATATCTGTACAGGGGAGGACAGAGATGTGAACAAAATGAGGAGCAGATCTAAGTGGCAATGAAGCAGAGACTGAGCTCATTATATAGGGGCCAGCAGAGCTTGATAAAACTTGTGAGAAGGACGCGCAAATGAAAGCCATGGGGACATAGAGTTGACAATCCCGCTCTGGACAACAGAGAGAACGACTTACTCTACTATAACGGTAGAAGGGGGGAACTGAGGCAGAACACGCTCGTGATCAAACACGCAGCATACTGAGCGTTAAAATTACACAAAGGATGATGAAATCATAGGCTATGTAACTCCTCCCCACAAAGAAAAAAGAAATTTACAAAGGAAATTTCTTATTACTCTACAACAATCTGTACATGGCATTACAGAACATGCAAATGACTTTCCTAATGTTACATAACATGAGATCTCCCTAGCACGTTCAGTCATAGGTACTTGCCAGTATCCCTTTAACAAATCAAACTTACTTATGTACCTAGCCTTTCCGATCTTGTCTATGCAATCTTCTACACGAGGGAGAGGGTAAGTGTCTGTTTTAGTTATCTGATTAACACGTCTGTAGTCGATGCAAAGCCTCTGTGACCCACCTGGCTTAGGGACTAGAGTGACAGGAGAACTCCACTCGCTCTGACAGGGCTCAATCATCTTGTGGTCCAACAGGTAGCCAAGCTCCTTCTCGATGAGAGGAACTTTCACTGGGTTCACACGGTAAGGAGGCAATTTAATTGGCTTTGCGTCTCCAACATCGACATCATGCATCAACACAGTGGTTCTTCCTGGAGTAGCACGGAACACTTGCGGGTACTCCTGCAGTAATGCCGAAAACTCCTGCCTTTCCTCGGGAGGTAGATGAGAAAGCTTAGTCTGGAGATCATTCATGATATCAGGATTTTTCCCCAAACTATCACTCAGGTTCATACTGCATGGGAGAGCTTCACTTGCAGACTCGGGTGGAACAGCTACAGTGCAGACTGGGTTATTTTCGTCCCGCCTGTGATACAACTTTAGCATGTTGATGTGACATAGTTGCTTGTTCTTTCTACGATCTGGTGTGGCGATGACATAGTTGACATCACTGAGTTTCTTCTCCACGAAATAAGGGCCACTAAACTTGGCTTGAAGAGGTTGCCCATGAACTGGTAGCAGAATCAAAACCTGATCTCCTGGCTGAAAGTGGCGTAACCTGGACTTCTTATAATACCAAGTCTTCATCTTCTCCTGAGCAGCTCCTAAATTCTCTCTCGCCAGCTGTAAAGCAGTGGACAGCCGTTCTTTGAAATTCATCACATACTCCAGCAGGTTGACGTCATCTTCCTCCGACAGCCAGCATTCCTTGAGTAGCTTAAGGGGTCCTCTTACTTCATGGCCAAACAGTAGTTCAAAAGGTGAGAAGCCCAGTGATTCATTTGGAGATTCTCTTGCAGCAAACACAACGAATGGAAGACCTTTATCCCAGTCTTTCTGATGTTCCAAACAGTATTTCTTGAGATATCGATTTGAGTGTTTGATGGTATCTCTCCAACGCTCCTTGGGTCTGGGGATGGTAAGCTGAAGACGTGATCTGGGAGATGCCCAACTCTTTCAGAGACTGCTTGAAAACATTTGACATGAAATTACTTCCCCGGTCGGACTGTACCTCCTTGGGCAGGCCAAACTTTGTGAAGAACCCTAGCATTTCCTTAACCACGTTCTTTGCTGAGTTGTTTCTAAGTGGAATGGCTTCAGGATAACGAGTAGCCATATCAATCATGGTCAACACATAAGAAAATCCTGAAGAAGTCTTAGGAAGAGGGCCCACAATATCCACCAACACACGGGTGAAAGGCGCCTCAAAAGGAGGAATGGGAACTAGAGGTGCAACCTTTTCGGTCTGATTACACTTTCCCACAACTTGACAGGTGTGACAAGACTTACAATACCAGGAAACATCCCTGAAGATACCTGGCCAGTAGAAGTGTTTCAAAATGCGTGCCACAGTCTTCCTCACTCCAAGGTGTCCTGCCAAACTGGAATCATGAGCCACTCGAATGATATCCTGCCTACAAACACGCGGGATGACAACTTGATGTACAACCTCCCATTCACAGTCGGCTGATGCTGTTGGGGGTCTCCACTTCCTCATAAGTACTCCTGGCTTTACATAATAACAAGTAGAAGCACCGGCTGACTCTTCTTCACTGTAAGCAGAGTTAGCTAGACCTTTCAACTCAGGGTCAGCAACCTGCAACTCAACCAACTCTTGACGAGACAAATTATCAACACTACGGGGTACTGCCTCATCTGGTGAGTGGTCCAAATTAGCAAGAAAAGTGTCAGCTAGGATAACATCATCATCATCATTATCCTCTAAATCACCAGTAACTTTAGACTTAGCCCTAGTGACAGCACATGCAGGGAACACATCAGGGACATCACAATCCCGGGACACAGCCACTGGCTCACTAGACAACTGAGGAGCTGGACACACTTGACATCCACCAATATCATTTCCAAGTAAGAAAGTTACACCTGACATTGGGAGTGTTTCAACCAACCCAACCATAACAGAACCATTAACAAAACCAGACTCTAAATTCACTCTGCACAGAGGAACAGAGAAGTAATTATTCCCTACACCTTGTAAGATTACAGTTTCATCAGAGGAATTAAAATTAGAGCCTAGAACACTGGTCAGCATAAGGGATTGGCAAGCATCTGTATCACGATATATTTGAACTGATTTCCTGTCATTACTGTCCAGAGGACTGACAAAACCATCAGACAGGAAATTAGCACATGAACTCTTGAGAGTGTCACCCACGTTACTGCTCAAAAGAGGAGCTCCATCATGAGAATTTAAGTTACCCCTCAAAGCAGGTTCAGTTAACTCAGTTAAAGAATTCTGGGAACTCTCAAGAGTGGACACTAGACCAATTGACTGAATATTTAAAGACTCCTTTTCGTTCACATCACGCTGTCTCCTGAAACATCTCTCCGTAGTATGACCAAGCTTACTACAATAAGTACATTTACTTTTCTGAAATCTAGAGGTGAAGCTGGTATTTACTTCCTGAGAAACATCATCTTTATTCTCTTTCCTGTTACCTGTACTCTGAGTAGAGGCAACGTACTTACTCTCAGCTTTCCCTTTTTCTCTAGAATATCTCTTGTGAGTGAGAACATATTCATCAGCTAAAACTGCAGCATCAGACAAATCATCTATTCTTTTCTCATCAAGATATAGGCTTACATCTTTATAAATACACCTTTTGAAATCCTCCAGCAAAATCATCTGCTTAAATTTACCAAAATCAGAATCCACATTCTTAGAATTTAACCACTGCTCTAACAGATCTTCTTTGATTTTTGCATACTCAACATGGGATTGCTTATCTTGCTTGTAAGTTGTCCTAAATTTTACTCTATAGGCTTCAGGAACAAGCTCATAGGCCTTAAGAATCAAGCTCTTAACTACATCATAATTATCAGACTGATCCTGAGGCAAAGATGCATAAGTTACTTGAGCTTTACCGGTGAGAACAGTTTGAAGGAGTACTGGCCAATACTCCTTAGGCCAATTAAAACCTGTAGCTACCCTCTCAAACAACTGAAAATACTTTGTTAAATCAGATTCATTAAAAGGAGGGACAAGTTTAACATTTTTAGCCACATCAAAATCATCAGAGCTAGATGATCCAGTTCCACCTTGTTTCATGCGATACTCATGGTCTGCCTGAATCCTGGCAAGTTCAATTTGTGCCTGAGCCTGTACCTGTGCCTCTTCAATACGAGCATTTGCTTCCTTAACACGAGACTCCGCCTCCTTAGCCTTAGCCTCCTGCAGAGCTAGCTGTAACTTAGCTAATTCAATCTGCGTTTGCTCATTTGGAGGAGTTACATTAAACAAGCTTTTATTAATCATGCCAACAATTTGATCTTTAGAATGATGAGAGTGAACTGCAATTCCCAATTGTTGAGCAACAAGCTTAAGTTCATTCTTTGTTCTGTTTTCTATATCACACACTGTTTGCACATTTGACAAAAAATCTTTGGCTTCATCAAGTGTAGAAATAGTAGCCATCATGAATATATCACAGTCACAAAATATCAAACAATATCCTTATGATAATATCCTGAATATCCTGATATGAGGTCGCCAAATTTATGTTACGGAACAGAGAAAGATAATGTACACTTTAAGTGAGAATACGAAGAGTCACTACTGTCCCGTAAAGTTCCAGGTTCAAAACAAAAGAGTTAGGTAAAATTACAAGTTAAAGTTTAATGCTTAAATTAACAACAAAACATTCAGGACTCATAAGGATAATGTAATGGCAAATAAACAGGTTAAATATATGGTTAACTGCAATAGCCTCTATTAACACGAAATTAGCAAGAGTAAATTTATCTAAGTCAGCCCTGATAAAATGAGATACCAGATAATACTCAGTGAATGCCAGATAAATAATTACAGATACAAACTATTATCAAAAATGACTGACATAAAGAACCCCACACGAATTACAAAAACTTCACTAGGCCTACAAATTAAACTTATGCTATACAGTACAAGAAAAAATGCAACAACAGTTATACTCAAATTACACACAGCTGCTAGATGGTTGGAGACTTCTTGAGCACTCACAATAATAATATCTGTACAGGGGAGGACAGAGATGTGAACAAAATGAGGAGCAGATCTAAGTGGCAATGAAGCAGAGACTGAGCTCATTATATAGGGGCCAGCAGAGCTTGATAAAACTTGTGAGAAGGACGCGCAAATGAAAGCCATGGGGACATAGAGTTGACAATCCCGCTCTGGACAACAGAGAGAACGACTTACTCTACTATAACGGTAGAAGGGGGGAACTGAGGCAGAACACGCTCGTGATCAAACACGCAGCATACTGAGCGTTAAAATTACACAAAGGATGATGAAATCATAGGCTATGTAACAATATATATATATATATATATATATATATTATATATATATATATATATATATTTATATATATATGGTCAATAATGCTGGCCAGGGTGTTATCCGCTCCTCCCTTCCCCCCCTTCCGCCACATACGTGCCTGGATGTCAAGGTGACAGGCACGCGACTAAAGAGTTGTGATGGGGGAGCTGGGGATATTGTGGTAGGGTGAGGGTGTTAAGTGCGGGTGTTAGATGTGTTGTGGTGGGGTAGGGGGTGTTGGGTGGGGTTGCTGGGTGTGTTGCGGTGAGGTAGAGGTGTTTCGTGGAGTATTTCTGAGTTGAGGTCTGATAGCTGGGAAAACCGAAGCAGTGGAGGACGAACTGCCGCCTGTAGAGGTCATACTTGCACATTACACTTAGCATCATAAAGTGCGTGGAAGGCTGTGTACATACATACAAACATACATACGTACATACATACACATATGCATACATAGATACATACATACACATATATACATACATACATGCATACATACATACATACACATATGCATACATACATACATACATACACATATATACATACATACATACATACTAGAAACAGATTAGTGGGAAGAAGGAACTATTTCAAATATGTCAACTGTCAACCCTAATTAATAGTACAATATATACATAGTTACAGTCGATGAAAAACAAAACCATATAGTATAAAAGTCACATCATTCTGATCAGTCCTGTCTCTCTGAAGAAAGCCATCAATTTATCAGTCATAACAATGTTCCCATCACCCAGGATGGTGGAAAGGGCGAAGGGGACGTCCGCTGCACCGCAGTAATTTACAAGTGAAGTGCATTCACGAATAAATCGCCCACAGCGCAGGATGATATGACTGATAGATAACACCGCATCACAGATGTCACAGTGCGGTGGGAATCGTTTTACCATGTAAAGTGTCATGTGCGTAAGAATGGTGGCATTAAGCCGTAATTGCGCCAACACTTTTCTTCCAGGCGACTGGGACGGATGGCAGTGGCCTAGTCGCCCAGGTACGGCTTACATGTTCCAATATTTAGTCTGGTCCACTGACCTTGCAACAGAAGATTTACTGATTTCTTTCAGAGAGAGAGACTCGACCATAGATCACGAGGAACGTCCCAAGTCTCCTCGAGCTCTACAGCCGACTTTGCAAGTAAGTCAGCTTGCTCATTGCCGTAGATGCGACAATGACCAGGCACCCAGATCAGCGTGAAAGACTTGTTGCATGAATGCAACTTATTAACGATGCGGCCCTGAATCTCGTGAGAGTCCGTAGTACAAGATGCAATTGCCTGAAGGGCTGATTTTGAATCTGAAAAGATTACAGATGAGTCATGCCTAGAACTGAGAGCATAGTCTATGGCTTTGTCAATAGCAAAAAGTTCGGAGGTAAACACAGATGTATAAGTAGGCAACCGATACTTAAGGGCACATTTGATCGACCATACACTTGCACCCACACATTCACTCGACGTGGAACCGTCGGTGTACAATTGGTGTGACCCCAAGTCATGCACGATGCTGTTACGAAACAAGTGGTGGACCTCTGTCTCCGGCGCCTTGGCATTTGGTGCTGGGAGCCATGATACGTCAACAGTAAAGCTGGGTGGCTCCCAAGGCGCTATATTTTTTAACACCAACTTGTCACAGTCACTGAGGTCCACACCAAGCTCCTGAGTCAGTAAGTGGAGGCGAATGGCAAATAGCCGATGCACCCTCCACAGAAGGTGGTGGTATTGACACAGGGGAGTACAGGCCACATTGCCGATATTACTCTTCCTAAATGTTCCTAGTCCATAGGACAAGGCCAGGTGGTCATGACGAATATGGAGCAGAGGCACATTCGCCTCCACTTTCATACGAGCTACACAGGTACACTGGACGGCTCCAAGACACATTCGCAGACATTTATTCTGCAACCCATCCAATCCTTTCAGCGTGGCATCAGATGCCAAGCCATACACCTATGCGCCATAGTATAGCTTTGAACGAATAAGGGACTTATACACCATTAATAAAGATTTTCTGTCGGCAATCCATGTAGTACCTGCTACGTACTTAGGGACATTTACTGATTTATCACAACAAGCAAGTAAATTATTAACAAGCATTTTGAAGTTCAAACGACGATCAAAATGTATACCCAAAAGCTTTACAGAATTTTGAAAAGGTACCGCCTGATTATCCAAAGTTAAGCACAAATTAGGTACGTTACGATTAGTGAAGACTACAGCGGCACACTTAGGGACGGAAAACTTAAATCCCTACTGCAAGGCCCATTGGTGGACGGAGTCAAGGGCTGCTTGAATCCGCCCAGCCGAAAATTGTGCATTATGGGAAGAGTGCCATATTGCACAATCGTCAGCGTAGAGCGAGTATTTAAGATTCCTCGGGATGGGACCTGATGACAGAATATCACTGATCATAATACTAAATAAAGTGAGACTAAGCACATTTCCCTGCGGCACCCCGTTTTCCTGGATAAATATATCCTATGTTACGTTACGGGGCAATTTGACAGAGAAAGTCGTGTCCCTTAAGAAATTTGAAATAAAAATAGGCAGATTTCTTCTTAAACCATAAGCATAGAGATTCACTAGTATACCGTGTTGCCATGTCATGTCATAGGCTTTATGGATGTCCAAGAACACCCCTATCATGATTTGTTTATTGGCAAACGCCTCTGCAATACAATGTTCCAAATTCATTAAATTATCTAGTGAAGCCACATTGTTGATCATTTAACAAATTCTTTGACTAAAACAAAAAGAAGCCTATTGTTTACCATCCGTTCCACGACCTTACACAGACAAGAAGTCAACACAACAGGACGAAATGAATTGGGATTCATAAGACGACCAGCCTCTTTGGGTATTGGTATTACGTGGACAAAGTGCCATGAGTTTAGGAACGTACGAGACGCCCAAATCTCATTGTACAATGCTAACATCTTAATCAGGTTGTCCTGATTAAGATGCTGGATCATACCGTACGTGATGGTGTCTGGTCCAGGGCTGGTGTCTTTACAGGATATAAGGGCAAGGAGCAGTTCATCTAGCGTAAACTCTTGGTTGTAAGGGGAGTCTACGTCTTCTGTGGCAAAGTCTATTAACTGTAGCTCAGCCGTGCGTTTATGATGTTGAAAACGCGGGTTGTAATTGGCTGAGCTACTTACGTGAGAAAAACTCCTGGCGAGGATGTTAGCAACGTCCACGTGCTTCTCATAGGTGTTATTATTAACCTGCGGAGTGGTAACAGGTACAGTAGGTATGGGCCTTTATTATTTAATATTCTAATAGTGGACCAGACTTTACTTATTGGCTTAGTGCGAGTCACCGTGGACACAAAGGACCGCCAGGAGTCACGTTTGGCCCTTTTTCTTATTCTCTTTGCCTCAGCCCGTGCCTGTTTGTATGCAATAAAATTTTCCTAAGTGGGCTGACTATCAAAAATCCTGTATCTCATATTACGTTTCCTTAATGCTTGTCGGCAATCCGGCATCCACCAATGTGCTCTATGCTTCGCATGAACTGTAGAAGTCTTGGGAATAGCAGCCTCAGCTGCGTGCAATATGGAAGTAGTTACAATTTCGACCTTAACATCTATGGTCTCCCCAGATGTATCTAAATTGGCGATCCTTGAGAAGGATCCACAATCTGCTTTCGTATAGTTAAATTTTGGAGGTGGAGGGTCCGAAACGATGTCGCATGTATAAGAAAGACAGATGGGTAAATGATCACTTCCAAAGGAATCGTCATAAGGATCCCACGAGAAATCTTGATGTATACCAGGGGAGGCCAAAGATAAGTCAATGGCCTAAAAGTTACCAGTACGATCATCTACACGAATCGCTCTACCATCGTTCAGAAGACAGAGGGTGGACTGTAATATTAGGTCGGCTACTTGCTCCCCACGACCGTCGATCCTCAAGCTATCCCATTGATAGTGATGGGCGTTAAATTCGCCCAACACTAACTTACTCCCAGGTAGATGTTGAAATAGTGAATTTAAAGCATCACTATCAATGAGGCCATGTGGAGGACAGTACAGAGAGCAAATAGACAGATACGTGTTATTAAATTTTACTCTGCATGCGGCAGCTTCCAAAGTAGAATTTAGAATCATTTCCATTTGTGGGTGTAATTTGTGTTTGTGTATGGCAACTCCGTGACCTTCATATCTTCTATACGAGTGATAGTGTTGGAAGTGTGGAGGATCAGGATGATCCTCCAGGCACGTCTCCTGTAAACAAACAATGTCTGGCCTGTGAAGTGAAAGCAAGATTGCTAGATTTTGTAATTTATTTCCAACACCCCTGCAATTGCACTGTAATATAGTGAAAGCGACAGTTTAAGATTTACGTTGGGGGCCAGTATGCTTCGTCTTTTTTTGTTTGCCCGCCAGCAGGAGAGCGACTACCGGGGGACCTATCCCGGTGCTTGTTGACGGAAACCTCCATATTTTCATCAATAACTAGGCTCCCAACCTCCCCCGAGGAAGAGCTAGCCTTTCTCTCCCTCGCTGGAGTAAGAACCGGAAGGACATGAGGACGTGACTCTTTGGTGAGGGTGGTCATGTTACTTTTACTAGACTTGTCAGACTTCTGTTTGGGCCGTACTAACGGAGAGGCAGCAGCAGCCTGAGAATATGTGGAAACCTTAGGGATGTCAGTGAGAGAGATGGAGTGGACAGGAGGCCGAGATGGAGAGGTACTGTGAGTGGCAGGAGGGAGAAGGACAAGGTCAGTTTGCGTCTCGACAGGGCACATCACAGGACGGGACATTACCGCCGAAGCATAGGACCTATTCGGCATGGAAGTGTGGAGAATGGAGAAATCTCTAGTATACGTTGGGTGGCCTGAGGCCTCAGAATGTTCTCGGATCGCTGACTAGCCGGGTTTCGATAAAGGGAGACTCGTTCTGTGTGACCTTCCACGATGTTCCGAAATCCTGTCGGTGAGGTGTCATTTGGTCTGATCAGTATAGGTAGAATTACATCTATTACACTTAAACTTGTACACCACCAATGACATCAGAGACTTATGGATGCGGTTCTTGAACTTGAAGTGGTTGGATAACACTGTTGATGGTTTAAATCACCTTTACCCTTAAAATAATTTTCATGTCTCAGGGAACCCATACATAAAAATTATTATATATCATTATTAATCTTTCTTTCTCCTGTATAAACTTATGTTAAAGCTTTGTAGCCAACATTTTTATATATGTAACTCTTAATTCTTGTAACAGGTGAGTCGAGTTAATTGAAAAGCAAGAGGAGTTAAAGATGAATACAGGAGTTGATCTTGATTTAGTATCTTCAGAGAAAGTCTAAGTTGAGCAGCGTATGTATTACAGAGACTTAATATACTAAGTAAGTCTAGTTGGACCCCTCTTCTTATTCACTCTCTCCACTACCTGTCGGTTCTATGGCTAACCTCCTTCTGAGCTCTGCTTCCTAAATTCCGGTGTAGCAGAGGTAGTGTCACGTATGTTACACTGTTGTTGAAATGTTCTAGAAGCCTGTGTGTGAGTATGTGTGTATGTGTGTGTATGGTCACGAGGCATTGTTCGTGTGCCTATCAAGCATTCCTTGAGTTAGAGTGTGTAAGCATGTTTACCATTGCTCGATTCTCGCAGACACACTACCTATCTCATTCCCTGACTTGCTGCTTCTATCTGTCTGTCTATCTATCTATCTATCTATCCATCATGCTATCTATTATGATTTGTAATTATAGTATGGAGTCCTGACATCGCCCGGTTACTCCAACAGAAATCATCATTGACATACATGTATCCTAATCTGTTAATACATAATAGTCTTCTTCTTCACTCTTAATACATAATATTGATCAAAATATTGTATAGGTATAATATTGTAATGATTCAGTAATAATACATTTTAAACAAGTTGTATACATAACTGAATATGGTTAAACTGGTTATTGTATTACATTTTGTAAAATGTGTATCGTATGAATAATAGTAAAATGAATATATGCAAAAAAATTAGTTCAAAGTTAAGATTATGGTAAGAGTTATTAATATTTCATATTGAGATAATGTTACTTGTATACTTTTATATCATGGGTCATTCTTCTTCTTGTTTTTTCTTTAAATATAAAATAAATACTGTATACAAAATATGTACACTTCATACAGGGGGGCTTGTGTGGATGCTAATTCTGCTCCTACTAAATACTGACTCCAAATTTGCAATTCTTGCATGCATTCTGTGCATTGCGAACAGCACTACTGCAAATACAATACAGAAGATTATAAAGACAGTAGGTGCTGGGCTATACACATAGTATGGGTTGAACATACTCAAATTCAAATCTTCCCAGGGCTTCATTGTTTCACTGATCATTTGCATTGTTTCAACCTTAGGTGAGGTCAACTTAATACTTGTGCTCATGTTTAATTCCATATCAGGCAGTGGATGGAAATGTTTCTATGTATGATTGAGGATGGCGTAGTGATGGATGGTGGATAAAGTGGACATGGATAGTGTAAATTCCGCACAGTAGTCTGGTGCTATGTATAATCCTGATGCTGATGTATGAGATGGTGGTATATCTGGACAGACTATGTAAACTGATGTGTTATGAGTGAAATAAAAAAACTGTGTGTGTCCGATGTGTTGATGGTGTACAAGCTTATTTGGAGCAAAAGTGAAATTGCAATGCTTATGAATATTGAGATTTCCTATGATAGTCATTTCACAAGGGACTGCATCAGTAGGCTGAAACGTGAAAATATACGCAGGACAAAGGTGAACAGCATTTAAGGATGTGCGGCACTTTCGTTCAATCGTTGATTATAATATGGAGTCCTGACACTTAAAGTTAATAGAACATAATATATTTTTTCTGATAACTTGTTTAACCAAATAATAACTTATGTTTATCTCAAGTTCATTGACAGTGCAAAAAAATATTAATAGATAAATTACTTAAATCAAACTGCTTGTTCAAGAGACCTCATACGGAGATTTTCATTCACACAAAAAATAAACGTAAATAACGAATATCATATATAACATATAAACAGAACGAAAACAGATAATAGCTACTAGTACTACCACAATAACTTGATAATTAAAACTTAAACAGATAAAACTGAAGGAAATTAAGGCAAACAGAAGAACTAACTTGAGAGAGAGAGAGAGAGAGAGAGAGAGAGAACACACACACACACACACACAAACTTCTCATAAACTAACAAAAAAATAAACATACGTAAGCTGTTAAAATTCATATAAAATCCCTAAATGATGGGTAACATTTACTAAATAACGTGGGTGAATGAGGGACTGTATTAGCACGCCAGGAAGTTCATTCGGGACTGATGGAGACCGTGCATGTGTAATGTACTCGAGTGAGTCACGAATCTGTCACGTATAGCTCCTGTCTACTGACCACTAAAGGCGGTTTCACCCTGGTGCCGTAAAGACGTCGCTAAGTATATTTCCTATAATTATTATACTTTTAAATGACGTAACAGGTTAAGACTTTAATATAATAGCCATGAATTTTCGAAGAATATGCCGTAGGTGTATAGTAAAATTACGAATATAAAATTAAACACATAAATGACTCAAAAATGCATTTACATATGATTAGCCTATTTATCACTATTTCTCTCGGAACCCCATGCGACCTCTCGCGGAACACTAGGGTTCCGGGGAACCCCGGTTGGGAAACGCTGGTTTAAACACTATCCTCAATACCTGTGGATAATATTCAGAGATGAGTTTCCTGATTCCATTCTTTACTCCAGTGGAACGAGGTCCTAAACAAGAGGTTACAAAATAAACGTGAGCTTTAGGAGCAGTCTAAACTTGTAGGGGAGGAGACAGTATTTTGTTTAACCTTTTTCCTATGTGTGTTTCAGTGAAGTGTAAGGAAAAACAGTTTAGTTTTAACATGCTTCGTAATATATTTAATTCCAAGAGCAAGGTTTTGTAAGCTGAACTAATGTTAAATGTTCTAGTTACCAAAGTGTATATCAGGTTCGGTTTAAATTGCACGAGGATGATGGAAATGAATTTAATTGTCAAAACAGTGTATTTAGGCTTACGATAAACGGAGGTGCTAAATGAGTTATTTTTTCAACAAGTATATCCAAAAATGGTAGTTTATTATTTTCCTCTATATCAGAAATAAATTGAATGTTCGGGTGTTTCGAGTTGAGGTATTCAAAAACGGGGCAACATGGTCAGGAGAAGCAATAATGACAAAAGTGACGTCAGCATAGCGTCTGTAAAACATGGGTTTGAAATCAGCTGGACAATTCTTGAGCCATCGAGATTCATGATAAGAAAGCATTAACAATGGTGTATATATATATATAGTGCAACTCGGCAGAACTACTGTAGGCCGCTTGGCTTGCACGAGGTGCCATGTCTTCGCGACAACCAAACATCGGGACCAAGCATGTGAGGAATCTTATTGTCAGTGTAATTAGGACGAGTTCGTACTTTGCCCCGAGTGTTTCTTTGACTATCACAAATACCAAGACTACTGAGCACCAGCTTGTTGTAGATTGTAAATTGGGGGAGAATTTTGTGTCAGTGTTGTGTCTCATTATAATTTATAAGTTATAACATAAGTGCAGTGCTGAACTGTAACGTTGAACTTGTTAATAATTACAGTATAGTTACCCTGGCATCTAAGGAAAGGGAACCCCAAGTTGCACTTGAAGAAAATCGCTTTCATGGGTAGTACTCTTGTATATTTGTTATATTTGCTAGTATTATGAAAAGTATGCGATATGCGCTGTAAATATGATATCACGTGCAAGTAGAATAAGTGCTTTAGAACCACTGAGCTCTGTAATATGAAGAGGCTATCTCCGCAGCTAGCGAGTAGCTTTAGCCGCCACATTGAAATACCACTACTCGTCGCCTCCACCATGGAAATGCAGTTGGATCACTGTTCTTAGCTTGCTGTTTCTGTTTCGCTGTTGCTTACATAAGCCAAGCAGTGGGCTTTGGCACTATATTTTCCAAATTAATTGGCTGATTTCAAAAGACGTGGACGTCGATGGTGTAGATAAACATCAGCGCCACCTGGGACCCTGGCAGCTGTTACACAAACTACGTTCTCTTACCCATGAGAGACCCTCTCTATATTATAGAGCTCAGTGTTTAGAACATAAGTTGTAAAGTAAGTATAAATCCTAAGCCAAAGGAAAGTGCCTAAAAAATGTAGTGCTGTGCAAGTGTCTACCTCATGCTGTATTGTAATTTAGAGAAATACTATTTTCGTTACACTAAGTACTACCTGCGGAAGAAATACTAATGGAAAAGAAGGTGCAAAGTGCAAAGTTTGTTGAAAATTGTGGGAAAATGAGTATTTTTTTTTTTTCTACACTGTTTGTTGCATCTGTGAGAATTGTCTCACACCAACGAGGCAGTGTCAGTCTGTTACACCGGAAAACCAAAGACGAGCCACAGGTACAGGTTGATGACTCAAAACCATAGCGATGAGTAGAGAAATGTTGAAGATTGTGTATGAAAGTGACTGCAGTGTTGGGCGTGTTGGGCAGCGTTGCAAACACCCCTCAGTGTTCACCTAATCAGCACTACCAAAGGCTGGCCAGCCCACGTGCCATGGGACTAAGTCTTGGCCAGGAGCACCACCTCGGATGCAGCCCCTATTTTGTGGAATTTTTACTTACTGAGGTAATGCGCGGGCAAACTTTAGCCCGGCATCCAGGAGTTAATTTCCTTGGGGTTTGTAAGCCCCATATCTTTGGCTTCCTGTACATATATATTAGTAGCCATGATGCTAACTCAACTAATGCTGAGTGGACTAAAGAGTGAGTACTGACTGCTGTTTTGCAGAGAAATGCTAATAATCCAAAGTAAAGATTATAGGCACAAGTTGGTGGTGACCAGTTTTATCTAGTTAAACTGGTAAAGAAAATAAGAAAAAAAAAAATGCAACTGACGGAGAAAAGTGTTATGTAAAATTAATAGAAATGAATCAGTAACCACCAGTAAGATAGTACCTATAGACTTTAATGATAACAAGTACCTAGGTGTGAGCGAATGAGTATTATTTCGTTAATAACTTTAGAACTAGGAGTTAAAATCCTGGGTCGCCAGATGTCATGAGGGGATGTAAATTTAAGAATAAAATAAACTATGGTATTACTTGATAGTAGGGACAAGAAATTGACTTGTGGAAATCATGTAGTGAATTTTACTTTATGCTGCCTTACTCCACCGATTCTTTAAGGACGAGAATTTATAAACTTTCTCAACAGTACACAGCAGAGACTAATTACTCGCGAGTGCTGTTTGTTAGTACTGTTGGCCTCTTGAGAAAGTGATTTCACCCCTGACAATCAGTAACTAATACTAATCACAATGGACAGGTTCTTGCCGGTGCTTAACTCCTGGCCGGGACAATGGATTTAAGTTTGATATAAAAGAACTGGCCTAAATACCATTTATGAATAATGTAAGGAGTTTGTGCAAACTAGGAGTGGCAGACTGAAGTAAGCTTAATGTGGAGAAATAAAACATGAGCATGATTACATAAAGCTCAAAGAAAAGAACTTTAAATTTATTGATTACAATAAAGTAAATTTAAGTTATATGAGTCTGAAAATGAAATCAGATGGGGAATTCACGGTCACTGAGGGGCTCAAGAATTCAAATAACAAAGGAAATACACTCATTCAAACATTCAAAAGCTAATCGAACTTAAGCCTAGAAAAACGAACAGGAATACTAGTCAGTGAAGGGACGGAGCTGAACGAAGGACTGGGCATCTGCGTGATGAACACCAAGCGCTGCTATTCGCTACAAGCCCACTTCGCCAATCACCGTCTAGGTGGAGATCCAGGAATTCGCTGTACAACGGAGACGCTGCTATACGCTGGGCACAAACTATCCTATCCTCAAGGCGATCCAAAGCTGACTGAGTTCAAACTGGGAAAAGGGGGAAGAGATGGCCGCGTTCGCCAGAAGTAGGCATGGCCTAACTTCAACGATCAACGGAGAGAGGGCGAACGATATAGACACGCAACAAATTACTCAGTGAAAGCACTAATTTCGTGCATAAGAATGGTCACTTATGAAACAGTGACAAATGTTCTAAAAACCATCCCGCTCGAACTGCATACAGGGACGGTTGAACTGAGTGATGCCCAGTGGGAATTCCACTAGAGTTCGTGGTTTTCTCACCAAAGTACAGTGTCACGAATTTGTATAATACACAATCGCGCGTATTTGTGACATACCATATGTCCAAAAAACATTGGTGCGGTGGGACAGTTATTTGGTACACTCCCTCTGACGTTACACAAATCGGTCTCTGTTGACCTGGCTCGATTCCATGAACATAAAATGATGTGAGAAGACTAAACTGACAAACAGGTTTTGACCAATGGCACTAAGCTGACACGAACTGACTTCACCGAGCATGATGGAACCTTAAGTGACAATAATGATCCTCACTGGATCTAACTGGACCTAATGAACGTAGTTGACCCTGAATGGCCCTGGAAGATCCTCATCTGATTTGTCATAAATAAATCTGAACTGTTATTTATTGCTCTGACTAAACTGGACTGGACGTGAAGAGTCTGCATGGATTTGAAGTGATCTAAATGGATCCAGCTGGATTTGAATGGAAGTAATTGGACATGAATGGCTCTCATCTAACCTGAGTTGATCTCACCTACCTGACTGGATTCCCAGATGAATCTGAACTGACCTTATTGGATAAGAATATAAGTTGACCTGAACAGACGTGAGTAACTGACCTGTTCGGAACATGGGCCTAATAAAGTGACCTAGTAGCAGTAACTTCCTACCGGACCCAGGTTCAAATCCGCGCTGGGGCAGGGAACAGTTTAAGGATTTGAATTTCATGAAATCAGACTTTACTCATCTACTAGAAGACTCGCCAACATGTCGTAAAAATACTCCCTCAAATACCAATACACCAGTCCTGTATGAGACAGCCCTAGCATGTATTCAATATGGGCGGTGGGTGTTAGCGCCGTAGTGGTGACCTGTAGAGAGGTGTATGGTATGGAGGACTACTGGGCGTTGAGAGTAGGCTGTGAAGCCTATGCCCAGAAGTCGGACACATAAAAAAAAAAAAAAAACTGCAGCTCCACCCACATCTAAATAAGAACCAGGTGGACTGCAAGCCCAAGCTGTGCCTTTTCCATACTCCATCATCCATGCATCAGTCAAACATCCTCTTTTGGGAGATGGGGAGGGGTGTGAGGGACGTATGTATAACCGGGCAGCTCCACCGTCTGGCTATATCGGTGCCATCACGTGAAGGCGTCCCTCTCCAACACCAACAAAAAGAATGAAAACAGATGTCTTTTATGTGACTTGATGGTCTGACAGACGCACCTGTTTACTGTCTGACGTGGGAAGCCCCGAAATCCCTGGGTACCAACCCGAGTGAGACAATATTAGTCTGGAATTATACAGCACCTGGACTATATTCTCACTTGGAATTCACCCCGCCCAACCTGTCCTCTGTCCCGCTCAGTAACTCCATCTATCTTACCAGTACCTATTACTTTCCTGCCTCTTAAAATGACCCCCCCCCCCATATACATATATCTATCTATCTATCTATCGATATATATATATATATATATATAGATATATATATATATATAAATATATAGATATATATGGACAATAATGCGGGCCAGGGTGTTATCCGCTCCTCCCTTCCCCCCCTCCCGCCGCATACATGCCTGGCTGTCAAGGTGACAGGCACGGGACTAAAGAGTTGTGATGGGGGAGCTGGGGATATTGTGATAGGGTGAGGGTGTTAAGTGCGGGTGTTAGGTGTGTTGTGGTGAGGTAGGGGGTGTTGGGTGGGGTTGCTGGGTGTGTTGCGGTGAGGTAGAGGTGTTTGGTGGGGTATTTCTGTGTTGAGGTCTGATAGCTGGGAAAACCGAAGCAGTGGAGGACGAACTGCTGCCTGTAGAGGTCATACTTGCACGTTACACTTAGCATCATAAAGTGCGTGGAAGGCTGTGTACATACATACAAATATACATACATACATACATACACATATGCATTCATACATACATACATACACATATATACATACATACATGCATACATACATACATACACATATGCATACATACATACATACATACATACACATATATACATACATACATACATACTAGAAACAGATTAGTGGGAAGAAGGAACTGTCAACCCTAATTAATAGTACAATATATACATAGTTACAGTCGATGAAAAACAAAACCATATAGTATAAAATTCACATCATTCTGATCAGTCTTGTCTTTCTCAAGAAAGCCATCAATTTATCAGTCATAACAATGTTCCCATCACCCAGGATGGTGGAAAGGGTGAAGGGGACGTCTGCTGCACCGCAGGAATTTACAAGTGAAGATGCTTTCACGAATAAATCGCCCACAGCGCAGGATGATATGACTGATAGATCACACCGCATCACAGATGTCACAGTGCGGTAGGAATCGTTTTTCCATATAAGGTTTCATGTGCGTAAGCATGGTGGCATTAAGCCGTAATCTCGCCAACACTTTTTCTTCCAGGCGACTGGGACGGTTGGCAGTGGCCCAGTCGACCAGGTACGGCTTACACGTTCGAATATTTAGTCTGGTCCACTGACCTCGCCACAGAAGATTTATTGATTTCTTTCCGAGAGAGAGACTCGACCGTAGATCACGAGGAACGTTCCAAGTCTCCTAGAGTTCTACCGCCGACTTTGCAAGTAAGTCAGCCTGCTCATTGCCGTAGATGCGACAATGACCAGGCACCCAGATCAACGTGAATGACTTGTTGCATGAATGCAACTTATTAACGATGCGGCCCTGAATCTCGTGAGAGGTCCGTAGTACAAGATGCAATTGCCTGAAGGGCTGATTTTGAATCTGAAAATATGACAAATGAGTCATGCCTAGAATTGAGAGCATAGTCTATGCCTTTGTCAATAGCAAAAAGTTCGGAGGTAAACACAGATGTATGAGTTGGCAACCGATACTTAAGGGCACATTCGATCGACCATACACTTGCACCCACACATTCACTCGACGTGGATCCGTCGGTGTACAATTGGTGTGACTCCAAGTCATGCACGATGATGTTACGAAACAAGTGGTGGACCTCTGTCTCCGGCGCCTTGGCCTTTGGTGCTGGGAACCGTGATACGTCAATAGTAAAGCTGGGTGGCTCCCAAGGTGCTATATTTTTTAACACCAACTTGTCACAGTCACTGAGGTCCACACCAAGCTCCTGAGTCAGTAAGTGCAGGCGAATGGCAAGTGGCCGATGCACCCCCCACAGAAGGTGGTGGTATTGACACAGGGGGGTACAGGCCACATTGCCGATATTACTTTTCCTAAATGTTCCTAGTCCATAGAACAAGGCCAGGTGGTCATGACGAATACGGAGAAGAGGCACATTCGCCTCCACTTCCATATGAGCTACACAGGTACACCAGACGGCTCCAAGACACATTCACAAACATTTATTCTGCAACACATCCAATCCTTTCAGCGTGGCATCAGATGCCGAGTCATACACCTGTGCACCATAGTCTAGCTTTGAACGAATAAGGGACTTATACACCATTAATAAAGATTTTCTGTCGGCAATCCATGTAGTACCTGCTACGTACTTGAGGACATTTACTGATTTATCACAACAAGCAAGTAAATTATTAACAAGCATTTTGAAGTTCAAACGACGATCAAAATGGATACCCAAAAACTTTACAGAATTTTGAAAAGGTACCGCCTGATTATCCAAAGTTAAGCACAAATTAGGTACATTACGATTAGTGAAGACTACAGCGGCACACTTAGGGACGGAAAACTTAAAATCCCCACTGCAAGGCCCATTGGTGGACGAAGTCAAGGGCTGCTTGAATCCGCCCAGCCGAAAATTGTGCATTATGGGAAGAGTGCCATATTGCACAATCGTCAGCGTAGAGTGTGTATTTAAGATTCCTCGGGATGGGACCTGATGACAGAATATCACTGATCATAATAGTAAATAAAGTGGGACTATGCACACTTCCCTGCGGCACCCCGTTTTCCTGGATAAATATATCCTATGTTACGTTATTTGACAGAGAAAGTCATGTCCCTTAAGAAATTTGCAATAAAAATATCCAAATTTCTTCTTAAACCATAAGCATAGAGCTTCACTAGTATACCGTGTTGCCATGTCATGTCATAGGCTTTATGGATGTCCAAGAACACCCCTATCATGATTTCTTTATTGGTAAATGCCTCTGCAATACAATGCTCCAAAATCATTAAATTATCTAGTGAACTTCTGTATTTACGGAAGCCACATTGTTGATCATTTAACAAATTCTTTGACTAAAACAAAAAGAAGCCGATTTTTACCATCCGTTCCATGACCTTACATAGACAAGAAGTCAACACAACAGAACGAAATGAATTGGGATTCATAAGACGACCAGCCTCTTTGGGTATTGGTATGATGCGCACAAAGTGCCATGAGTTTGGGAACGTACGAGACGCCCAAAAATCTTTGTACAATGCTAATATCTTAATCAGGTTGTCCTGATTAAGATGCTGGATCATACCATACGTGATGGTGTCTTGTCCAGGGCTTGTGTCTTTACAGAATTTAAGGGGAAGGAGCAGTTCATCTAGCGTAAACTCTTGGTTGTAAGGGGAGTCTATGTCTTCTGTGGCAAAGTCTATCAACTGTAGCTCAGCCGTGCGTTTATGATGTTGAAAACGCGGGTTGCAATTGGCTGAGCTACTTACATGAGAAAAACTCCTGGCGAGGATGTTAGCAACGTCCACGGGCTCGTCATAGATGTTATTATTAACCTGCAGGGTGGTAACAGGTACAGTATGTATGGGCCTTTATTATTTAATATTCTAATAGTGGACCAGACTTTACTCATTGGCGTAGTGCGAGTCACCATGGACGCAAAGGACCGCCAGGAGTCACGTTTGGCCCTTCTTATTATTCTCCTTGCCTCAGCCCGTGCCTGTTTGTATGGAATAAAATTTTCCTCAGTGGGCTGACTATCAAAAATCCTGTATGTCCTATTACGTTTCCTTAATGCTTGTCGGCAATCCGGCGTCCACCAATGTGCTCTATGCTTCGCATGAACTGTAGAAGTTTTGGGAATAGCAGCCTCAGCTGTGTGTAATATGGAAGTAGTTAAAATTTCGACCTTAACATCTATGGGCTCCCCAGATATATCTAAATTAGTGATCCTTGAGAAGGATCCCCAATCTGCTTTCTTATAGTTAAATTTTGGAGGTGGAGGGTCCAAAACGATGTCGCATGTATAAGAAAGACAGAAGGTAAAATGATCACTTCCCAAGGAATCGTCATAAGGATCCCATGAGAAATCTTGATGTAAACCCGGGGAGGCCAAAGATAAGTCAATGGCCGAAAAGTTACCAGTACGATCATCTACACCAGTCGCTCTACCATCGTTCAGAAGACAGAGGATGGGCTGTAGTATTAGGTCGGCTATTTGCTCCCCACGACCATCGATCCTCAAGCTACCCCATTGATAATGATGGGCATTAAAGTCGCCCAACACTAATTTGTTTCCAGGTAGATGTTCAAATAATGAATTTAAAGCATCACTATCAATGGGGCCATGTGGAGGACAGTACAGAGAGCAAATAGACAGATACGTGTTATTAAATTTTACTCTGCATTAGAATTTAGAATCATTTCTGTTTGTGGGTGTGATTTGTGTTTGTATATGGCAACTCCGTGACCTTCATATCTTCTATACGAGTGATAGTGTTGGAACTGTGGAGGATCAGGATGATCCTCCAGGCACGTCTCCTGTAAACAAACAACGTCTGGCCTGTGTAGTGAAAGCAAGATTGCTAGATTTTGTAATTTATTTCCAACACCCCTGCAATTGCACTGTAATATAGTGAAAGCGACAGTTTAAGATTTACGTTGGGGGCCAGTATGCTTCGTCTTTTTTTGTCGCCCACCAGCAGGCGAGTGACTACCGGGGGCCCTATCCCAGTGCTTGTTGATGGAAACCTCCATATTTTCATCAATAACTAGGCTCCCAACCTCCCCTGAGGAAGACCTAACCTTTCTCTCCCTCACTGGAGTAGGAACTGATAGGACATGAGGACGTGACTGTTTGGTGAGGTTGGTCATGTTACTTTTACTAGACTTGTCAGACTTCTGTTTGGGCCATACTAACGGAGAGGCAGCAGCAGCCTGAGAATATGTGGAAGCC
This sequence comes from Coenobita brevimanus, assembly GCF_032717465.1. Classification (NCBI taxonomy): domain Eukaryota; kingdom Metazoa; phylum Arthropoda; class Malacostraca; order Decapoda; family Coenobitidae; genus Coenobita; species Coenobita brevimanus. Next base: position 28,191,320 of record NC_137030.1, on the reverse strand, counting down.
TTAGGGATGTAAGTGAGAGAGTTGGAGTAGACAGGAGGCCGAGATGGAGAGGTACTGTGAGTGGCAGGAGGGAGAAGGACAAGGTCAGTTTGCGTCTCGACAGGGCACATCACAGGACGGGACATTACCGCCGAAGCATAGGACCTATTCGGCATGGAAGTGTGGAGAATGGAGAAATCTTTAGTATAAGTTGGGTGGCCTGAGGCCTCAGAGTGTTCTCGGATCGCTGACTAACCGGGTTTCGATAAAGGGAGAATTGTTCTGTGTGACCTTCCACAATGCTCCGAAATCCTGGCGGTGAGGTGTCGTTTGGTGTGATCAATATAAGTAGAATTACATCTATTACACTTAAACTTGTACACCACCAATGACATCAGAGAATCGTGTATTCGGTCCTTGAACTTGAAGTGGTTGGATAACACTGTTGATGGTTTAAATCACCTTTACCCTTGAAATAATTTTCATGTCTCAGGGAACCCTTACATAAAAATTATTATATATCATTATTAATCTTTCTTTCTCCTGTATAAACTTATGTTAAAGCTTTGTAGCCAACATTTTTATATATGTAACTCTTAATTCTTGTAACAGGTGAGTCGAGTTAATTGAAAAGCAAGAGGAGTTAAAGATGAATACAGGAGTTGATCTTGATTTAGTTTCTTCAGAGAAAGTCTAAGTTGAGCAGCGTATGTATTACAGAGACTTAATATACTAAGTAAGTCTAGTTGGACCCCTCTTCTTATTCACTCTCTCCACTACCTGTCGGTTCTATGCCTAACCTCCTTCTGAGCTCTGCTTCATAAATTCTGGTGTACCAGAGGTAGTGTCACGTATGTTACACTGTTGTTGAAATGTTCTAGAAGCCTGTGTGTATGTGTGTATGTGTGTGTATGGTCACGAGGCATTGTTCGTGTGCCTATCAAGCATTCCTTGAGTTAGAGTGTGTAAGCATGTTTACCATTGCTCGATTCTCGCAGACACACTACCTATCTCATTCCCTGACTTGCTGCTTCTATCTGTCTGTCTATCTATCTATCTATCTATCCATCATGCTATCTATTATGATTTGTAATTATAATATGGAGTCCTGACATCGCCCGGTTACTCCAACAGAAATCATCATTGACATACATGTATCCTAATCTGTTAATACATAATAGTCTTCTTCTTCACTCTTAATACATAATATTGATCAAAATATTGTATAGGTATAATATTGTAATGATTCAGTAATAATACATTTTAAACAAGTTGTATACATAACTGAATATGGTTAAACTGGTTATTGTATTACATTTTGTAAAATGTGTATCGTATGAATAATAGTAAAATGAATATATGCAAAAAAAAATTAGTTCAAAGTTAAGATTATGGTAAGAGTTATTAATATTTCATATTGAGATAATGTTACTTGTATACTTTTATATCATGGGTCATTCTTCTTCTTGTTTTTTCTTTAAATATAAAATAAATACTGTATACAAAATATGTACACTTCATACAGGGGGGCTTGTGTGGATGCTAATTCTGCTCCTACTAAATACTGACTCCAAATTTGCAATTCTTGCATGCATTCTGTGCATTGCGAACAGCACTACTGCAAATACAATACAGAAGATTATAAAGACAGTAGGTGCTGGGCTATACACATAGTATGGGTTGAACATACTCAAATTCAAATCTTCCCAGGGCTTCATTGTTTCACTGATCATTTGCATTGTTTCAACCTTAGGTGAGGTCAACTTAATACTTGTGCTCATGTTTAATTCCATATCAGGCAGTGGATGGAAATGTTTCTATGTATGATTGAGGATGGCGTAGTGATGGATGGTGGATAAAGTGGACATGGATAGTGTAAATACCGCACAGTAGTCTGGTGCTATGTATAATGGTGATGCTGATGTATGAGATGGTGGTATATCTGGACAGACTATGTAAACTGATGTGTTATGAGTGAAATAAAAAAACTGTGAGTGTCCGATGTGTTGATGGTGTACAAGCTTATTTGGAGCAAAAGTGAAATTGCAATGCTTATGAATATTGAGATTTCCTATGATAGTCATTTCACAAGGGACTGCATCAGTAGGCTGAAACGTGAAAATATACGCAGGACAAAGGTGAACAGCATTTAAGGATGTGCGGCACTTTCGTTCAATCGTTGATTATAATATGGAGTCCTGACACTTAAAGTTAATAGAACATAATATATTTTTTCTGATAACTTGTTTAACCAAATAATAACTTATGTTTATCTCAAGTTCATTGACAGTGCAAAAAAATATTAATAGATAAATTACTTAAATCAAACTGCTTGTTCAAGAGACCTCATACGGAGATTTTCATTCACACAAAAAATAAACGTAAATAACCAATATCATATATAACATATAAACAGAACGAAAACAGATAATAGCTACTAGTACTACCACAATAACTTGATAATTAAAACTTAAACAGATAAAACTGAAGGAAATTAAGGCAAACAGAAGAACTAACTTGAGAGAGAGAGAGAGAGAGAGAGAGAGAGAGAGAGAGAGAGAGAGAGAGAGAGAGAGAGAGAGAACACACACACACACACACAAACTTCTCATAAACTAACAAAAAAATAAACATACGTAAGCTGTTAAAATTCATATAAAATCCCTAAATGATGGGTAACATTTACTAAATAACGTGGGTGAATGAGGGACTGTATTAGCACGCCAGGAAGTTCATTCGGGACTGATGGAGACCGTGCATGTGTAATGTACTCGAGTGAGTCACGAATCTGTCACGTATAGCTCCTGTCTACTGACCACTAAAGGCGGTTTCACCCTGGTGCCGTAAAGACGTCGCTAAGTATATTTCCTATAATTATTATACTTTTAAATGACGTAACAGGTTAAGACTTTAATATAATAGCCATGAATTTTCGAAGAATATGCCGTAGGTGTATAGTAAAATTACGAATATAAAATTAAACACATAAATGACTCAAAAATGCATTTACATATGATTAGCCTATTTATCACTATTTCTCTCGGAACCCCATGCGACCTCTCGCGGAACACTAGGGTTCCGGGGAACCCCGGTTGGGAAACGCTGGTTTAAACACTATCCTCAATACCTGTGGATAATATTCAGAGATGAGTTTCCTGATTCCATTCTTTACTCCAGTGGAACGAGGTCCTAAACAAGAGGTTACAAAATAAACGTGAGCTTTAGGAGCAGTCTAAACTTGTAGGGGAGGAGATAGTATTTTGTTTAACCTTTTTCCTATGTGTGTTTCAGTGAAGTGTAAGGAAAAACAGTTTAGTTTTAACATGCTTCGTAATATATTTAATTCCAAGTGCAAGGTTTTGTAAGCTGAACTAATGTTAAATGTTCTAGTTACCAAAGTGTATATCAGGTTCGGTTTAAATTGCACGAGGATGATGGAAATGAATTTAATTGTCAAAACAGTGTATTTAGGCTTACGATAAACGGAGGTGCTAAATGAGTTATTTTTTCAACAAGTATATCCAAAAATGGTAGTTTATTAACTTCCTCTATATCAGAAATAAATTGAATGTTCGGGTGTTTGGAATTGAAGTATTCAAAAACGGGGCAACATGGTCAGGTGAAGCAATAATGACAAAAGTGACGTCAGCATAGCGTCTATAAACATGGGTTTGAAATCAGCTGGACAATTCCTGAGCCATCGAGATTCATGATAAGAAAGCGTTAACAATGGTGTGTATATATATATATATATATATATATATATATATATATATATATCACATCACCGTCTAGTGCAACTCGGCAGAACTATTGTAGGCGGCTTGGCTTGCACGAGGTGCCATGTCTTCGCGACAACCAAAAATCGGGACCAAGCACGTGAGGAATCTTACTATCAGTATAATGAGGACGAGTTCGTACTTTGCCCCGAGTGTTTGACTATCACAAATGCCAAGACTACTGAGCACCGGCTTGTGGTAGATTGTAAATTGGGAGAGAATTTTGTGTCAGTGTTGTGTCTCATTATAATTTATAAGTTATAACATAAGTGCAGTGCTGAACTGTGACGTTGAACTTGTTAATAATTACAGTATAGTTACCCTGGCATCTAAGGAAAGGGAACCCCAAGTTGCACTTGAAGAAAATCGCTTTCATGGGTAGTACTCTTGTATATTTTGTTATATTTGCTAGTATTATGAAAAGTATGCGATATGCGCTGTAATATGATATCACGTGCAAGTAGAATAAGTGCTTTAGAACCACTGAGCTCTGTAATATGAAGAGGCTATCTCCGCAGCTAGCGAGTAGCTTTGGCCGCCACATTGAAATACCACTACTCGTCGCCTCCACCATGGAAATGCAGTTGGATCACTGTTCTTAGCTTGCTGTTTCTGTTTCGCTGTTGCTTACATAAGCCAAGCAGTGGGCCATGGCACTATATTTTCCGAATTAATCGGCTGATTTCAAAAGACGTGGGCGTCGTTGGTGTAGATAAACAACATCAGCGCCACCTGGGCCCCTGGCGGCTGTTACACAAACTACGTTCTCTTACCCATGAGAGACCCTCTCTATATTATAGAGCTCAGTGTTTAGAACATAAGTTGTAAAGTAAGTATAAGTCCTAAGCCAAAGGAAAGTGCCTAAAAAATGTAGTGCAGTGCAAGTGTCTACCTCATGATGTATTGTAATTTATAAAAATACTATTTTCGTTACACTAAGTACTACCTGCGGAAGAAATACTAATGGAAAAGAAGGTGCAAAGTGCAAAGTTGGTTGAAAATTGTGGGAAAATGAGTATTTTTTTCTGCACTGTTTGTTGCATCTGTGAGAATTGTCCCACACACCAACGAGGCAGTGTCAGTCTGTTACACCGGAAAACCAAAGACGAGCCACAGGTACAGGTTGATGACTCAAAACCATAGTGATGAGTAGAGAAATGTTGAAGATTGTGTATGAAAGTGACCGCAGTGTTGGGCGTGTTGGGCAGCGTTGCAAACACCCCTCAGTGTTCACCTAATCAGCAGTACCAAAGGCTGGCCAGCCCACGTGCCATGGGACTAAGTCTTGGCCAGGAGCACCACCTCGGATGCAGCCCCTATTTTGTGGAATTTTTCCTTAATGAGGTGATGTGCGAGCAAATTTTAGCCTGGCATCCAGGAATCAATTTCCTTGGGGTCGGTAAGCCCCATATCTTTGGGTTCCTGTACATATATATTAGTAGCCATGATGCTAACTCAACTAATGCTGAGTGGACTAAAGACTGAGTACTGACTGCTATTTTGAGAGAAATGCTAAGAATCAAAAGTAAAAAACATAGGCACAAGTTGGTGGTGACCAGTTTTATCTAGTTAAACTGGTAAAGAAAATAAGAAAAAAAATGCAACTGACTGGGAAAACTATGTAAAATTAATGGAAATGAATTAGTAACCACCAGTAAGATAGTGCCTATAGGCTTTAATGATAACAAGTACGTAGGTGTGAGTGAATGAGTATTATTTCGTTAATAACTTTAGAACTAGGAGTTAAAATCCTGGGTCGCCAGGTATCACGGGTGGATGTAAACTTAAGAATAAAATAAACTATGATATTACTTGATAGTAGGGACAAGGAATTGACTTGTGGAAATCAAGTAGTGAATTTTTCTTTATGTGGCTTACTCCGCCGATTCTCTAAGGACGAGAATTTATAAACATTCTCAACAGTACACAGCAGAGACTAATTACTCGCGAGTGCTGTTTGTTAGTACTGTTGGCCTCTTGAGAAAGTGACTCCACCCCTGACAATCAGTAACTAATACTAATCACAATGGACAGGTTCTTGCCGGTGCTTAACTCCTGGCCGGGATAACGGATTTAACTTTGATACAAAAGAACTGGCCTAAATACCATTTATGAATAATGTAAGGAGTTTGTGCAAACTAGGAGCGGCAGACTGAAGTAAACTTAATGTTAAGAAATTAAACATGAGTCTAATTACATGAAGCTCAAAGAAAAGAACTGAAAATTTATTTATTACAATCAAGTAAATTTAAGTTATATGAGTCTGAAAATGAAATCAGATGGGGAATTCACGGTCACTGAGGGACTCAAGAATTCAAATAACAAAGGAAATACACTCATTCAAACATTCAAAAGCTAATCGAACTTAAGCCTAGAAAAACGAACAGGAATACTAGTCAGTGGAGGGACGGAACCGAACGAAAGACTAGGCATCTGCGTGATGAACACCAAGCGCTGCTATTCGCTACAAGCCCACTTCGCCAATCACCGTCTAGGTGGAGATCCAGGAATTCGCTGTACAACGGAGATGCTGCTCTACGCTGGGCACAAATTATCCTATCCTCGAGGCGATCCAAAGCTGACTGAGTTCAAACTGGGAAAAGAGGGCAAGAGATGGCCATGTTCGCCAGAAGTAAGCATGGCCTAACTTCATCGGTTAACGGAGAGAGGGCGAACCATATAGACACGCAACAAATTACTCAGTGAAAGCACTGTCGTGCATAAGAATGATCACTTATGAAACAGTGACAAATGTTCTAAAAACAATCCTGCTCGAACTACATACAGGGATGGTTGAACTGAGTGATGCCCAGTGGGAATTCCACTAGAGTTCGTGGTTTTCTCACCAAAGTACAGTGTCACGAATTTGTATAATACACAGTCGCGCGTATTTGTGACATACCATATCTCCAAAAAACATTGGTGCAGTGAGACAGTTATTTGGTACACTCCCTCTGACGTTACAGAAATCGGTCTCTGTTGACCTGGCTCGATTCCATGAACATAAAATGATGTGAGAAGACTAAACTGAAAACAGGTTTTGACCAATGGCACTAAGTTGACATGAACTGACTTCACCGAGCATGATGGAACCTTAAGTGACAATAATGATCCTCACTGGATCTAACTGGACCTAATGAACGTAGTTGACCCTGAATGGCCCTGGAAGGTCCTCAACTGATTTGTCATAAATAAATCTGAACTGTTATTTATTGCTCTGACTAAACTGGACTGGATGTGAAGAGTCTGCATGGATTTGAAGTGATCTAAATGGATCCAGCTGGATTTGAATGTAAGTAATTGCACCTGAATGGCTCTCAGCTAACCTGCATTGATCTCACCTACCTGACTGGATTCCCAGATGAATCTGAATTGACCTTATTGGATAAGAATATGAGTTGACCTGAACAGACGTGAGTAACTGACCTGGTCGGAACATGGGCCTAATAAAGTGACCTAGTAGTAGTAACTTCCTACCGTACCCAAGTTCAAATCCGCGCTGGGGCAGGGAACAGTTTAAGGATTTGAATTTCATGAAATCAGACTTTACTCATCTACCAGAAGACCCGCCGACATGTCGTAAAAATACTCCCTCCAATACCAATACATCAGTCCTGTATGAGACAGCCCTAGCATGTATTCAATATGGGCAATGGGTGTTAGCGCCGTAGTGGTGACCTGTAGAGAGGTGTATGGTATGGAGGACTACTGGGCGTTGAGAGTAGGCTGTGAAGCCTATGCCCAGAAGTCGGACACATAAAAAAAAAAAAAAAAAGAAAAACTGCAACCCCACCCACATCTAAATAAGAACCAGGTGGACTGCAAGCCCAAGCTGTGCCTTTTCCATACTCCATCATCCATGCATCAGTCAAACATCCTCTTTTGGGAGATGGGGAGGGGTGTGAGGGACGTATGTATAACCGGGCAGCTCCACCGTCTGGCCATATCGGTGCCATCATGTGAAGGCGTCCCTCTCGAACACCAACAAAAAGAATGAAAATAGATGTGTCTTGTGTGACTTGATGGTCTGACAGACGCACCTGTTTACTGTCTGACGTGGGAAGCCCCGAAATCCCTGGGTACCAACCCGAGTGAGACAATATTAGTCTGGGATTATACAGCACCTGGACTATATTCTCACTTGGAATTCACCCCGCCCAACCTGTCTTCTGTCCCGCTCAGTAACTCCATCTATCTTACCAGTACCTATTACTTTCCTGCTTCTTAACATGCCCCCCCCCCTATATATATATATATATATATATATATATATATATATATATATATATATATATATATATATATATATATATATATATATATATATATATATATATATATATATGGTCAATAATGCTGGCCAGGGTGTTATCCGCTCCTCCCTTCCCCCCCTTCCGCCACATACGTGCCTGGATGTCAAGGTGACAGGCACGCGACTAAAGAGTTGTGATGGGGAAGCTGGGGATATTGTGGTAGGGTGAGGGTGTTAAGTGCGGGTGTTAGATGTGTTGTGGTGGGGTAGGGGGTGTTGGGTGGGGTTGCTGGGTGTGTTGCGGTGAGGTAGAGGTGTTTCGTGGAGTATTTCTGTGTTGAGGTCTGATAGCTGGGAAAACCGAAGCAGTGGAGGACGAACTGCCGCCTGTAGAGGTCATACTTGCACATTTCACTTAGCATCATAAAGTGCGTGGAAGGCTGTGTACATACATACAAACATACATACGTACATACATACACATATGCATACATAGATACATACATACACATATATACATACATACATGCATACATACATACATACACATATGCATACATACATACATACATACACATATATACATACATACATACATACTAGAAACAGATTAGTGGGAAGAAGGAACTATTTCAAATATGTCAACTGTCAACCCTAATTAATAGTACAATATATACATAGTTACAGTCGATGAAAAACAAAACCATATAGTATAAAAGTCACATCATTCTGATCAGTCCTGTCTCTCTGAAGAAAGCCATCAATTTATCAGTCATAACAATGTTCCCATCACCCAGGATGGTGGAAAGGGCGAAGGGGACGTCCGCTGCACCGCAGTAATTTACAAGTGAAGTGCATTCACGAATAAATCGCCCACAGCGCAGGATGATATGACTGATAGATAACACCGCATCACAGATGTCACAGTGCGGTGGGAATCGTTTTACCATGTAAAGTGTCATGTGCGTAAGAATGGTGGCATTAAGCCGTAATTGCGCCAACACTTTTCTTCCAGGCGACTGGGACGGATGGCAGTGGCCTAGTCGCCCAGGTACGGCTTACATGTTCCAATATTTAGTCTGATCCACCGACCTTGCAACAGAAGATTTACTGATTTCTTTCAGAGAGAGAGACTCGACCATAGATCACGAGGAACGTCCCAAGTCTCCTCGAGCTCTACAGCCGACTTTGCAAGTAAGTCAGCTTGCTCATTGCCGTAGATGCGACAATGACCAGGCACCCAGATCAGCGTGAAAGACTTGTTGCATGAATGCAAATGATTAACGATGCGGCCCTGAATCTCGTGAGAGTCCGTAGTACAAGATGCAATTGCCTGAAGGGCTGATTTTGAATCTGAAAATATTACAGATGAGTCATGCCTAGAACTGAGAGCATAGTCTATGGCTTTGTCAATAGCAAAAAGTTCGGAGGTAAACACAGATGTATAAGTAGGCAACCGATACTTAAGGGCACATTTGATCGACCATACACTTGCACCCACACATTCACTCGACGTGGAACCGTCGGTGTACAATTGGTGTGACCCCAAGTCATGCACGATGCTGTTACGAAACAAGTGGTGGACCTCTGTCTCCGGCGCCTTGGCATTTGGTGCTGGGAGCCATGATACGTCAACAGTAAAGCTGGGTGGCTCCCAAGGCGCTATATTTTTTAACACCAACTTGTCACAGTCACTGAGGTCCACACCAAGCTCCTGAGTCAGTAAGTGGAGGCGAATGGCAAATAGCCGATGCACCCTCCACAGAAGGTGGTGGTATTGACACAGGGGAGTACAGGCCACATTGCCGATATTACTTTTCCTAAATGTTCCTAGTCCATAGGACAAGGCCAGGTGGTCATGACGAATACGGAGCAGAGGCACATTCGCCTCCACTTTCATACGAGCTACACAGGTACACTGGACGGCTCCAAGACACATTCGCAGACATTTATTCTGCAACCCATCCAATCCTTTCAGCGTGGCATCAGATGCCAAGCCATACACCTGTGCGCCATAGTATAGCTTTGAACGAATAAGGGACTTATACACCATTAATAAAGATTTTCTGTCGGCAATCCATGTAGTACCTGCTACGTACTTAGGGACATTTACTGATTTATCACAACAAGCAAGTAAATTATTAACATGAATTTTGAAGTTCAAACGACGATCAAAATGTATACCCAAAAGCTTTACAGAATTTTGAAAAGGTACCGCCTGATTATCCAAAGTTAAGCACAAATTAGGTACGTTACGATTAGTGAAGACTACAGCGGCACACTTAGGGACGGAAAACTTAAATCCCTACTGCAAGGCCCATTGGTGGACGGAGTCAAGGGCTGCTTGAATCCGCCCAGCCGAAAATTGTGCATTATGGGAAGAGTGCCATATTGCACAATCGTCAGCGTAGAGCGAGTATTTAAGATTCCTTGGGATGGGACCTGATGACAGAATATCACTGATCATAATACTAAATAAAGTGAGACTAAGCACATTTCCCTGCGGCACCCCGTTTTCCTGGATAAATATATCCTATGTTACGTTACGGGGCAATTTGACAGAGAAAGTCGTGTCCCTTAAGAAATTTGAAATAAAAATAGGCAGATTTCTTCTTAAACCATAAGCATAGAGATTCACTAGTATACCGTGTTGCCATGTCATGTCATAGGCTTTATGGATGTCCAAGAACACCCCTATCATGATTTGTTTATTGGCAAACGCCTCTGCAATACAATGTTCCAAATTCATTAAATTATCTAGTGAAGCCACATTGTTGATCATTTAACAAATTCTTTGACTAAAACAAAAAGAAGCCTATTGTTTACCATCCGTTCCACGACCTTACACAGACAAGAAGTCAACACAACAGGACGAAATGAATTGGGATTCATAAGACGACCAGCCTCTTTGGGTATTGGTATTACGTGGACAAAGTGCCATGAGTTTAGGAACGTACGAGACGCCCAAATCTCATTGTACAATGCTAACATCTTAATCAGGTTGTCCTGATTAAGATGCTGGATCATACCATACGTGATGGTGTCTGGTCCAGGGCTGGTGTCTTTACAGGATATAAGGGCAAGGAGCAGTTCATCTAGCGTAAACTCTTGGTTGTAAGGGGAGTCTACGTCTTCTGTGGCAAAGTCTATTAACTGTAGCTCAGCCGTGCGTTTATGATGTTGAAAACGCGGGTTGTAATTGGCTGAGCTACTTACATGAGAAAAACTCCTGGCGAGGATGTTAGCAACGTCCACGTGCTTCTCATAGGTGTTATTATTAACCTGCGGAGTGGTAACAGGTACAGTAGGTATGGGCCTTTATTATTTAATATTCTAATAGTGGACCAGACTTTACTTATTGGCTTAGTGCGAGTCACCGTGGACACAAAGGACTGCCAGGAGTCACGTTTGGCCCTTCCTCTTATTCTCTTTGCCTCAGCCCGTGCCTGTTTGTATGCAATAAAATTTTCCTCAGTGGGCTGACTATCAAAAATCCTGTATCTCATATTACGTTTCCTTAATGCTTGTCGGCAATCCGGCATCCACCAATGTGCTCTATGCTTCGCATGAACTGTATACAAGTCTTGGGAATAGCAGCCTCAGCTGCGTGCAATATGGAAGTAGTTACAATTTCGACCTTAACATCTATGGTCTCCCCAGATGTATCTAAATTGGCGATCCTTGAGAAGGATCCACAATCTGCTTTCGTATAGTTAAATTTTGGAGGTGGAGGGTCCGAAACGATGTCGCATGTATAAGAAAGACAGATGGGTAAATGATCACTTCCAAAGGAATCGTCATAAGGATCCCACGAGAAATCTTGATGTATACCAGGGGAGGCCAAAGATAAGTCAATGGCCGAAAAGTTACCAGTACGATCATCTACACGAATCGCTCTACCATCGTTCAGAAGACAGAGGGTGGACTGTAATATTAGGTCGGCTACTTGCTCCCCACGACCGTCGATCCTCAAGCTATCCCATTGATAGTGTTGGGCGTTAAATTCGCCCAACACTAACTTACTCCCAGGTAGATGTTGAAATAGTGAATTTAAAGCATCACTATCAATGAGGCCATGTGGAGGACAGTACAGAGAGCAAATAGACAGATACGTGTTATTAAATTTTACTCTGCACGCGACAGCTTCCAAAGTAGAATTTAGAATCATTTCCATTTGTGGGTGTAATTTGTGTTTCTGTATGGCAACTCCGTGACCTTCATATCTTCTATACGAGTGATATTGTTGGAAGTGTGAAGGATCAGGATGATCCTCCAGGCACGTCTCCTGTAAACAAACAATGTCTGGCCTGTGAAGTGAAAGCAAGATTGCTAGATTTTGTAATTTATTTCCAACACCCCTGCAATTGCACTGTAATATAGTGAAAGCGACAGTTTAAGATTTACGTTGGGGGCCAGTATGCTTCGTCTTTTTTTGTTTGCCCGCCAGCAGGCGAGCGACTACCGGGGGACCTATCCCGGTGCTTGTTGACGGAAACCTCCATATTTTCATCAATAACTAGGCTCCCAACCTCCCCCGAGGAAGAGCTAGCCTTTCTCTCCCTCGCTGGAGTAAGAACCGGAAGGACATGAGGACATGACTCTTTGGTGAGGGTGGTCATGTTACTTTTACTAGACTTGTCAGACTTCTGTTTGGGCCGTACTAACGGAGACGCAGCAGCAGCCTGAGAATATGTGGAAGCCTTAGGGATGTCAGTGAGAGAGATGGAGTGGACAGGAGGCCGAGATGGAGAGGTACTGTGAGTGGCAGGAGGGAGAAGGACAAGGTCAGTTTGCGTCTCGACAGGGCACATCACAGGACGGGACATTACCGCCGAAGCATAGGACCTATTCGGCATGGAAGTGTGGAGAATGGAGAAATCTCTAGTATACGTTGGGTGGCCTGAGGCCTCAGAATGTTCTCGGATCGCTGACTAGCCGGGTTTCGATAAAGGGAGACTCGTTCTGTGTGACCTTCCACGATGTTCCGAAATCCTGTCGGTGAGGTGTCATTTGGTCTGATCAGTATAGGTAGAATTACATCTATTACACTTAAACTTGTACACCACCAATGACATCAGAGACTTATGGATGCGGTTCTTGAACTTGAAGTGGTTGGATAACACTGTTGATGGTTTAAATCACCTTTACCCTTAAAATAATTTTCATGTCTCAGGGAACCCATACATAAAAATTATTATATATCATTATTAATCTTTCTTTCTCCTGTATAAACTTATGTTAAAGCTTTGTAGCCAACATTTTTATATATGTAACTCTTAATTCTTGTAACAGGTGAGTCGAGTTAATTGAAAAGCAAGAGGAGTTAAAGATGAATACAGGAGTTGATCTTGATTTAGTATCTTCAGAGAAAGTCTAAGTTGAGCAGCGTATGTATTACAGAGACTTAATATACTAAGTAAGTCTAGTTGGACCCCTCTTCTTATTCACTCTCTCCACTACCTGTCGGTTCTATGGCTAACCTCCTTCTGAGCTCTGCTTCCTAAATTCCGGTGTAGCAGAGGTAGTGTCACGTATGTTACACTGTTGTTGAAATGTTCTAGAAGCCTGTGTGTGAGTATGTGTGTATGTGTGTGTATGGTCACGAGGCATTGTTCGTGTGCCTATCAAGCATTCCTTGAGTTAGAGTGTGTAAGCATGTTTACCATTGCTCGATTCTCGCAGACACACTACCTATCTCATTCCCTGACTTGCTGCTTCTATCTGTGTTTCTATCTATCTATCTATCTATCCATCATGCTATCTATTATGATTTGTAATTATAGTATGGAGTCCTGACATCGCCCGGTTACTCCAACAGAAATCATCATTGACATACATGTATCCTAATCTGTTAATACATAATAGTCTTCTTCTTCACTCTTAATACATAATATTGATCAAAATATTGTATAGGTATAATATTGTAATGATTCAGTAATAATACATTTTAAACAAGTTGTATACATAACTGAATATGGTTAAACTGGTTATTGTATTACATTTTGTAAAATGTGTACCGTATGAATAATAGTAAAATGAATATATGCAAAAAAAAATTAGTTCAAAGTTAAGATTATGGTAAGAGTTATTAATATTTCATATTGAGATAATGTTACTTGTATACTTTTATATCATGGGTCATTCTTCTTCTTCTTGTTTTTTCTTTAAATATAAAATAAATACTGTATACAAAATATGTACACTTCATACAGGGGGGCTTGTGTGGATGCTAATTCTGCTCCTACTAAATACTGACTCCAAATTTGCAATTCTTGCATGCATTCTGTGCATTGCGAACAGCACTACTGCAAATACACTACAGAAGATTATAAAGACAGTAGGTGCTGGGCTATACACATAGTATGGGTTGAACATACTCAACCTCAAATCTTCCCAGGGCTTCATTGTTTCACTGATCATTTGCATTGTTTCAACCTTAGGTGAGGTCAACTTAATACTTGTGCTCATGTTTAATTCCATATCAGGCAGTGGATGGAAATGTTTCTATGTATGATTGAGGATGGCGTAGTGATGGATGGTGGATAAAGTGGATATGGATAGTGTAAATTCCGCACAGTAGTCTGGTGCTATGTATAATCCTGATGCTGATGTATGAGATGGTGGTATATCTGGACAGACTATGTAAACTGATGTGTTATGAGTGAAATAAAAAAACTGTGAGTGTCCGATGTGTTGATGGTGTACAAGCTTATCTGGAGCAAAAGTGAAATTGCAATGCTTATGAATATTGAGATTTCCTATGATAGTCATTTCACAAGGGACTGCATCAGTAGGCTGAAACGTGAAAATATACGCAGGACAAAGGTGAACAGCATGTAGGGATGTGCGGCACTTTCGTTCAATCGTTGATTATAATATGGAGTCCTGACACTTAAAGTTAATAGAACATAATATATTTTTTCTGATAACTTGTTTAACCAAATAATAACTTATGTTTATCTCAAGTTCATTGACAGTGCAAAAAAATATTAATAGATAAATTACTTAAATCAAACTGCTTGTTCAAGAGACCTCATACGGAGATTTTCATTCACACAAAAAATAAACGTAAATAACCAATATCATATATAACATATAAACAGAACGAAAACAGATAATAGCTACTAGTACTACCACAATAACTTGATAATTAAAACTTAAACAGATAAAACTGAAGCAAATTAAGGTAAACAGAAGAACTAACTTAGAGAGAGAGAGAGAGAGAGAGAGAGAGAGAGAGAGAAAACACACACACAAACTTCTCATAAACTAACAAAAAAATAATAAACATATGTAAACTGTTAAAATTCATATAAAATTCCTAAATGATGGGTAACATTTACTAAATAACGTGGGTGAATGAGGGACTGTATCAGCACGCCAGGAAGTTCATTCGGGACTGATGGAGACCGTGCATGTGTAATGTACTCGAGTGAGTCACGAATCTGTCACGTATAGCTCCTCTTGAAAAAGTGACTCCACCCCTGACAATCAGTAACTAATACTAATCATAATGGACAGGTTCTTGCCAGTGCTTAACTTCTGGCCGGCACAATGGATTTAAGTTTGATACAAAAGAACTGGCCTAAATATCATTTATGAATAATGTAAGGAGTTTGTGCAAACTAGGAGCGGCAGACTGAAGTAAGCTTAATGTGGAGAAATAAAACATGAGTCTAATTACATGAAGCTCAAAGAAAAGAACTGTAAATTTATTGATTACAATCAAATAAATTTAAGTTATATGAGTCTGAAAATGAAATCAGATGGGGAATTCACGGTCACTGAGGGACTCAAGAATTCAAATAACAAAGGAAATACACTCATTCAAACATTCAAAAGCTAGTCGAACTTAAGCCTAGAAAAATAAACAGAATTACTAGTCAGTGGAGGGATGGAGCCGAACGAAAGACTGGGCATCTGCATGATGAACACCAAGCGCTGCTATTCGCTACAAGCCCACTTCGCCAATCACCGTCTAGGTGGAGATCCAGGAATTCGCTGTACAACGGAGACGCTGCTCTATGCTGGGCACAAACTATCCTATCCTCAAGGCGATCCGAAGCTGACTGAGTTGAAACTGGGAAAAGGGAGCAAGAGATGATCGTGTTCGCCAGAAGTAGGCATGGCCTAACTTCAACGGTCAACAGAGAGAGGGTGAACGATATAGACACGCAACAAATTACTCAGTGAAAGCACTAATGTCGTGCATAAGAATGGTCACTTATGAAACAGTGACAAATGTTCTAAAAACCATCCCGCTCGAACTGCATTCTGGGACGGTTGAACTGAGTGATGCCCAGTGGGAATTCCACTAGAGTTCGTGGTTTTCTCACCAAAGTACAGTGTCACGAATTTGTATAATACACAATCGCGCGTATTTGTGACATACCATATCTCCAAAAAACATTGATGCGGTGAGACAGTTATTTGGTACACTCCCTCTGACGTTACACAAATCGGTCTCTGTTGACCTGGCTCGATTCCATGAACATAAAATGATGTGAGAAGACTAAACTGACAAACAGGTTTTGTCCAATGGCACTAAGCTGACACGAACTGACTTCACCGAGCATGATGGAACCTTAAGTGACAATAATGATCCTCACTGGATCTAACTGGACCTAATGAACGAAGTTGACCCTGAATGGCCCTGGAAGGTCCTCATCTGATTTGTCATAAATAAATCTGAGCTGTTATTTATTGCTCTGACTAAACTGGACTGGACGTGAAGAGTCTGCATGAATTTGAAGTGATCTAAATGGATCTAGCTGGATTTGAATGGAAGTAATTGCACCTGAATGGCTCTCAGCTAACCTGCGTTGATCTCACCTACCTGACTGGATTCCCAGATGAATCTGAACTGACCTTATTCGATAAGAATATAAGTTGACCTGAACAGACGTGAATAACTGACCTGGTCGGAACATGAGCCTAATAAAGTGACCTAGTAGCAGTAACTTCCTACCGGACCCAGGTTCAAATCCGCCCTGGGGCAGGGAACAGTTTAAGGATTTGAATTTCATGAAATCAGACTTTACTCATCTACCAGAAGACCCGCCGACATGTCGTAAAAATACCCCCGCTAATACTAATACACCGGTCCTGTATGAGACAGCCCTAGCATGTATTCAATATGGACGGTGGGTGTTAGCGCCGTAGTGGTGACCTGTAGAGAGGTGTACGGTATGGAGGACTACTAGGCCTTGAGAGTAGGCTGTGAAGCCTATGCCCAGAAGTCGGACACCAAAAAAAAAAAAAAAAAAAAAAAAAAAAAAAAACACCCACAACTAAATAATAACCCGGTGGACTGCAAGCCCAAGCTGTGCCTTTTCCGTACTCCATCATCCATGCATCAGTCAAACATCCTCTTTCGGGGGATGGGGAGGGGTGTGAGAGACGTATGTATAACCGGGCAGCTCCACCGTCTGGCCATATCGGTGCCACCACGTGAAGGCGTCCCTCTGCAACACCAACAGAAAAAATGAAAACAGACGTGTCTTATGTGACTTGATGGTCAGACAGACGCACCTGTTTACTGTCTGAGTTGGGAAGCCCCGAAAACCCTGGTTACCAACCCGAGTGAGACAATATTAGTCTGGGATTATACAGCACCTGGACTATATTCTCATTTGGAATTCACCCCGCCCAACCTGTCCTCTGTCCCGCTCAGTAACCCCATCTATCTTACCAGTACCTATTACTTTCCTGTCTCTTAACATGACCCCCCTATATATATATATATATATATATATATATATATATATATATATATATATATATATAGATAGATAGATAGATAGATAAATATAGTTATAGTTATAGTTATAGTTATATATATATAGATAGATAGATAGATATAGTTATAGTTTTATATATATATATATATATAATATATATATATATATATATATATATATATATATATATATATATGTATATATATAGATAGATAGATAGATATAGTTATATATATATATATATATATATATATATATATATATATATATATATATATATACATATATATATATGGTCAATAATGCGGGCCAGGGTGTTATCCGCTCCTCCCTTCCCCCCCTCCCGCCACATACGTGCCTGGATCTCAAGGTGACAGGCACGCGACTAAAGGGTTGTGATGGGGGAGCTGGGGATATTGTGGTAGTGTGAGGGTATTAAGTGCGTGTGTCAGTTGTGTTGTGGTGGGGTAGGGGGTGTTGGATGGGGTTGCTGGGTGTGTTGCGGTGGGGTGGGGGTGTTGGGCGTGTTGTGGTGGGGCAGGCGGTGTTTGGTGGGGGTGTTAGGGATATTGTGGTGGGATGGGGGTGTTTGGAGGGGGTGTTGGGTGTGTTGCGGTGAGGTTAAGGTGTTTGGTGGGGTATTTCTATGTTGAGGTTTGATAGCTGGGAAAACCGAAGCAGTGCAGGACGAACAGCTGCCTGTAGAGGTCATACGAGTACATTTCACTTAGCATCATAAAGTGCATGGAAGGCTGTATACATACATACAAACATACATAGATAGATAGATACATACATACATACATAGACATATGCATACATACATACATACATACGTACACATATATACATACATGCATACATACATACATACGTACATACATACATACACATATAACATGTTTGTGTGTGTGTGTGTGTGCGTGGGTGCGTGTGTGTGTGTGTGTGTGTGTGTGTGTGTGTGTGTGTGTGTGTGTGTGTGTGTGTGTGTGTGTGTGTGTGTGTGTGTGAGGATACCCTGTGAATATAGGAACTGTAGGATTATCGATTTGTCTATAATGAAGGTTTATCTTGATTTTATATGGAACAACAACAAGATAATTTCACATTGCTTCCATAAACCTGGCATATTTCGACGCAGGTAAAATCCCCACCAAACCTCATTGTTACATCTCATCACCACTGCCCTGCCCCTCCACCCCAAGCCTCTAGCACAACTCTACACTGTATTCAAAGAGTTGCTTTATAATGGAAAGAGTTGAAAAGTAACATAATTTCTGTTTTGTGGGTAAAATTAATTCGTGTAATCTTGTTAACATCTCTGCCATTATGGTTTGCCAAATTAGGGATAATTACGTGGTTGAAATTACAGGCAGCTTTTGTCTGTATTAGTTTTATGGTAAAGGTGGAGGCGAAGGACAAGGGGGGTGTGAGGGGTTGTAGCTCACTCTCACTCCTCTCTCCCTTCCTTCTCCCTCTCTCCCTCCCCCTTCATACCCTCCCGCCCTCTCTCCCTCCTCCTTCCATCTCTTTCTCTCTCTCTCTCTCTCTCTCTCTCACACACACACACACACACACACACACACACACACACACACACACACACACACACACTTGGTATTCTGTGACCAGACATTAGAAGTCTTGTAATTCGTTTTTTCGTTGGCTCAGGAATTTTCGTGGCAGGTTTTCTTAAGCGATTTATTTTGTGTATTACATCTTCATATCCTCTTGTATGTAAATGAAATAAATTATATGAATGTGTAGTAGATATAGATAACATACATGAGAATGTGATGGTGTAATGTGCAAAACAAATCGCAAAGGAAAAAGAGCTAGGAAGTCAGTACAAACTTTATAGACCATTCCATGCCCTCTAACTTTGCCTTCGGACCAAGTGTTCTCAGAATCGCATCATTTCATCTGATTTCATTCTTGCTTGACCCTCAACCCTTCCACCGAGTTTGGTTATAATCGTATCAAAACTTTTCATTGTGAACTTGACCTTTGATCTTTTCTTTAAAATTCTTTGTCTTGATTTTTGGCTGATTGTCAACCGTTGCACGTAGTCTGGACCAATCTGAATTAAACCTTTTTGAGTTATAGGGTCAAACAATTGGACCTGACCTATGACCTTTACCTAAAATGGTGGCATTTCATCCTTGTCTGAGCTTTAACATTTCCACCGTATTTGGTCTTAGTGAGGTCAGAACTATGGGCGACCCTCCGTGTGACCTGGACGTATAACCTAGTGTCCATAATAACAATAGGTCAGCCCCTGGAAAGCTTCTAGCACAGGTCAAGTGGCCTACTGCAGTAATCCTCTCTTTGTATGTTCTTTCATCGACTCTTCTCTCTCTCTCTCTCTCCATATAACACACCGCAGTGCTTCTGCGCATGCGTACATAAAAAGTGAGGCACAGAAGTAGGATGAGGAAGTGTACAGGGTGAGAGGGTGGTTAGGGAAGGGTGTTGGGTAATTTCGCTCACTTGAATGTTGTCAGATCAGGCAGGATGGACACAAAAACAAGCTCGACTAGTCATCTCACCTCGAGTCTGACCTCTGGAGAAAATTTTATATTTGATCCGCCACATCCAGTCTTCCTTATTTTACTTTATTCTTTACAGTATTCCGCTTATTTTTATGATATTTATTTTTCATAACTATTTTTGAGATCTCTTGTCGCCAGGGAGGAACTGGATATTATTTTCAACCCGCTCAGTACCAAGCGTCATCCCTAATCTGAGACGTAATATATCTGACGATGTTTTGCTCCTTGTATCTTGTTCAATATATATATGGATGGGATGATGAGAAATAAAAACACGAGTAATGGAGAGGGAGATGGCGTTGGTAATGAATGGTGATGGATGGAATATCTCAAACTTGTTGTATGCTGATGATGCAGTACTACTTGCAAATACCAAACAAGAACTTGGTAGACATGTGCAGAGTTTTGCTGATGTCTGAGCGTCGTGCCTTGAGAGTAAACGTAGAAAAGAGTAAAGTGATGGTTATTGAGAGAGAAGGTGACTCCCAGTGCTATGTTACAGTGAATGGAGAGAGACTGGAATTGGTGAGAGAGTTCAAATACCTGGGTATAGTGATAGAAAAGGGAGGAAAATGTGCAAAAGAGGTTGAAAGTAGAGCGACACAAGGATTAAAAGTAGTTGGTGCAATGAAGGCCTTGATAGGAAACAGAGGCATGAGTGTTGCAGATGCACGAGGCTTATATGAAGGAGTGTTAGTGCCAACTTTAATGTACGGATGTGAGACCATGTTGTGGCATGAAAATGAAAAGTCAAGAGTAAGAGCAGTGGAGATGGGATTTCTGAAGAATGTATGTGGGGTACAGAGGGTAGACAGGATACGAAATAATGTGATTCGTGAAAGATGTGGTGTGAGGAAGTCGGTTGACACAAGAATCGAAGAGAGTGTACTGAGATGGTTTGGTCATGTGGAGAGAATGGATAACAACAGAGTGGTCAAAAGGTACATATGAGCGAATCTGAAGGAGTAAGGAGGCGAGGTAGGCCAAGGAGAAGGTGGATGAGTGTGTGAGGAAGAGAGGTTTGGAAGTCGGTGAACCTAGGGAACTGACGAGAAATCGAGCTGGCTGGATGAATGTTGTGAGGAGAAGTACAAGATCAGGGATTTGGCACCCCTTTTTAACGTGGCTGCGTCCGGATTGACTCTATCGGATACGTTTATGTGAAGCAACAGAACGTGGTGAATGTTTTTGGCGTATTCGATAGAGCCAGGATTCCGGGGGCTTGAATGATGAGTGAATGGGAGCGTGGCCCATTGGACTAGGCAAATTTGGGCTGTCTGGACATTGCTACTCCTCACTTTGTCCCAGGATGGGAAAGGAGGTCCGGATGATGATGATGGTGACCTTCATATCCTCTTGCATGTTATATATACAAACTCTGTCCATGTTACAATACATGAAATTAACATACAAGGAAATATCAAGGTTCAGCAAGCAAAATCAGTGCCAAAGAACTATTTCAGTGAGACCGGCCAGATCTCCGCAAGTTACTGCGTCACATGCAACTTTTTGCCCGTTGTTAGACCTGCTGTGCTTCCTGATGTATGTTTTATTCTGACCCAGATGTCTTGCTGCTTAGCGGCTTAGAATTTCCAATGATTTATTTCTATCGGTAGTTTGTCCTATTTTAATGTGTGTTGTAATTAAAATAATGGTAACAATGCAGGTGGAAGAATTTTGGTACAGACTAACACAGCTACTGCACATGACAACCCAAAGCAGAATTCTGAAATAATTGTCTGTGTATCTGTTCCCATTTCCGAGATTGTTCATATTTTCTCGTTGATGAAAGTAAGCTTGCGATGCACCTCTGTGCCTAGCATCTTACAAATCAGCTAACAACACAATACCGTAGTCTGTACTTTATGATTTCAGTGTAGTGTTTGTATGCATCCGTTGCACACTGACGCCAATCTAGACTACTCCTTCCTGCCGCACAGACGTTATGCTGGCGATGCTTGGTAGCCAAGCAGAACCTGGCTGGTGTAAAAGTTGTCACTGATACGAAGTTGCAGCCTTAAAACAGATCTATCAATCCCACAGGAACTAATTAAGACCTGCCAACAGCAAGATACACCTGCCCGTGATACAAAAGAACCATACCTGCTTATGTGCCGATTAAAGGTTAACCGACGTCAAGGTAATGCATATTTTACTCTCTGCTTTTATAACAAAGTGACTCATCTATATCTTTGATTCATACCACTTTCTCGGTGTGACTACTGTTCGCCTTCCTTCATCTTTCATCTCTTGTAAGCCTATTAACACACTTCTTCTTCCTAATATATTCCCCCTCTCCTTCAGCAGAACTCCTTGCATGCCTCCACCCAAACTACTTCTTAACTTTTTTCTCCTCCACTGCACTTCCTACCTCCATCCCACCTAGTTGTGGCCTTCTTATCAGCAGATGCCCTTGCAACACTTCTTCCTCTTCCCTGCCACAGTTCTTCCTACCTCTACATCCCTTCTAGCTGTTCCTTTTTTATTGATTGATCCCTTTACAATACCATTTTCGGTTCTAACCCCTTCAGTACGATGTCGCATTTTCTTGTTATTGTCTCGCTGCTTTCAAACATTTTCATTCAAGCGATTAATAAAGAATATCTCTAACTCTTCCGGTTGAAAAAAATAAATCATTTCCAAACAGAATTACATCAGCTGACGATTAAAAGAAAAATCAAAATACCAGAGACAAACTATGTAGTCACTGGAAATCCCTGCTGACTCACTGCACTTAGATCGCGGGCTGAGTTTAACCTCTTCAGTTCGGTGACGTATTTGTTTTATTCTTCTTGTTTCCATACGATATTATTCATCTTGAAATACATTTTTTTTTTTTTAACTAGATGGTATAATATAAGTCTTCGTTAAATCACTATCATGATGATCCTCTAATCTGAGTAAAATCGTCTAGAGATAGCAGGTATTAACCATAATAATGCGTCATCATAGTCTCTCTATCTATCTCTACTGCATGTTTGGTTTTAAAGGAAACGGTTTCAAAAACAAATTTTCAGACTCTAATGTACATGCTACTTTTACTGGTTTTAAGGCCTTTTATAGTGTCAATCATATTATCTTTTTTATAAGCTTTTAGATGCTGGTATCCCTCATTTCTATGTTAATATTTTATTTTATCTGTACAGAAATCAAATGGTTGCAACTAGGCATAAGGATGCAGGATCTGAAACTTGGAAAATCGTGAATGAAGTACGTCAGGGTGGAGTCTTGGCACCATTGCGCTCTAATGTGTATGTTGATAAGCTCATTGAAAATGTGTAAAATTGTAAGATAGGATGTGCACTTGGTAATAAGATGAGTAATATTATTGATTACGGAGAGAATATACTGTAGTCATTCCAGCTCCGTCTGGAACAGGAATACAATTGCTATTGAATGTACTGTATTAGAAGGAAGCCAAGGTTATAGATATTGAGATTAATACCACCAAGTTGCTATGCATGTATTTTATAGGTGAACATAACAGGTCCTTGGAACGATGTATAACTATATGACCAAAAACTACCGTAGTTATTGTTAAGGAATGTAAGTATCTAGGTTTTATTCTGGACAATGCTCTTAACTGTAAGGATATGAGTAGGTGAGGGAATGAATTTTATAACGAATTTAACTATTTTAAGGAAATTTTCTAGTGTTGATTTTAGAGTTTTTAGACATCTGTGTGAAAGTTGTTGTCTTAAGGCCCTATCACACGGTACCTCGTACCAGGAACGGCCGAAGAAGATTTAAGTGGAACAAAACTTGGACGCTATCACACATGTTCCTCGTATCCTCGGCAAAGGAAATGCTTCTCACACTGTTGCCAGAGCCCCGTCTCGCGACTGTGGACAGTGATCGCTGTCGCTGACTCGGTAAAGAATAAGGAGAAGCAACTTTTGTTTACAAACTGGTACACACGCGGAACTGCCTCAATTTCTCTATAAGGGCGAATTCAGCTGCCCTTGTCCAGGAAATCGATGATAAAGCCATCAGTACGGTGTTGTTGTGGTGGTGTTTTCAGGTGGCGACTGGTTCGTCTACTCTACCTGCAGTGGAGTCCTCAGTTGTAAACACGTGATATTTTATCGACATCACAGTTTCCTCGGTGTAGGAAATATTAACTCTTTATAAGGCCTTCAAAACGATTGATATTTATTATAATATATTAATAAGTATTCAGTGTTAGGCTAAATGTTTAACAATGTAGTATGATATATTCTCTGTCGAGTAGCATGGGTTTTGGTTACACTGTTTTGCCCGTCGTATCCTCGGCAGGATTCCATCCAGATGGGTTCCAAATGCCCTTGGTATCGTCGGCAACTTTACCACGTTACCGTTCCAATTTACCATCGTATCCTCGGCAAACCTCGTATGAGGTGCCGTGTGATAGCCCCTTTAGTATACAGTACATGGCTCAGAATTATTGTTTTGTAATACAACGTGTTACATATTGAAATTAGAGTACTGGGAGAGCAACCATAAAGTAAGTAGAATGGCAAATCTTTTGACTTTTAACCGCATAATTAATTGGCATAAGATACTATTTGCATATAAAGTTCTTAAGAAACTTTGTATATTTTGTTACAGAAATTTGCTGAGCACATATGATGAATTGATTCTGGTCAGAGAAGTAAAGAACATTATTAACATTATATGATGTTGGGTGTTTAAGTGATAATAATTTTGATGGTATTAAACCTAGAATTATGTTTGTTCAAAACCATGAACCTCCTATGAGGTAGTATCAGGGTAATTAGGAGCGGCATATACTTACTTTTTTGTATGTGTAGTATATATATGTGTTGAATATTGAACCTGTGAATGTTGCCTATGTTAGTGCACCACTGTGGGTGTATAAATTTACGTGTTGTGTATGTAAAAAGTTGTGTGTTCAGCTTTTCATGAAATAAAGAATTGTCTGTCTATCTGTCTATCCATCTGTCTATCTATAACCACACGCCACTTCCTGACACGTAGGTAGCATATGGGTTGGCTATATGGTTACCACCTCGCTTTGTAAATGGTTTCTTGGCATATAGGAAACCATCTGGCTTGTAACTCTATGTAAAGCCACCTGATATAGAAAGAAGAGTCATAAAAAGTGTAGGGGCTAAGAAGCGCAGATTCAGACTATGGGACGATTTATATATACTCTTAATGCCTCGCGACGCATCCTGTCAACTACTACTTTTCCCTGTCTGTGTGAGTGTGTGTGTGTGTGTGTGTGTGTATATATATATATATATATATATATATATATATATATATATATATATATATATATATATATATATATATGTATACACACACACATATATATCAATCAATCAATCAATCATTTCCTGTGGCACCCCACAGGATGCATAGGGCCTCAATGAACTCTCTCCACCAATATTTGTCTCTTGCCATCTCCTTCAGGTCCCAACAACACTCCTCTCCTGCTTCTTTTTTCATTGTCCTCAACCAGGTTTCCCTCGGCCTACCTCTACCTCTTCTTCCTCTAGCAGTCCACTCTAACACATCCTGTATTAAACTACCTTCTTTTCTGTATATGTGCCCCAGCCACTTCCAGCGAGACAGTCTCACATATTCATTAATTGGTTCCACTCTCGTAATATCCCTTACTCTTACATTTGTAACTCTGTCTTGCCACTTTACCCCAAGAATCCTTCTCAGTATTTTATTCTCAAATCCTAATACTTTCTGATCTGTTGCAATTGTACTGTACCATGACTCATGCCCGTAAAATAAAATTGGTCTAACCATGGACTTGTAAATTTTCACTTTAGTATGTACCGAAAGCATATTATTATTCCAAACAGATTTCAACATTCCAACAGCTCGCCAAGCCTGTCTAATCCTCTCCTCAATTTCATTGTTTAATGATCCATTAGATGATACAATTGTTCCCAGATATTTAAAGTTTTCTACATTCTTCACCACATTATTCCCAATTACACAATCGATTTGGTTCTTCACGTTCATATTAATAAAATCAGTCTTTCCACAATTTATTACCAGTCCCACTTTTTCTCCTTCCTCCACCAGACAATAAAGCACCCTCTGCATCTCGTAAATACTTCCGCAAATCAGTACAATATCATCAGCATATTCCAAATCCATAAGCTTCTTATTTCCTTTCCAGTTAATTCCCGCACCTGTTCTCCTTACAACCTTTTTCATAACATAATCCATAACCAAAACAAACAACAATGGCGAAAGAACTCCTCCTTGAATCACTCCTGACCTAACCTGAAATGGATCACTCAAAGAACCAACCACCATTACCTTACAAAAAGTACCTTCATGCAGGCTTCTAATAATATTTACCAACTTTTCTGGTATACCACAGAATCTCATAATTTTCAACATAGCTCCACATGAAACACTATCAAACGCCTTTTCAAAATCCACAAAACACATACTAAGTGGCATTTTTATCTCATTAGCTTGTTGCATTAGATGCCTTACAATAAAAATCTGATCATTACAACCTCGACCCTTTCTAAATCCGGCTTGTTCTTCTCTTAAAATTTTATCAATTACTAGCTCTATTCTGTTCAACAAGATTTTGGAAAAGACTTTTGCAACTACGGGTGTCAAAGTTATCCCCCTCCAATTGCCACACACACTTAAATCTCCCTTTTTTGGTATTTTTATAATCACTCCATTTTTCCACTCTTCTGGAATTCCACCATTATCCCAAGCCACATTAAAAAGTTTCAAAAGCACATTCATCAACTCGTCATTTTCCACCTTAAGCATTTCAGGGAATATTCCATCCTCTCCTGGGGCCTTAAAATTCTTTAACTCCTTTATAGATTTTGCTACCTCTTCCAAAGTTATATCCGCTGTTTCTATCTGCAAATCCCTCTCGGCTGGCAAAATGTCCTCTTCAGCTGGGATTGGTCTATTTAGGACAGATTCAAAGTGCTCTTTCTACCTTCCTTTTATATCCAAATCTTTAGTCATCAAATTACCATTTCTATCTCGTACAGGTATTTTTACGAAGTAAAGAATTGTCTGCGTGTCTATCTGTCTATCTATAACAAGACGCCATAATCCCGTAAGGGGTGGTCGTTTGTCTTTGAGTTTGTTGTTTTACGGGGAGGGCCACAAACCCACCGCCAACCCACTTGTTGACACGCAAAGAACACATGCGGGTTGGTATATGGGCTGGTTATATGGTTGCCGCCCAGCGTTGTAAATGGTTTCTTGGCATATAGGAAACCATCTGGCTTGTCACTCATTGTAAAGCCACCTGATAAGGAAAGAGAAATAATAAAATGTGAAGACCCGAAGAAGCGGATATTGAGACTATGGGACGATTTATATATACCCGGTACTCGTAATGCCTCGCGACGCATCCTGTCAACTACTACTTTTCCCAGTCTGTAACCACCTTTCTTTCCACGTCACGTCACCCCTACCGGTATTTATATCTGCTGTTACTAATTTAGCGTTGATACCTACCTTCCGTATTGAATAAATGCCAGGGCCGTCTCGTACAAGACTGGTGTATTCGTATTAGTGGAAGTGGTTTTACTTGTCGGTGGGACTTACGGTAGATAGGTAAGGTCTGTTTTAACGAAATTCACTTAATTAAACTGTTCCCTACCCCAGCCGGGAATCGAAGTCGCGGTCACCAGGACAGCAGACCACCACCCAAGGAGTTAGTGTCAATACAGTCTACATAAACGACATACAAGATAATATAAAACTCCTGAATCAGATGGCATAGTGTACTGATTAATTCGTGCTCTCTCCAGACGATTTTATTCAACTTTGCATACACTTTTCGACCTAAAGGGTTAGATTAAATCCTTCATTACCCCTTCCAGTGCGAGGGGTGTTTCTCAGGCTGAATAAAACCGTCTGAAGGTTGCAAGAATAATGAGGAAAATGCTGTAAATGGCCTCGGTGATCATATGTGGAAAATGCACAAGTATTTGCTTTCCCGGTTACCATCTCTTACAAACTTCCGTAACAAGGGCGGCACCTGTTGTTATATCAAATCCCAATATGCAGTTGATACTATTTTAAACTTCATTTCATCCAGTTTTTATTACTCATTATATAAACTAAACTGTTAAAATATTACCAAATATATTTGTGTAGTTTATCGCTCCCCCAATGCTTCTTCGGAACCCAGTGTATATGATTCTATATCCACACAGTTGAGTAACCTTAACCCTACCCTTAGCACCGAAATTACCATTTTGGGTGATTGTAACATACATAAAGTTGAATGGTTATTGGATTCTGCCAGGACTGACGAAGCTGGTCTAGAGTGCGAGCTGTTTGCAGAATCGTTTAATCTCACCCAGCTGGTAAAGCAACCAACCAGAATATCTGATAATCCTGACCATAATGCCCATCTCTTGGATTTATTCCTGACAAATAATCCAGATCAATACAGGATAGAGGTACTGTCACCACTTGGATCCTCTGACCACAATCTCATCAAAGCCTCATTAGTTAACCCTCCCACACCTCCCCGTTCTGAACCTGTCAGGGTGACCCGATGGCACTTTGATAGGGCAGACTGGGATAGATTTAGAAATTATCTTACTGACATTCCATGACAGTCTTTCTTCTCTAGTGATCCCAGTTCTACCGAGTCCCACATTTGCGACTCAATATTAGCTGGTATGGATTTATTCATACCAAGTCAACAGTTCACTAAAAGATCGAACTCTCCAAACTAGTTTGATGGCAACTGTGCCAGAGTAACAGCCCCAAAGTCATTAGCATATAACTCTTACTTAAAATCAAAACCATCTGAATAACTCTCTCAATTTCAAATTGCTAGAAATCATGCAAAAGTCTATATTAAATCTAGCTAAATCAAACATTCTTCAAAAGCAATCATCAAAACTACTTAACAACCCTAATGACAATAGAATATTCTGGTCAACTCTTAATTCTATCAATAATAACTTTAACAAGTCATCTTCCATTCCCCCACTAAAATCTTCAGATGGCAACATTACAAATGACCCGGGTGGGAAAGCGGATATTTTTGCCAGTACATTTGCCAGAAACTCTACCATGGACGATACCAGCCAGAATGTCCCAGTACTAGAACTTGACTCTCCCGAAAATGCCCCACTTAAAATATAGACAAGATACGTAAAATCCATCCTAGACAATTTACCTACCAACAAAGCTCCAGGCCCAGATGGAATTCCGCCAATTGTTTTGAAAGAGTGTTCCCCTGAACTTGCCTCTGTTCTAGCTGAATTATTCAGACTATGCAAACGTACTTCTTTATTCCTAAATTCATGGAAAGAAGCCAATATCCACCCAATTCCGAAGAAAGGAAGTTCCTCTGACCCCTCTGTTAACAGACCAATAGCGGTCACATCTTCTCTTGGTAAGGTATTTGAAACTTTAATTAAAAAGCACATTGTTAAACATCTTGAATCCAACAACTTAATTAGTGATAGACAATATGGTTTTCACCACGAAGGATCCACCATTGACATAATCTTCTAACTCATACCATCCATCAGTCAATTGACCTACATGGAGAAACTCATGCAGTAGCCCTTGATATTTCTAAGGCTTTCGACAGAGTATGGCACCGATCCCTGCTGTCCAAACTCCCTTGCTATGTACTAACTTCTTTTGTTCCTTTGATTTCTTCGTATCTTAGTGACAGGAAAATAAGAGTAAAAGTAGATGATGTATATTCCAATTTCCACTCGATGAACGCTGGCGTGCCGCAGGGATCAGTTCTGGCGCCAACCCTATTCCTGGTTCATATTAATGATCTCTTATCCGTCACCCACAATCCCATATACTAATATGCAGATGACTCAACACTACATAGTTCATTCATACTCAGACACACATTTACAAAGTCTAATATCTCTACCTCTCAACTCAGTACAGCCATCTCCATAAATCAAGTCCTATCTACGATCAGTGAATAGGGACAAAACAACTTTGTCTCTTTTAATGCTAGTAAAACTAAATATATACAATTTACTAATAAACAGATACTGCTAGATTCGTACATTACTTTCAGTATTACTAATATTCCCATCTCCAAAAGTATTGAAATTCTTGGCGTCTCACTGAACAATGCCCTCAGCTGGACCTCTCATGTTAGATCTTTGCTAAAATCGCCTCAAAGAAACTTGGATTATTGTACAGAGTCCGTAACTTCTTTGCTAACGAACAGTTATCTATAATTTATAAGAGTCATGTGTGCTCTCAGCTTGAATATTGCTCACCCTTGTGGAATGGGTGTGGAGAAGTTGCATTAAAACAACTAGACAAAATTCAGAAAAAAGCTGTTAGAATTATTAACAACCTTGCCATTACAAATAAACTACCTCCCTTGCAAGTAAGAAGGAATGTTGCCTCCCTTTCATTATTTTACAGATATTTATTTGGCAAATGCTCAGACAAAGTTGCGTCCATGATGCCACCTCTCCATGCCTTCCCTCGTGCTACACGGGCATCTGGCAGCGCTCATGACTGGAATGTCACTCAAGCATACTGCAGAACTTCTGCCTATCAGAATTCTTTCATTCCCCGAATTGCATCTCTCTGGAACTCGCTCCCTCAGAGTTGTTTCCCTCCAAAATTCAACCCACAGCTATTCAAGTCTAACTGTTACAGACATTTTATGAACAGAGGACACCAGTAATCTGGTGTATGGATTATTTCTTTTTTTTAATCATTTGTTTTTCCTTCCTCCATTCTGTTATTTAAAAAAATATATATAAGAAAGAAGTGTTTGGAAGTCTTTTGGAGTTACGAGAACAAAAGTCTTGGTGTATCATTGCCACCTCCCCCCATCCCATTCCCCTGCCCCCTCCTCCCCCTTCCCTTTACTCCCCCTCTATCAATCCCCACTCCCTTTTCCACTCTCTCCATATTCCTCTTCAACCCTTTCTCCTGTTTCCCTGTTTTTCACTTCCCCTAAGCTCTCCATCCCTTTCCTTCCTTCTCTGATTCCCCTTCTCCCCCTTCCCACTGTCTTCCTCCCCCTTCCTCTCAATTCCTCTCCTCCCTCCCTCTCCCAATCCATCGACAACTCTCTTTTCCCATTCCCCCCTCTGTCTATTTATCCCCTTCATTATTTTCACTCCCCCCTCTCTCACTTTCCCTCCAGGCCACTTCCCCACCACCTTTACAAACCCCTCTCTCTCACTCCCTATACTTCCCATACTCCCCTCCCTCCCTTCCTCACTCACTCACTCTACAGTTCTAGCCCTCCACTTTCCCTCCCTCCCCTCATCTCCCTCCCCTTGTAATTATCAGCAGGCTCGTACGGGGAAAAAACTTTTCCCACTCGTCTCTCTCTCTCTCTCTCTCTCTCTCTCTCTCTCTCTCAATTTTTACGCTCACACTCAGCTTCCTCCCTCACTTTCACTCCCAGTTCCCTCCTCTTCCTCTCCCTCCATCCCCTTCCTATCCACTTCCTCTCACACCTTCTCTCTCTCTCTCTCTCTCTCTCTCCATCCTCCTCTCACCCCCCTCCCCCTTTTCTCTTCCCTCAGCCTCTCCATTTCTCCGTCTCTCCTCTCCTCCATTCTTCTTCTTGCATTCTTTTGCCCTTGGTCTTCTTTGAAATATTCAGTATATGAGATCAGATCTGTTGACATTGCATATATCGATTTTCAAAAAGCATCTGATAAAATTCCCTATAAAAGACTACTTCAGAAACTGAATGCGCATGGGTTCAGAGGCAATGTGCTCGGGTGGATCGATATAATTGACACATCTGTACAGAGGCAGGCAATACAGTGACCCCGATCGACTGTTTAATTGGGCCTATACCTGGCAGATGGACTTTAGTATTTGTGTAAATGGAAAGTGTTACGAAAAAGATTTAGGAATTATAATAACAAATGTTCTTTTAAACAAGCAAACATGCACGAAGGCTGTTAAGAAAGCCAACAAATTCATCGGATTCATTGGTAGAACGTTCGAATATAAATCAGATAATTTCATCCTCACCTTATATAATTCTCTAGTTCAGCCACACCCTGTGTGTTGTGTCCAGTTCCGGTAGCCTTATGACAAAAAAGATGCAGGGACACTTGAAAGAGTACGACGAAGAGTGACTAAACTGATACGCAGATTAAGAAACAAATCATACGAAGAACGTTTTGCAGCCGTGAATCTCTTTAGCCTAACTAAAAGGAGATTACGAGGAGATTTAATTAAAGTAATTAAAATATTCAACGGTCACCATAACATGGCTGTTGATAAATACTTCACAGCTGATCACTCGAATTATACTAGAGGCAATGGGCATAAAATAATTGGCAAACGATTCCAGTCGCATGGAGCTAAGCATTTTTTCTTTAACAGAGTTGTGAATATATGGAACAAATTGCCCTCCAGTGTAGCAAACTGTGATACAGTACTAACCTTAAATTTAGGTCGCTTGGTTAAGTGTCTGTCTTCTAACGCCCAGCTTAATATGTTGACTCTTGAAAAAAAGAATAATGTATATCTATCTATCTATCTATCTATATCTATCTATCTATCTATCTATCTATCTATATATATATTCCAAGCTCGGATGATGTAACCCACAGAACAACGCTGATAAATATTGTTGACTTCCTTCTCAGGTAAATAGTTTAGATTAAAATTTCTTTTTCCTCTCTCCCATGAAATTTCGATGAGAGTTTCTCTATGCTGCATGGTGATCCTTCTCACTATTTCCTGCTGTCCTCGGCCGGAGGGTTTGTTGGTTGGGGGGGGGGAGCCTTGCTGCTTTTCTATTTTTGTCTTTAACTGGTAGAATAGTATCGTTAGTTGCAAACTTCCCTATACCGAACAGCCATGAAAGTACCAACAGATCTGTTGCATTTGCTTTCCATTATGCTCCTTTGCCCCATCTTCCTTTCTTCCCTCTCCGTCTCACTTTTTTCCCTTCCATACCTCACTGACTCAACTTCTTCTACATCAGTCACTTTCTTCCTCGTCCCTTCATCTCTCCTTAATTTTTTTCCTCAGTCCCCTTCTCCCTTCTCCGTTCCCTCCACCCCTCCATCCCTCTCCTCCATATCCTCTCCTCCAGTCTCCCCACTACTCCTCCATCCCCCGCCTCCATCCCTTTCTTCTTCTCCACTCTCCACCTCCTCCCTCAGTCTCTCTCTCTCTTTCCCCCCTTCGCTCCATCCCTCTCCTCCCTCTTCTTCTCCCTTCCACTCTCCCCCTCCACCCCCTCCAGCACAAACAGGCTATATTAACCCTCTCAATCATGCTCCACGCACACACTCCACGTCCACCGCCAGCATGAGACCTCTTCTTATTCTCATCCTTATTGCATTCATCCTGGTGAGTTGGAGAGTTTAAGTGTGATTCTCTCTCTCTCTCTCTCTCTCTCTCTCTCTCTCTCTCTCTCTCTCTCTCTCCCCTTGGTTTTCGGTAGGTGGGGACGCCCACTGTCTTCCCTGCTTATCTTTCGTTGTTCTTAACTGGTAGAATAGACTTGTTAGTTACAACCTTCCCTATGCGAAACAACCACGAAAGGACCAACAGGTCTGTTGCTGTTTCCGTTCCTTTGTACTCCTTCGTACCTTTGTATTCAGCTGATGTGGAGCTGCGTTTAGGCGACTGCACACCGAGTAACAAATCAAATGTTTTCTGGTAATCACACAACCCAATGGACGCTCGGTGGTCCAATAAGTTACGGCGCTCCAATCAAATGTTACCCAAAAGAGTTTACATCCGAGGAAAGGTTGGGGCTTATTGCTCATATAATGCCACTCAGGGTTTAGTAACTGGTCACCCTCGTATTAAATGTTGTGAACAAATAGCTCAGTCCCGGGCACTATGCTTATGGGGTAATATAGGACTGGATGATACACAGACGGAGATTTTTCCTCTTGATGTTAGTGTTTTCATTCTTCTTACTGACGCTCGTGGTGTCGGATGGTTTAATTCAGCTTATAAAAGACTTTTTCCCCTCGACGTGGGGTCAGATGCAGCCTACATCAACACCTTTAGTTCTTCACCAGTAAGGGTCCTTCATAAGTTGAAGTAAGGCTCTCCAATCGGATTGAGAAGGTGCAGGTTTATATCCAAGGGGTGGTTTGGGTTTATTCCTCACGTAATGCCACTCAGAGATGAGTGATGCTGGTCACTCATCTTAAGTGTCAGGACCAACTTGCCTAGCCCCGGGCTCCTACGCTCCTAATGGGGCAACATAGGATTGGATGTTGGATAGATGGAGCAAAAATATCATTAAAGTACGTCATTGGACTGAATTACGACTATTATTGTTGTTATTATTATTATTATTATTATTATTAGTAGTAGTAGTAGTAGTAACAGTAGTAGTAGTAAGAGTAGTAATAGTAGTAGTAGTAGGAGCAGTAGCAGTTGTAGTAGTAGTAGTAGTAGTAGTGGTAGTAGTAGTAGTAGTAGTAGTTGCAGTCGTAGTAGTAGTAGTAGTAGTAGCAGTAGTGGTAGTAGTAGCAGTAGAAGTAGTAGTACAGTAGTAGTAGTGGTGGTGGTACTATAGTAGTTGGTGTTGGTAGTCGTGATGGTAGTGGTGGTGATTGTGTTGTATTTGTTTATTTATTCATATATTTACTTCATGTTGTTATTCTCCTATCTGTCCACTTTTCGAACATTGGCATTAATGTGTTCCCTCTCTCCTTGCAGGGTATGGCCGAGGCGGGTCGTCCCTCACCCATCTACGGCCCCCCGTAAGTCAGTCAGTCGTCAGCAGGAACATACACCTTACCACAACTTAAATGTCCTTCAGTAATATCTATAAACATTCTTGATCCTATGTTGTGTATGAGATTGTTTATACATATACTTGTCTTCAGTCGTATGGCTGTAATCTCTTTGTTTTCATACGACAAAAATCTATCATCCCTTTTCAGTTCAGCAAAACCACTCTAGGAACATCCATTAATTTTCCATAAGCTTTACAAAGAAGTGCGTGGATCCGCTGTAGCTTTGATAACTTCCGAGATAGCTACCTTTTGAGGCTGAGTTTGGCGCGTGTTGGCTTTCGTCAGAGGTATGTCCATCTATGTATAGCCAGACGCCATAATATCACAAGGGGTGGCCATTTGTCTTTTAGTTGTTTTGCAGGGAGAGGCACTAACCCTCCGCCGACTCACTTGTTGATTTTTTTAAATTTCTCCTAGGTAATACCCGTTTCTGTTTTCGTTTTTTTCTTGTTCCCACAAGCTTCCCATTTATGTGCGTAGGTCCACTGTATCTTTAATAGTATCCGAAATAATCCACTTTTGATGTTTGGTGTTGAGCTTCCTTTTTTTTTTCTTTTTTTTTTTTCCGTGGCAAATGGTCAAAATTGTCTCTTAATAACAAGTATTACTGTTCATAAGCATTTCAAAGATGTACAGTGAGCAACAGTAGTCGTGTCGCGGTTTTGTCCGAAGATTAAATGTAATTCGTGAAACTTTATGAACCGTCCGTATGACAGATGGCGGAATGTACCAGACGCTTAGCCCGTTAGCTTATGTTTTCACCAAATTTCACGACACGATTATTCTCTGTAGTTTTCATAGTGTTCGAAATAGCATCTTTTGGGTGATGTGTGTGGTATAGCCGAAACCTATCCTCTTTATTATTGTTTTCGCTCCCTTCGTTCCCTCCAACAAGATGATCTCCCAAGTTTTACACACAGGGGTTCAGAACTAACAAAGCAAGATTCCAACCTTTTCATCTCGCTTGAATATTGCTGGTTAAGTAGGAAAATTTTGATTCTGATGCATTTTCGGAATGTCAAAGAACTGCTGACCGGAAGTATACATTATTGCACGATGTATAAGTGTGAGTTGAGGGCTTTTGGCGGGATGTCACTGATGGGATGTCAGGCGGCTAATCTCTCTCTCTCTCTCTCTCTCTCTCTCTCTCTCTCTCTCTCTCTCTATTACATTGGCTGTATCGTCCCGACTTCGGTCAGGATAGGCCGGTCCTGCAGTGGATATTCAAACGGCTGATGATGATGATGGTGATGATATATATGTATATATATATGTATATATATATATATATATATATATATATATATAGAGATAGAGAGAGAGAGAGAGAGAGAGAGAGAGAGAGAGAGAGAGAGAGAGATACAGTATATATATATATATATATATATATATATATATATATATGTGTGTGTGTGTGTGTGTGTGTGTGTGTGTGTGTGTGTGTGTGTATGTGTATATGTATTATACATATTTCTGCTTCTCTGTTTATCTATGTATGCATATATGTACCTTATGTATGTGCAAGGCCGTCTGGATTTGAACCCCGGTCTCGCTCCAATATCTCACTGTGACGTCACAATCGGTGGCCATTGTAGTATTCCGCCAGCCCACCCGCCATGTTATAAACAGTGAGGCACGCCTACAATTCACCCACTTATTTGAAGTTTTCCTCTCTCCCATCTGGATTTCGTTCACGGTAAGTCATACACGTATTATTGAATATGTATAGCCATACTGGAATGCATGAAAAGCATCATTGCTATTACTGAAAGCATTTTAAATGAGAAATTAGAGGTATCAGATTGTCAACAGTGGATATCTTCTAGGTTACAGTAGTTTTCGTAAATACGTTAGGCAACAAAATTACAACACAGCCTCAGTTTCTCAGTGTTCTTTATTAACTGTGCATAATACAGTATATATTGTTGGATCACAGTCGTATTGAGATGTTACTTTGGTTACTGATGCCTTCATTCCATGCAAAATAACCTAGGCTACTCAATGGTGGCTTGATTTATTCTTTTAATTCTATGTATTCAGTGAAATATCTAGGTAACAAGGATATCAACCGACAAGTATAGGCCTGGCCTAGGATAAGAAGAAACATTTATAAGCCAAGCCCAGGCCAAGCAAAAACATTGATGGGCCTTGTCTAGGCAGGAAGAAATGTATGGGCCTAGCCCATGCCAAGAAAAATGGGCATAGGCCAAACCCAGGCCAGGAAAAATGTGCATGGGCCTAGCCTAGGCCAAGAAGAAAGGTGTATGGGTCTACTCAAAGCCAAATTTAATGCCTTTGCCTAAATCTTATGCCTAAATGATGACAAGAATTGTTAGCTAACTATGAATTTTAGCCAGGCCGGGGTCTATTTTATTGCTACTCATGTTTCCTATAGTTTGAAGAGAGGGACTTAAAAAGTGATTTGCGCCGGTTAGAACATAAATAGAAATGAAAATATGATAAAGAAACCTATTATTTAAATGACAAATATCAGGTCGGTAAAACTGCTCTTGGGCAAGTCTTTAACTAATACTCATTATTTTTTATAAAATTAATTTAGTCCCCATTTCAGTTAGGTAAAGTTGTTGCACTGCTTTATGGTAGAAGCTATTAGATGGATATTAAAATGATCTGACCCTACCTAACAAGGAGAGGAGAAAAAACGAACATTACTGATGATTGGAAGATAGTTATATAACAATATGCTTATAAAATAGTATATCTGTTTTACTTATACCTAGCCTAAGAAAAAAAGGCACATTATATATGCGATGCAATGCAATTGTAGTCAGAAGCTTAACCTATACAATAGTGGTTGATTATGTGTATACATATAATGTCTATATTTTCTTCCTTTGGTGTTCTGTTTCTGCTTTCTTCAGCTATTCAGTTTTTTACCTGTGTGTAGGTTGTTTATACGTCATTTTTCAAATTCCCCTGGAATTCATGCAGGTAAATGCATTAAAAACAATAGAGTGGACATAATATTGGGTTTATTCAAGTGGGTTTTATTCAACATCCAGGTGGACAAAAGGTGGGTCACCGACGTTGTTGCGAACCCGGATTTGTGTGTTATATTACCGTGCAAGTAAAACAATTGTTTTCAGTTTGTACAGTGATAAATAATCTTTACGCAGACAGGTATCCTAATATCTTATAAAATTTGCATCAGAACACATCTATTCATTACAATGTTTTAGGCCTTAAATTCGAGAACAGTAATTTTTAATGTTCATCATCATCATCATCATCATCATCATCATCATAATAATAATAATAATAATATTAATAATAATAATAACTAATATTAGTATTAACACTAATAATCATCAAAAACAATAATGGCCATACATAAGTAATCAAATATTAAATGTGTACGCATGGCAGAGGGAATTTGTGGCCACATCCTGTGACATCATTAGTCTCTCCTCCGGGCCTGTATATCAAGACGACCTTAGTATGTGTGTATCTACGAGTATGTATGTATGTATCTACGACTATGCGTGTATGTATGTATGTATGTATCTACGAGTATGTATGTCTACTGTATATATGTATCTACGACTAAGAGTATATATATATATATATATATATATATATATATATATATATATATATATATCTACCTATCTATTTTCCTATATATATATATCTATCTTTCTATCTGTCTATATATATCTATCTATATATATCTATATCTATCTAGCTATCTATCTATATATATCTATATCTATCTATCTATCTGTATATATATATATATATATATATATATATATATATATATATATATATATATATATATATATATATATATACACACGAGTATGTACATATGTATGTATGTAGCGTCTCTCTCTCTCTCTCTCTCTCTCTCTCTCTTCCAGTCTTCTTTCTTTCCCAGTCACAGTCGTACGGGTCCAGGGCTAGGCTACAATGTCACCTATATTTATGGTGGTGCTAATCATCCCGGAGCTAAGGATATCAAAATACGTAATTACTGAATGTTGTAAGGAGTGTTCTAATGTGTGTTGAAACTTGTGAATGGTTTGAGAATATTTAATAGCGTTTATGGAGCCAGGATTCCGTGGGCTTGAATGGTGAGTGGATGGGAGTGTTGTTAATGGGCACACATTGATTATTATGTAATTTTATCGATTTTAGTTCTCTCTGCCTCTCTAAACCCTACCTCTCCTAGCTCAGGGGTGGGAAAGGACTGGATGATGTCGATGATGATGATGATGATGATGAGGAGGAGGAGGAGGAAGAGGAGGATGGTCTGTGCAGGCCAATTTCTGAATGCTATTGGGAGATTGTTTCAATGCGTTTCCTCTCCTCAGGTATCCTCGGTGTCCGCACCCTAACTCCTTTGGGCGCCTGTGTATCTATTACCGCGACAAGTGCCACAGCGACCGTGAGTGTTCCTACAAACTGCCTGGGTCCCGATGCTGTCTGGTGGCTACGTGTGGGAGGGAGTGCATAGATGTTACATGTGGTGGGTCATGATGACCCGCCTACGAGAAAGTGTCCATGGTATCGAAACTATTCATGTCGCAGATATAAGGCCATTATATTTAGCACTTAGGTACTCCCTGTCAATGCTTCGTGTGAACTATGATTGCCTTGGTGAATTTCTGAATTATAAAAAAAGGGGGCTTTTAGTCCCATGAGTGGGGCCAAACCCCCTTTGAGGAAGACTTTTACCCCATCTTTTAAATTCCGTGTCTTGATTCAAGGAGATGTGAAAGAATAAAGTTACTTAAACAAAATAAAGTTTTATTGTCTTTCTTGAAAAAAAAAAAAGGAATATTCGTTTTGGCTGAAAGTGTAAATAAGCAACAGAAAAACAATTACTGATGAAAGCTGATAAAGATTAATCTTCAGACAATCACATGAGTAAGGCAAGTTTTTCTTACTCATGGAAAATATACTCGTTTTTAGTTTGCAGGTGAAACCCTTTGAAATCCGACAGGTAACAGCAAACCCCAAAATGGACAAGGGAGAAGCCTGTGCTGTGATTACGTTTATGGAAACAAAGAGTATAACCCTCCCCGGGGAAATTCATGAAGACATGGTTAATACTTTTGATGTGGAGTCTCCTTGTTATTCCATCATAAAGAAGTGGGCTGCTGACTTCAAGCAGGGCAGGGAGATCACCGAAGATGACCCACTCTCAAAATCATCAACTACGGACGATCAAGTGGAGACTATTCACTTCATTGTCTTGAATGACAGATGTTTGTGTGAGACAAGTAGCCGACACCATAGGCATCAGTGCCGGCTCAATGCACACTGTTTTGACTGAAGTCTTAGGTATGAGCAAGCTGTCTGCACGATGGTTGGCCAGAATGTTGACACCAGACCAGAAACTGACCAGTTTGGAAACTCCAATGAAACTTTTGGTTCGTTTCCAGGCTGATTCAGCCAGATTCTTCCGGAGATTTGTGACCCAGGATGAGACATGGGTTCACCACTTTGAACCTGAATGAAAGAATGAAAGCAAGGAATGAAAACACAACGATTCTTTACCTTTCCCAAAATTCAAGCAAGTGGCACCTGTTGGAAAGGTGATGGCCTTAGTGTTTTGGGACACTGAGGCAGTTCACACAACGGACTACTTTCAAATCGATCAAACCATTAATGAGGCCTATTATGCATCAGAAGCAATCAAGGAAGAGAAAAACTGCGAGCTGAAGTGCTGTTGCTTCAGGACAATGCTCCTGTCCACCCGGTACGGGTGTCAGTGGCTAAAGCACCCAACTCTGACTTTGAACTGTTTGCATGCTCCTTACCCACCCAACATGGCTCCATTGGACTTCTACCTGCGTCCCAAACTGAAATCTCAACTGCGTGGCCACCATTTTCGGAGTGACGATGAAGTCATCCATACTGCTGAGGCATATTTGGGCATTCAGGCTCCGACCTTCTTCCGCGACAGGATACCAATACTTGAACGTCGGTGAACAAGCACTTGGAACTTAGGGCAGACTACGTTGAGAAATAATAGAAGAACCGTCTTTCTCCTGTGACATTTTTGGGGTGAGGCAGAGAAGTTTTTGAAGGACCCACATAGCAATATGAAACAGATCAGATGAGAGTATGAGAAGGAAGTATGCCCTTTGTCGTTTGGGGAGGAATGAGGAACATGGATGGCAGAACACACTGCTGACAGAAGATTGTCAGCGAACTTTTGCTCATGGCTTAATGTTTTTTTTTTTTTTTTCTGAACCTCTTCGGAAAATGTCCCTGTGCCATTATTCTACATATATTTGTGCCGATTTTTTGTTATCTGTTTATTTATTTGGCTTCTGAAACTATCACTTAACATATTTTTTTTATTTATATGTGTTCATAAAACTGTTATTATTATTATTATTATTATTATTATTATTATTATTATTATTGTTATTGATGTTATTGTTTTCGTTGTTGTAGCAGTAGTATATAGTAGTAGTGGTAATAGTAGTAATAGTAGTAGTAGCAGTAGCAGTAGAAGTAGCAGTAGTGGCAGTAGTAGTAGTAGTAGTAGTGGTAATAATAATAACTCACCCATTGCCTCATTCTCTCTTAAGGTCCTTGCACTAATACCACATCTCTTCCTCAACAAGACCCGCCTGAGAGCTAGCTTTGTAGAAAATATTAAGGCCATCCAAAGGCGGGTTGAAACATGGAAAAGAGGTGAAATCGACAGCCTACTTGAGGAAGCAAGGGTCTTGCAGATGAGAATAAACAACTGAGGCAGAAGAAATCAGAATACCAACGATGTGGCAAGGATTTTTGGCAGCAAGATGAGACAGGGGAAGGTCTCGATGGCAACAAGATCCCTGTCAGCTGAATCACCAAACGGAGTGCTTGACCTGACAGATGAAACAATGCAACAACTAAAAGAAAAACATCCGACTGCACGACAAGCAAGTGCCCAGTCAAAGCTTGACGGCAACTACACTCCTCCCAATCCCATCATATATGACAGGATAACTAGAGATACGGTGTGGCGGAAGGCAATGCACACACAGGGAGGGGCAGGACTGTCAGGCCTGGATGCAAAATCTTGGCGAGCAATCCTCAGTAACATCAAGTTTGGGGAGGCAGCAACAGACCTATGTAACACCATTGCCTCACTGGCGAGGAAGCTGGCTTCAAGTCAGTGCAGTAACATCGAAGCACTGACGGCTTGCAGACTAATCCCCCTTGATAAGAATCCTGGATGCAGGCCCATCGGGGTGGATGAAGTCTTAAGACGGATTATAGGAAAATGCATCATGGAGGTGGTGAAAGATGATGTGAAGCAGGCAGTTGGCAACCTCCAGGTGTGTGCAGGCCAGCCGGCAGGAGGTGAGGCAGCAGTTCACTCCATGAGGAAAATATTTGAGGAAGAGGACTGTGAGGCAGTATTATTAGTTGATGCCTCAAATGCATTTAATTCCATCAACCGGGAGGCAATGCTGCACAATATCAAGGTTAAATGCCCAGCGTTTGCCCAGTATGTGGAAAACACCTACAAAGAACCAGCAGATCTCTACATTGTGGGTGAGACAGCTGCTCACGACGTCGGTGTAATCCAGTCCACAGAGGGAACTACCCAGGGGGACCCCGTTGCCATGGCTATGTACGCCCTGGCGATGACAGTGCTGCAACAACAGATCAAATACGAGGCCACCAATGTAAAACAGGTAGCCTATGCAGATGTGAGGAAATGGTGGAACCTTGTAACATCTCATGGCCCTGAAATAGGTTACTACCCTAATGCCAGTAAGTCCATCTTGATCGTGAAACCAGCTTACTATCAAGATGGACAAAAAGCATTTAGAGGCACAAACTTGATAGTGACTAAGGAAGGTCAGAGGCATCTAGGGGCTGTGATTGGAACCAAGGAATTCAAAGACAAATATGTGAGTGACAAGGTAAAGACATGGGTAGAAGAAATTCATACACTATCCAGCCACGTAAAAACAGAACCCCATGCAGCATACAGTGCATTTACCTGTGGTGTAAAGCACAAGTGGACCTTCGTGATGAGGACCATACCAGACATCGAGTTGCTGCTACAGCCACTGGAGGATGCAATCAGGGATTCATTCCTCCCATCTCTAACCAATGGCCACATCCCCACACCAGAAGAGAGGGACCTTCTAGCACTACCACCCAGGATGGGAGGCCTTGGCATTATAAATCCAATAGCCGTGGCAAGCTATGAACACAGAAATTCACTCAGGCTCACCCAATCCTTGTCACAGAAGATCTGCGCCCAGGTTGAGACGAGTGAAATCGACCACCAAAGGCAGAAAGACATAAAGACACAGATAAGAAAGGAGCGTGAAGCAAGACAAAAAGA
Organism: Coenobita brevimanus; assembly: GCF_032717465.1. Taxonomy (NCBI): domain Eukaryota; kingdom Metazoa; phylum Arthropoda; class Malacostraca; order Decapoda; family Coenobitidae; genus Coenobita; species Coenobita brevimanus. The sequence continues at coordinate 28,147,963 of NC_137030.1, read as the reverse complement.
CCAACTGCAGCACATAATCGAACATCTAACACCGGACCAGTGCAGAAGAGTTGAAATTGCACAGGAGGTTGGGGCATCGAACTGGCTCACAACCCTGCGTCTCAAGGCAAAGGGCTTCCACTTCAACAAACAAGAATTTATTGATGCCATAGCCTTGAGATATGGGTGGCCAATAGAGACCCTACCTCAACACTGTGCTTGTGGCACTGCCTTTGATGCAAACCATGCAATGGTATGCAAGAAGGGAGGCTTTGTTTGCATCCGACACGATGAAGTACGCGACCTCACTGCCAAAATGCTGCAGGAAATATGCCATGATGTCACGACTGAGCCAACTCTGCTGCCCCTGGACGGCGAGCACTTCACCCACAGAACAGCAAATACATCAAATGATGCAAGAGTGGATGTCAGTGCTCGAGGTTTCTGGACACGTGGGCAGAGGGCGTTCTTCGACATCAGGATATTCGATCCCATGGCAGCATGTCATCGTGAACTGTCTCTCGAAGCTGCACACAAGAGAAATGAGCAAGAAAAAAAATAGAAATTATCAAGAAAGGATCCAACATGTGGACCACGGTCGATTCACTCCCCTTGTGTTCACGACATCAGGTGGGATGGGTCCAGAGGCAGTGAGATTCTATTCGAGACTGGCAGAGGTTCTTTCTGAGAAGAAACGTCAACCGCAGAGTTCTGTTATGGCCTGGATGAGATGTCGACTCTCATTCTCCCTCGTGAGGTCTGCTCTGCTATGTCTCAGAGGCACAAGATCATCAGCCCTCAGGCCTGTCTCTCTGGCGGGTATGGATTACGAAGCTACAGTGGTCGAGAGTCGCATAGACCAGCGACTCCAGTAGTTTAATGTCTTTATTTACACTGTAATATCAATTAAAAAAAATAACAATAATAGTAATAGTACTGTAGATGGTTGGTAACCACAGCCGTTGGCGTGCTTGGGGCCAACGGATTGTAATATGAGGGTTAGTGTTAACCTTCACATTACAACTTCAAATGGTGAACTGTATTAGCAAGGTTGGTTTTGATCTTCACAATATAGTTCACCAATGGATGGAGGTGATTTATTATAAAAAAAAAAAAGTAGTAGTAGTAGTAGCAGTAGCAGTAGAAGTAGTAGTAGTGGCAGTAGTAGTAGTGGCAGTAGTAGTAGTAGTAGTAGTAGTATTTATTGTTGTTTTGTTGTTGATGTTTTGCTTTTTTATTATTATTATTATTATTATTATTATTATTATCATCATTATCAGCACCAGAATCATTATCATCATCATCATCGTCATTATCACTGATCTTAAGGAAACTGAAGCAATCACTATCAATATTCTGATCTACCTCAATTTTCATTCAGTCCCTCTCCCCTATGCTGTTTCGCCCCTCCACAGCGATAACGTAATTTTGCAGCTTCTTCCTTATTTTCCAGTTAAATTTATCACAACAAGGACATCTAGTGATAAGGCGATAAAGGAGAGATAAGCATAACCTCCCGCAATTCGAAAAAGTCTACCCGAAACTGAATATATTAAGAGAGCAAGAATGTGTAATGAAAAAACGCGACATCGGTGTTTTGGGTAGTAGAGAGAAAGAAAGATAGGAGGAAAGAAACACGTGAAAGAAATTAAAGAAAAAAGACGTGAAAAAGAAAGAAAGACATGGAAAGAGAATGAATGAATGACGTGAAAAAAGAGTGACGGAAAAAAAGACGTGAAAAAAGAAAGACAAAACAAAAAAAAGAATGACGTGAATAAAGATACGGTACATAGAAAGACGTTAAAAAAGAATGAAAGAAAAAAGGAGTGATAAGGAAAGAAAAACATGAGAGAGAGAGAGAGAGAGAGAGAGAGAGAGAGAGAGAGAGAGAGAGAGAGAGAGAGACGTCATCGGGCTGATGTAAACACAAGACGTAGCTGCTTCAAATGATTCACTGGCGGTCGACCCATGCTCAGTTTATGTTTACAGTCTCGCGGGAGTGAATGATCTTGTTCAGTACCATAATCAGAGGTAGTTATTAATATCAGTTATATCATCAATATACAGCTGGCCAAAACAAATGTGATTAGTGAGTAATTTAATCTTTTCAGTTCGATGACGCCTTGTTCCATCTTCTAAATTAAAGACTATTTTATTCAGCTTAGGAAAGACCTCTCGTATTCTAAATTTAACTCCTTTATAATCGAAAAATTTCTCTTTAGTAGATCTGAATATAGCAGCCATAAAAGACAATATACTTTACCGAACTTCAGTGTTTAATAGTGATTGTGCTGAAGGTGTTCCGTAAAGGGTTTGTTCGCAAGGAGGATGACTGAACGGAGATAGCTGTGATGCAGCAGTTAGCACATGCGTCGTTGTATCACTGAGTAGCTGCTGATCAGATGACGTGAGCGAGACACCTCCTTACTCCTCTCTGGCTTGTTATGCTGACCCATTTCACACAGCATGCCCTCTGCTTTCCTGCTTCATTTCATAATCCATTGGTCTTTGGTTCAGTATGTATTTTGTAGTCGGAAGACGAAACCCACATCATTTTCAAGCGGGTTGTTGTAAAGGGGCGCCCACTCTGGTAATGGCAGATTTAGTAGAGAATCTGACGATGTTTTCTTATTAGGAGGGGGTGTTTGTATCCGCCCTTGTTCAACCAAGAGGGAGAGGTTGGATTTGACTTACTTGTCCACTTGCTGTCCTCATTAACCACATGAAGGAATATTACCGTTTTAGCCATCGATCACTCTGGGCTTCAAATTATATAGACAGACATTTCAAAAGTTCCGTCTTGCCTTCAGCAGTAGCAAAAAGGAATGCCGAGGAACTGGCTTTGAGAGATGTAACACAGCAAGAGAAAAATGACCTTATCAAGACTGTTGTCGGTGGTTTTATAGCTTTATGAAAGGTCTCAGCTGTGAAAGGGTTTATAACCATCATGTCTAACCCTTCCAGTTAGGAAAATCTCTCAAAAACCGAATATAATTGTTTGGTGGTGGCCATAACAGACTACAAAATACATCATCGTAGTGAGCCTAAAACTGCTGTCTTCATCTTGAATGCCGTGTTGTAACTATATTTTATGAGTGGAATACGTTAGTCACGAAAAAGAGTTATGAAATGGATGTAGACTCATGGTACTGTATTTTTCAGCTACTGTCGTACGCGAAATAAGGTACAAAAATATGAAATCTGGCCCAAATTATTGTAAAAATAGTCTAGTTAATCAGCAAACTATCAACATACTCTTCTCACTCTCCCAGTCAGAGATGAATTAGCTAATTGAAATTTGCAAACGTAAACAGATAAGCTACTTACCTGAGTGCAACTAGTTTATAAATGAAACAGTTGTAAGCTTTAACTGACAACCTACCTGAGCGCAACTATAGCATATATTACAAGGGTACCTAGGTGACTTGGATGTATTTCGTCTGTTAGTAACATTAGTTGGTGATTGGATTTTTCAGTCATGCTCAAATTTCTATCTACCTGCACCCAGATGCCTTAATCCCTTAAGGGGTGGCCACACAAATCGCCTCCACATCGTCCTGTCCTCTGTTGTTTGGCTGCCATACCTCCAGCTCACAGCCCCCTCTCACAAGTATCTCTCCACTCCATCCCTCCATGCCATTCTTGGTTTCCCTTATTAGGTAAGAAAGAGATCCATAGATCCATAACCAGTACACTACAGTATATATGCCTTCCTGTAACTATTTCTCTTAGGTCGCTGCCTTGCCCTGAGTCCATCGCACTGCGGTGTGGAGGAATGTTTGAATGTTTGTGTTTTCCTTCTCAGTTAAGCTTTTCTTTTCCTAGATCAGTTAATTGCTCTTGGTCTGGGATAATGTCGGGTGATTTGCTTGTCAGTTATGGTCTGCTCTTTGTCACATAATTGCAGTTACCCAGACCACAGCTCATTCGGTCTGGGGGAATGTTTGTTGGGTAGTTTCCTTCGACGGTTGATGTCCTTTCCTCAGATTGCTGCTGAAGTGCCGTAACCAACTTCTTCGGCTTAGCTTAAGGAAATGTGGTCTTTGTTGATTCCTTTGCTGTATTGTAAGTCACATAGGAGGCTTCGTAGTACATTTCTCTTATGGAGTTATTATACGTATTACACACTCGTACTCACTTGTTATTTATATAGTTTTGATACTGATATAGTTTTCATCAGAAATGTATAAGGAGATATGGTGGTGTAATGTGCAGAATAAACAGACCTAATATGTGGTGCCAAGACTCCAAACACACAGGATTACACTAACACTCATTCTCAGATCTATGAATTGCGCTTCGGTCTCGGGGAGGGGAGTATTGAGTGCTATCCTTGTCAGTAACACTTTCTTAGGTGACGAATTACTCTTTGGTCTGGAGGATTGCTTGGCCAGTGCTTTCCTTTCCTTTCTCATTCTTCTTTTTCTCAGACTGATAAACTGCTGTACGGTCTTGGGGAATATTATTTATTGACTGCTTTACATGCCATGTACTATTGCGGACATTCAAACAACGATCCGCTTCCTTACGATAAATAAAGAACTGTGACCAATAACTTCTGAGACCTAGTGATGCGATGTTAGGAAGCCAACACACTTTTCACAATAATGTGTTAAGAGCGTCAGAACTGTTATGCTAGGAATTATAATGATTCTCCTGTCCACAGTAGTACACCTTTCTTTTCCCCAGACTGACGAATTGCTGTTTGGTCTGGGTTGAGTGTTTTCTTTGGTACTGCTTCGGTCTGGGAGAATATTTGAGTGTTTTCCTTGTTATTGTTCATTGGTCTGGGGAAATATTTGAGTATTTTCCTTGTAATTCCTCTTAAATCAGGGATTGTATTTGTTGGGTGTTTTCCTCGTCAGGTTCTTCTCTTCCCCAGATCGCTGACGTGGCCGGACCCTAACTCCATCGGGTGTGTCTGCTTCCACTAGTACGACCAATGTCAGAGTGGCCGTAACTGTCGCAGCAAGGGACGTAGGTCACACTGCTGCCTGGTGGCCGGGTGTGGCAAGGAGTGAATGTAAGTAGCAGGAATAAAGAAGAGTAGCAGATCATTGTAAGGAAAAACAAAAATAAACTAAGGCAGCAGTTCATGGTAGAGACGGGATAAATGGCCTTATAATAACTGAAATGGTAATATATACAGGGTGTAACGCGACGTATGACAGAAACTTACACCAGTGATCTATCAGGTAATTTTGAGTATATTTTGTTCTATAGACATATGCTCTCTGCGATCCCAGTTCAGTACCCAGCTTCGGCTGTTTTGTGTAAAAGCTTCGTCTCTTGCATGTGCCATTGGTTGAGAGCTTCGCAGGGCGACGGGAGACGAGTATTATTAGCTTATACTGTACTGTACATGAAAATCCCATATCCTATCAGTACACACGAGTTTTAAGAAGAAACTTTACGTAGTCTATTGATTCTTTAACATCAAGGCATGCATTCATGCAATTCTTTTGCACAAATCGACTGTAATTAAGGATCAGATTCAAATTTTATGGCTTGCAAGGGAGTAGGGAGGGAGGGAGGACAGGCTGGTGTGTTGTTGCCAGTTATGTAATATTTGGTTTGTAGGATGTAGCTACCAGCATTATCATAACACCCACAGCTCATTCAGTGAAAAAAACGTTATTCTAAAGGGGGATTAGCCTCACTTTATGTCACGAAAAATTTTATTTATCACAGTTTTTCTGCTGCAAGTAAACGTGGCGCCATGGGTATCTCCACCTGTGTTCCTCTCTGCAGACTGGCATTATCATCGCAGAATCCGTTAAAAAATACACGATGTCTGCATATTCTTCATTGCTGTACGTACGTGGCATGCTGTTTCATGAACATGTGAAGCTGAACCCGGTGAACAACAGAACGCGGAGAACAGTATTTGAAGTGTGTGCCTCCCCCGCAAATCTTCCCGTTCAAATGAGTGGACGCAGGGTTGCCAAGTCCTCCTCATCAAGCTCGCTAGTCTAGTCCTGAAAACTTGCTAGAATGTCGCTTGATAATAAACACTGCAAAACATCGTTAGAAAATACGATAAAATCTCTAGAATATCACCTAAAAATGGTAAAATATCCAGAATGTAGCTAGATATCATGTTGCCAGATGTTAGTGCCGCAAGTAGAAGCAAGAAAATAGGTCTAGCAACATAGTCTTTACATTGGCAATCCTGTATCACTGTTCTCACGTCAGCATATGAAAAAAATGGTGCCACGTTTACTTGCAGCAGAAAAATTGTTATGAACAATAATATTACTCCTGATTTAAAGTGATGCTAGTCACTCAGTACGGTAATGTTTTCACTGAATGAGCTGTGGGTGTTATGACAATGCTGGTAGCTACATCCTACAAACCAAATATTACATAACTGGCAACAACACACCAGCCTGTCCTCCCTCCCTCCCTACTCCCTTGCAAGCCATAAAATTTGAATCTGATCCTTAATTACAGTCGATTTGTGCAAAAGAATTGCATGAATGCGTGCCTTGATGTTAAAGAATCAATAGACTACGTAAAGTTTCTTCTTAAAACTCATGTGTACTGATAGGATATGGGATTTTCATGTACAGTACAGTATAAGCTAATAATACTCGTCTCCCGTCGCCCTGCGAAGCTCTCAACCAATGGCACATGCAAGAGACGAAGCTTTTACACAAAACAGCCGAAGCTGGGTACTGAACTGGGATCGCAGAGAGCATATGTCTATAGAACAAAATATACTCAAAATTACATGATAGATCATTGGTGTAAGTTTTTGTCATACGTCGCGTTACACCCTGTATATATATATATAGAGAGAGAGAGAGAGAGAGAGAGAGAGAGAGAGAGAGAGAGAGAGAGCCCAGACACATAATGAATTCTTCACCTGCTTCAGAAATAATCAAAGATAGAAGCTCGTATTCTCGTTGGCTATGAAGCTCCCTAACACCTTTTCTTTAGCGATTTATTTTCGGATATGGCTGATTAATATCCTTTTGTGGATTATTTATGCAGTGCATGGCAGTATCAGAAGAATCCATGTAACACAGAAGACAATAGGGTTTAATAGACAGTAAATTGCTCAAGAAGGGATGTAAGGGTGCTTCCTCAGCTTATTATCCCCAGTGTGTCTTCAGTATTAGGTACAGAAGAGTTACCCCTTAGGAGCTGCGGGTGAATCAACCTATCCACGCCCCAGAACCAGGCTATTTTTTTGGAAATTGTGTTTTTCTCAAAAAATATTTTTTTTCCATTACAAATCAATCACAAATGACAAAAAAACACATCAAAAGTGCATACTTACTCTCTGTTGCTGGCTTTCAAGGTCAAGCTCTCCCTATGCGGGCCTCCCACCACCCTCCACCATACTTCTCCTCATGGCTGCGCCACCCTCCCCCACCCTCACCCTCGCCCCATACCACCGCCAGCCAGCATCACCCTGCGCACCAGACAGGCCATGACAATACACTGAGTCAATCTGGCCCACTAGGAAGTTCAAATATGCCCACGAAAAATTAAAACGTCATATGACGTGAACCTTTGTCTATGGACCACACATCATATGACATGAATCGGCGCCTAGAGGTTAATTTACGTGATTTATGATTTATTGATATGATGTATGATAATGAATATGGATTAATGTAGTCATTGATAAAACGTATCTCTGCAAAGTAAAACATGCAGTGCCTTCGTGGAGTGGCTCTGACATTTCTCAGTTATGCAAACAACGCTCATCTCTTTCCTCATCCCTTAAGTAAATTGGAGCCATGGAGTGCAGGGGATTCAAAATGCCAAATGAGTGTTCCCATGTGTTTTCTAGACCACAAAAGACAAACTTAAAAGTACGAGGAAAAAATGTTATGGGAGCAGAAACTGTGACCGTAACGTATGAACTGCCTTGTGATAGTTGTGCAGTTATTATTTTTGTATTTATTAGTACTCTTAATAATACAGAAAAGGCCAGAGTAAGAGATGTTGTGTAATCTGGGGTACTAAGATAATAGATCCATCTGTTTGAGATACTTTGCTCATATTCACAAACATCGAACCCAAGAACTGCGATTTGATTGATTTATTTATTTATTCATCTTAGTCACCTCTCTTCAGGTATTCAAGTGTCATCCTATGTGGGCCATATATCTACACCAGAGCCACTAAAAATAATACCAAAAATGTGTGCATTTGTCCATGTGTTTCTCCTTCCGTCGACTGTGCATGCGTCTGCTAAGTGTGTTTCACCCACTCATGGGCATATTTTATGTCACGTGATGGTATTCTACCAGTCAGTCTGAAGCGCGGTCTTTTGATTCCTTCTGGGTGAAAAATTCAATCCCTTCTTGCTATGGCTTCTAATGAAGAAGGATGTGATCTGAGCATTGGGTGTAATATTGATTATTTATGTGTTATTAAGCATTTCCACTCAGAACCAGAGGAAGCCGTTGAGTTATTGAGAAAACACGGTGTATTTTTTCTGCTAGTTTTTGATGAGAGTTGAGTGATTTTGACCTTCATTTTTCGGAAATGCATTTTGCCCCTTTTCCAGTCATGAACTTTGTCTGGATGAAGAGGTGACGTGAAGCATTTTCGACAGAAAACGACGACAAAAATAACTCAAATTGTATTAACACACACACACACACACACACACACACACACACACACACACCAGAAAAGTATACTGCACAAACTGGACCATCGTCTCTCTAAGGTAGGCATTTCACTGCAGCACATTAGGTTAGGTTAGGTTAGGTTAGGTTTGGTTTGGTTAGTTAGGTCTGTTTGTTTGGTCAAGCATTTGTGCAGCATATTTTTCTGGATGTTTTTTAAGTGATTTGAGTGATTTTGACTTCGTTTTATGTCGGTTAGGTTAGGTTAGGTTAGGTCTGTTTGGTTAGGTTAGGTTAGGTTAGGTAAGGTCTCTTTGGTTATATTAACTGGTTGTGCAGTATATTTTTCTGGTGGCTTCTGATACGATTTGAATGATTTTTACCTTCGTTTTCCGTCGGTTTTTGGTTAGGTTAGGGGTAAATTTTTACAAGTTGCCAATACACTCCCAAGGTTGTGCAGTATATTTTTGTGGTAGTTTTTGATGAAATTTAATTTTGACCTTCATTTTTGTCGGAAATGCTTTCATTTCCCTCTTTTCCAATCATGAACTTTGACTGGATGAGGAGGTGAAATGAAGCATTTTCGACAGAAAACAAAGGCAAAAATAATTCAAATCACTTCAAAAACCACCAGAAAACCATATTGCATAACTGGATAACCAAACCAAACAGACCTAATCTAACCTAACCTAATCAGCCTAACCTAACTTAACCTAACCTAACCTAACCAACCTAACCTAACCTAACCAACATAACCTAACTTAACCTAACCTAACCAAACCTAACCTGCTGCAGTGGAATGCTTACTTTAAAGATACGATGGTCCAGATTGTGCAGTACAGTTTTTTTTTTTTTTTTTGAGATTTGAGGACCTTCATTTTTGTTGGGAATGCTTCATTTTATCTCTTTTCCAATCATGAACTTTGGATGAGGAGCTGAAATGAAGAACTCTCGACAGAAAACGAAGGCAAAAATAACTCAACTTGCGTGAAAAACCACCGACTGGTAATGCTTATTAGCTCGTAAATAATCAATATTACACTCGGGGCACAAATCACGTCCTTCTTTGGAAGCCATAGCGAGAAGAATTTGAATTTTCCACCTAGATGGAATCAAAGACCCTGCCTCAAATTGATTGGTAGAATACCATCACGTGACCTAAAGTATACCTATGAGTGGGTGAAACAGACCTAGCAGACACATGCACAGTCGAAGGAAAGAGAAACACACGTACGAACGCACGCATTTTTTACATGGACTGGCCAATGAAGATCCAAGGTATGGTTTTGGGGAAAATTATAATTAAATTCATTATCTCTGTTAATATCAATTTCCGAATGGGATTATGTGGGTGCATTATCATTCTTAGGTAATATACTATGCGTTTATGGTGGTAGTATTCCTGAACTGCATTTGGCAACTTGTAAAATAATACCTATATTTGCTCAACCAAGTAATCACTGCCTTTTTATCCTCCTTGTATACAATAATAACACCCTAATTAAACTACCTCAACCCACCTATATTTGCACTAGACACTGATTAATACCTGGACAGGAACATTACTGTACCACGACATTACTTAACTATGAATTATAACAAAAATGTCCACTCACATTGAACCTCTCAGGCAGCTTGCCAACGGTCCCATAATTCCTCAGTAACTGTGAGTCACATTTTTTTTATGACGAGTTTTACATATATTTTATTATGGACATCCAGTTTTTCAAACAGTGATTAATGTCAAAATTTAATAAAGAAGCAAGTAAAAATACTGTCTTTGTTTTACATTTGCCTGTACTGTACTTTGCCAGTGACTTATTTTACACATCATACCATTATAATTATCCTCCTGGATGTTATCGATGCAGCCTATACTCCATTTACTTTAGCTAGATGGAAAATTGTCATCTCGCTGACTTGACGGAAAATTGCCATCTCGCTGACTTGAAAACTAGTGGTGATCACCATCAGTGGAGCAGTGGCCTGCCCGGGTGTTCACAAAAAAAGGGACCAAGATGGGGACAAACCCTGGCTTGATGGCAGGGGTGGGAGGTGGGGGAGGTATCTCTACACAGAGTGCACACGTTAATTCAGACAAAATGTTAAATATGGGGAGGGGAGCCAAGAGTTTGCCTGGGGACCCGGGCTGATCTAGACGTGAACATGGTGAAAAGGAGGGCTGCCCCCTTTTATCACAAAATAAAAAAGGGGCGCCCCATCCATCACAAAATAAAAAAAAGGACTGCACCCTCTTCCCCACAGATAAAAAAAGAGGGACAGGATGCCCCATTCCTCACAAAATAAAAAGGGGGATAACCCATCTACCCCAAGATAAGGTGGCTGCGACTCCCTATCCCCTAATAAAAAATAATGGCAGACTGAGATCCCCAGGTTCCCATTCCCCAAAAGGGATCCCCCCTTTCCTCCAGAATAGGGGAGTTGTCCACTTTCTAGCTCAGACAAAAAAGAGGGGCTACCCACTCCTTCACCCTAATACAGGGAGCCTTCTTCACCTGCCCCAAAGAGGGGTCTGGCCCCCTTTCCCTACCAATAAAAGCAGGAAAGCTCCCCTTTCCCCTCCCCCAAAAGGGAGGTTGACCCACTTCCTCCATCCCAAATGATAGGGGCTGCCCCCCTCTCCCTCATAATAAATGTGGCTACCCCCCCTTCCCCTCGCAAAGCAAGGGGGCTGCCTTCAACTTTCCCCAGGTAAGGGGGGGCTACCTTCCTCTTTCCACAGGTAAGGGGGGCTGCCTTCACCTTTCCCCAGGTAAGGGGGGCTGCCTTCACCGTTCCCAACCCCAGCTAGGAGTTGCCACCTTTCTCTTAGTAAAAGAGGAATACTTTACCTTACCATAGGTAAAGATGTGCCTGCCACCCCTTTCTTCCACTATACATAACCTGTTGCCCTCCATTCCCTCTCCAAAAATGCTGTTCTACGAACATATTACACCCTAAAAAAAATTGTACCCCCTCCCCCCACAAAAAGAACTGTGGTGTCTATGTGGTGGTATGATGGTATATATGCCTTAATGTGCACCCCTGTCCCCTGTTGGTGGTATGATGGTATATATGCCTTAATATGCACCCCTGTCCCCTGTTGGTGGTATGATGGTATATATGCCTTAATATGCACCCCTGTCCCCTGTTGGTGGTATGATGGTATATATGCCTTAATATGCACCCATGTCCCCTGTTGGTGGTATGATGGTATATATGCCTTAATGTGCCCCCCTGTCCCCTGAAGGTAGGATCGTGACTGCAAGAGAAGGGCAGTTTTAAGTCTGCAATCCACTGGGTACATGTTTCAAATAAGCCTGTGGTTGCAACTACTACTACTATTACTACTACTCCTACTACTACTATTACTACTACCACCATCACTGCTGCTTCTACTACCACTACCACCATCACCACCGCTGCTATTACTACTACTATTATTATTACTACTACACTACTACTACTGCTACTACCACCATCGCTGCTCCTGCTACAACTACTACTACTACCACCACCACCACCACCACCACCACCACCACCACCACCACCACCACCACAACCACCACCACCACTACTACAACTGCTACTACTATTACCACTGCTACTGCTACTACTACAACAATAGCTCAGGTGTGCTTAGGTTAACTGCATACTAAAAGCTGTATGGGTAACAGGTGGTGGAGCTTGTGAATCTTGACCTAATAATATGAAAATCTTGAGATTGATTTTAGTTATCGTATAGTCAAAGACAGGAGAAGTTAAAGATGGATACTGGGTCTTGATTATAGTTTACTATCTTCGAGAGAAAGTTTAAGTTGAACAGTGTGTGTATTACACAGGAGCGTATATTTACTAGCTAGGTTCTCGCTGGACCCCTCTTCTCTTACCACCTCTCGCTACAGTAGCTAGCCACCTTCTGACTCCAATTCTTCCTTCCTTGTCTAGGAGGGCTTGTGTCACGTATATAACCCGTATGTACGGGTTCCAGAAACTTGTGTGTGTCTGTGTGTATGTAGCACTTCTGGTTCCCTCTGGCATTCTTTTGCTCAACTCTTGCTGACATATTTCCTGTTCCCACACCTAGCTTTACTGGTGTTCCTATCTATTATGCTATCTATTAGGAGTTGTATTATGGTAATGTAGATTCCTACATCTATCATTCTATCATTTATGATTTGTATTATTATAATATGGAGTCCTGACAAGTTAATGAAGAATGTGTTTGAGTGATTTAGGTCAGTACTTCAATATAATAATTTTTTCTTGATTTACTCACTTGTTATGCTCAGATGATTATGCACAGAGGATAGTGTGTGAGACTGACTAGGAGAGTGTATGTGGCTGAGGTGGAGGGGAGGAGGAAGAACGGGAGACCAAGGATGATGTGGGGTGATGAGGTGGAGAGATATAAGAGAGGGTGTGTGAGTTGGAGAAAGGGCAGCCTGTCAGCGTAGGACAAGGTGATACTGAGGTGGTAGATGTGTTTCAGTAGGTATAGATTTTGGCCATATAGAGATACACGTTACTCATCGAAACTGAAGTAGGTTATAGAATCAAAGAACAGTACACACACACACACACACACACACACACACACACACACACACACACACACACACACACACACCACCTGTACACAGATCGGGCCAAACTTTGTGACATCCGTAGACTTTCACAGACCTGCAAATTTGAGTAAAGGTTTGATGAGCTGATATGAAGCTAAGTTAGGTTAGTTTAGGCAGGGTTGGGTTGGATTAGGTTATTTTTGGTTGGGTTGTGTTCAGTTGAATTAGATATAGACGGATTAGGTTAGATGGGGTTAGAATAGGTCGGTTTAGATATATATAGGTTGGGTTATTTTAAGTTAGGTTAGGCTGGGTTGGATTAGGTCATTTTAGGCTTGGCTGGGTTGGATTAGTTTAGGCATGGTTAGGTTAAGTGAGACGGGGTGAGATTAGTCGCTTTAGTTATGGTTAGGCTGTATTTGGTTAGACTGAGTGGTCAGGTTGGGTTGCAGTGATTCAGGTTAGGTTTGGGGAGGTTAGGTGAGATAATGGGAGGTTAGATATAGTTAGACTGGTTAGGTCACACACACACACACACACACACACACACACACACACACACACTTATCTTACAATTAGGTAAGAACACACACAGAAGGATGGGTGGACAGTATCTATTTCGATTTCAAGAAAGCATTTGACTGAGTACCACACCAAAGACTTTCATGGAAACTGTACCATCAAGGAGGAATCCAAAGCAACCTGTACTGTTGGACGGAGAATTTTCTCAGAAAATGGAAAATGAGAACAGTACTATAGGGAAATTACTCATCATGGAGGGAAGTGACTAGCGGAATTCCACAGAGCTTAGTGCTGGCACCAATTATGTTTTTAGTATATATAAAGGACATAAACAGTAACACTGGATGGAAGCTATCTAAATATGTTTAAGGATAATGTAAAAATACAAAGGAAAACTACTAACAGATTCTTGCAGAGAGCTACAAGAAGAATTAAACTTCATGAATTAGAAGGTACATAATATGTATACACTGCTTGCTAATATGAGAATAGCATTCACATATATAAATGAAAACATGCAGAGAAAGATAATACTGTAACATCATTCATCAGACCAAACCTGGAGTGTGCATCAGTAGTCTGGAGTCCTTATCTCAAAAAACACATAGATAAGATTGAAAAAGTACAAAGGGCAGCTACAAAATCGGTACCAAGCTTATGGGATCTAAGCTACGAAGAAAAACTAGAAAAACTGAATCTACCAACAGTACAGGAGAGAAGGAAAAGAGGAGACATGATTATGCTATATAAACGCCTATCAGGGAAGGAGAAAATAGACAGTAATGAATACAGAACCTATGGGGAAGCATCAGCAAGAGGACACTGCAAAAACTACATAAAAGGAAAGGCGATAAAGATGTAAGGAAATTCAGTGTCCCGAACTGGGCAATTGATCAGTGGAATGCACTACTGAATGAAATAGTGTGCCAAAACTATTCATAAAATTAAGGATATATATGATAAAAAAAGGTTAAATACACCAGACAGTACGAGCTTGATTCATTCCTGTAAAGATACAATTAGGTAAGAACCCCCCCCCCTACACACACACACCACTTGTACACAGATCGGGCCAAACTTTGAGTGTGACACTGGTAGACTTTCACAGACCAGCAAATTTAAGTGAAGGTTTGATGGGCTGATACGAAGCCAAGTTAGGTTAGTTTAGGCAGGGTTAGGTTGGATTAGGTCATTTTTGGTTGGGCTGGGTTCAGTTGAATTAGGTATAGACGGATTAGGTTAGACGGGGTTAGAATAGGTCGGTTTAGATATATTTAGGTTGAGTCATATTAGGTTAGGTTAGGCTGGGTTAGGTTGGGTTGGATTGGGTTATGCTAGGCTTGGTTGTGTTGGGTTACGTTAGGTATGGTTAGGTTAAGTGAGACTGGATGAGATTAGGTCACTTTAGATATGGTTAGGTTCGGTGGTCAGGTTGGGTTTGAGTAATTTAGGTTAGGTATGGGGAGGTTAGGTGAGATTATGTGAGGTTAGATATAGTTAGACTGGCTAGGTGACACACACACACACAAACACACACACACACACACGAGGCACCGAGGAGACCAGAAGCAAGCCGTACCGCTCCATACACGGCCAACTCGGCCAGTGGCATTACCTAAATTAGTATCTGTATATGAATCAAGCTCTGTACCAGGTTAGACTAAATGGTGTTCTAATATAAAAAAAAGAAGAAGAAGTTTTAAGCAAGACTTGTTCAAACAGAAAAGAAAACAAATTAGAGTAAGAATGCGCACAATCAGCTGATCGTTTGTTTCGTCTACAACTGCCCCAGGGAATGTAAGTACCACAAGTGCTTTTAGAACTGCAAAATGACCACATACTTTAGTAAAGCAAATTTGGAAAAGAAAAGGGATAAAGGCAGAAAGCAGGACGATGATTTCTACCAAGAACTGGTTGAAATGGAGACTCACAATAAACTAGTGGAACGAGTACACAGACTAGAGATGGCTTTTCAAAATGAGATTGATGAAATTAAGAAACAGATGCACTTGCAAAGGAAGAAATAGAAAAATTAGGAAAGGAAGTCAACAAGAAAGACACAACCATAGATGAATTGACAGTAGAATTGGGTTCACTTAGGAGAAAAATTAGTGAAATGGGAAGTACAGCAGTCAACCACGAGAGTATTATGGAAGAGTTCAAAAATGATACAGAGACACTTAGGCAAGTAAGCAGTCTGATAGACCAAAACAGTGATATTGAGAAGATAACACGGGTGAATGGAGCTGTGCAAAGCTACAAAAATGATGTGGAAACCACTTATGCTGAAATGGTGAAAGTAAAGAAAGACTTAGAAACAAGGGTGGAAGAAAAAAAGCATTAAAAAGCAAGTGAAAAGAATAATCCAAAACAATCGTAAGTTAGTCAGAGATTCAGTAGATATCAACAAATCTATAGTAATCACTGGCATAGAAGAGGAAGAAGTAAAAAACAAGATCTCAAGAGACAATAAGGAGATGGCAAATGTAATGAGCATATTGAAAGAAGTATCAGAGGAAATCTGTAGTAAAGACATAATGGAACACAAAAAGTTAGGGAAATAGGAAAGAAGCAAGTCAAGACCCCTAAAGGTAACCTTCCAGAGTGTCAACACCGTGGAGGAGATACTAAAAAAATGCAAAGAATCTTATGGAAAAAGAGGAGTTCAAAAATGTATGGATAAAAAGATGCCTAACACAAGAGGAACTGGAATTACTGAAAGAGAAGAGGGAGGAAGCAAAAACAAAAAATGAGGGAAGATCAGAGGAGGAGAAGAATATATATTTTTTTTACAAAGTAATAGGATTGCAGGTAAGAAAGTGGTACATAGACAGGAGGGAATAAAAAGGAGGAAGGTAGTAGAACCAAGTCATGACAAGTATATAAACAAGATGATTAAGTTGATGTACTCAAATGTGAATGGAATGGTATCTAAATTATTAGAGATGAATGATTATGTCAGAGAAAATGAACCACATATAATATGCCTAACTGAAACAAAATTAACACCAAGGCTATCAGATGACATCCTACACTTAGAGGAATATAATATATGGAGAAGAGATAAGAACTTAAAAAAAGGAGGAGGAATTATAATATTAACTAAGAAAAATCTAAAGGTCAAAGAAATAGAACTAGATATACCCTCACAAGTAGAACTGATTGCAGTTGAGATCAATACATCTGAAGGGAAAGTAACTGTAGCCAATTTGTACATGCCACCCAAGTCAAACACATGGGAAAGAGATGAGTATGAGGACCTGGTAGAGAATACAATTCAGAGTTTAAGATCATTACTACATAAAATGGAAGAGAAATCGGAAAGAATTATACTAACTGGAGATTTTAATACAAATGTAAATTGGAATACTCTAGATATAAGCAGGGATACTGGGGGAGTATTCTTGAAAAACATTTAAAAATGTGTCAAATTCTAAAATAGGATGTGCACTTGGTAATAAGATGAGTAATGTAATTACTTACGCAGACGACATAGTCATTCTAGCTCGTTCTGCAACAGGCTACGATCGCCACTGAATATATTAGAGAAGGACACCGTGGCTATAGATATTGAAATTAATACCACCAAGTCGCCATGCATGTATTTTATAGGTGAAAATGACACGTCCTTGGATCGATGTATGACACTGTATTACCAAAAACTACCTATCGTTAAAGAATGTAAGTATTTAGGTTATATTCTTCACGATGATTTTCTTAACTGTAAGGATATAAGCAGATGTGGGAATGAATTTTATTACGAATTTAACTGTTTCAAGAATATTTTCTAGTGTCGATTTTTGAGTTTTTAGACAATTGTTTGAAAGATTTTGCTTTAGTATTTATGGCTCAGCATTATGGTTTTGTAATACAACGTGCCACATTCCCCTCAAAAATTTTGCAATTGGATATCACGGGGCAACAAAGAAAATATTAAAATTAAAGTACTGGGAAAGCAACCATAAAGCAAGTAGAATGGCAGACGGCATAAGATACGGTTTGCATAAGAAGGTCTTAAGAAACCTAGCGTATTTTTTTACAGAAGTCTGCTGAACACCTATGACGAATTATTTCTGATAAGGGAAGTAGGGAACATATTTTTAACATTACATGATGTTGGGTGCTTAAATGATAATAACTTTGATGCTGTTAAATTAGAATTATGTGTTCAAAACCATGAGTCTACTATGAGGCAGTATCATGGTAAGTAGGAATAACATATATACCTAATTCTTTTTGTGTGTGTAGTTGTATATATACCGGTATGTGTTATATTTTAAATATGCACTTGGTGCCTATGTTAGTGCACCACCGAGGGTGGATAAATTTACGTACTGTACTGTATATGTAAAAAGTTGTTTTTTCAGCTTTTTATGAAATAACGAATTGTTTGTCTGTCTCTATGTATCTATCTATTTATAACCGGACGCCATTTTCCCTTAAGGGCTGGTTGTTTGTCTGTGAGTTAGTGGTTTTACGGATAAGACAACTGATTCACCACCAACCCACTTGCTGACACGTAGAGAACACGTACAGTACATGGCGTTGTAAATGGTTTCTCGGCATACGGGGAACCATTTGGCTTGTCACTCAGTGGAAAGCCACCTGATAAGGAAAGAAGAGTAATAAAATGTGAAAGGGCTAAGAACAGCAGATTCAGACTATAGTGCGATATATACATACTCGTAATGCCTCGCGACGCATCCTGTCAAATACTAATTTTCCCAGTCTGTAACCACCTATCTCTCCACGTCACGTCACCACTAGACGTGTATTGGTATCAGTGGAAGTATTTTCATTTGTCGGTGGGTCTTATGGTAGATCGGTAAGGTTTGTTCAAACGAAATTCAGATAAACTGTTCCCTGCCCCAGTCGAGAATCCAAGTCTGTGTCACCAGGACAACAGACCACCACCGAAGGAGTTCATGTCAAAACAGCCTACATAAACAACTTATAAGATTATATTAAACCTCGGAATCAGATGGCATAGTGTACTGATCTGTTCTTGATCTATCCAGATGATTTTAAACTTTGGAAAAACTTTTGGCCTAAGGGGTTAGATTAAATCCTTCTATACTCCTTTCGGTGTGAGAGGTATTTCTCAGGCTGAATAAAATCGTCTGAAGGTTGCAAGAATAATGCGGAAAATCCTTTAAGTGGCCTCGTTGAAGGAGTCAAGGTGTGTCATATGCCGAAAAGGAACAAGTAAGAAAGAATTTTGGAAGTCTTCTGAAGTTATGAGGACAAAAGTCTCGATGTATCATTGCCACCTCCCCCCTCCCTCTTCCCCCATCCTTCTGCTCTTCTCCCCCTCCCCCTTTCTCAGCCTCAATCATTCCCCACTCCCTTTTCCTCCTTCCCCATCTTCCCCTTCAACTATTTCTCCTGTTTTGTTTTTCACTTCCTTACCCTGAGCTCTCCACCCGTATCCTTCCCCCTCTGCTTCCCATCCCCCCCCCTTCTAACTGCCTTCCTCTATCTATCCCTCTATCAACCTTCTCCATTCCGCTCCCTTTTCAACCCACAACACTTCCTTCCCCTCCCCTCTCCACCCACAACTCTCCCTTCCCCTTCCCCCTCTCTCTGTTTATCTTCTTCATTACTTTCGCTCCCGCCTCTCTCACTTTCCCTCCAGGCCACTTCCCTCCCCCCTCCCTCACTCCCTGTACATCCTATTTGGCCCCTCCCTCCCTCCCTCCTTCTATAGTTCTAGCCCTCCTCTTCCTCCTCTTATTTCCCTCCCCTTGTAATTTTCGGTAGCCTCGGTACGGGGAATTCCTTAAAACTTTCCTCTCTCTCTCTCTCTCTCTCTCTCTCTCTCTCTCTCCAGTTTTACCCTCATACTCAGCTTCCTCCCTCACTCTCCCTCCCAGTCCCCTTCCTCTTCCTCTCCCTCCCTCCACTTCCCATTCACTTCCTCTCACAACCCTTCCTATCCCAGTCGCTTCTCCCCTCCCTCTTTTCTCCTCCATTCCTTTCTTTCACTGTGCCCAACCTCTCCTTTATTTCTCCCTCTCTCCCCTTCTCCATTTCTTTTCCATCCATTCCTTTGGCTTTGGTCGTCCAAGATCTATTCAGTATATATGATGACACCAGGTCTGTTGACATTGTATATATCGATTTTCAAAAAGCATTTGATAAAGTTCCCCATTAAAGACTACTTCTGAATCTGAATGCGCATGGGTTCAGAGGCAATGAGCTCGGATGGGTCGATAATTGACACATCTTTACAGAGGCAGGCAATACAGTGACCTCGATCGACTGTTTAATTGGCAGATGGACTTTAATACTAGTAAATGCAATGTGCAAGACAATGGAAATAGAAATGGAAAAAAACGTTACACCACGAATAGTATTCAACTAAATAATGTCAGTCATTAAAAAGACTTAAGAGTTATAATAACAAATGATCTTAAACCAAGCAAACAGTGTACGGAGGCTGTTAAGACAGCCAAAAAATTAATCGGATTCTTTGGTAGAACTTTCGAATATAAATCAGATAATATCATTCAAACTTTACATAATTCTCTAGTTCCTCCACACTTTGAGTATTGTGTCCAGTTCTGGTCGGCTTATTACAAAAAAAAAAAAATGTAGAGAAACTTGGAAGAGTACATTAAAGGATGACCAAAATGACACCCACATGGAGAAACAAATCATATAAGGAGCGTTTAGAAGCCATGAATCTCATTACTCTAACAAAGCGCATTACGAAGGGATTTAATTAAAACATTTAAAACATTCAAAGGATACGACAACATGGTTGTCGATAAATATTACACGGTTGATCACTCGAATTTTACTATAGGCAATGGAAGTAAAATAATTGGCAAACGATTCCCGTCGCATGGAGCTAAGCATTTCTTCTTTAACAATGTTGTAAGTAAATGGAACAAGTTGCCCTCCATTGTAATAAACTGTGATAAATATATATATATATATATATATATATATATATATATATATATATATATATATATTATATAATACGGTGGTCCAACTTAGTAGGTCAAAAAATCGAAACGGTCATGGACATTCTCCAGAAACGTTTTTTGTCCATATGGACTGGCAAAGCTATGGACGAAATTTCAGCACGATTTAATAATATCTGGAGGTCGCCCACATATGCATATTGTGATAATCCTGAGCTAACAGAGCCCTGCATATACATGTTACTTGCATTTTACGTCCCAATAAAGCATTTTAGATGATGTAGCATTCTCTTGTGTTTTTATCTTAATAACTTCATCACGAATACGATCATCATCTGAAAAATAGTTTTTTGATCGAAAGTAAAACCTTAAATTTGACCGTACTTACTCATTTTGCAGACTCTGATGTGATTTCCGACCGGAAGCAATACTCAGACTTGTGCCTCTTATTTTGCTCAAATTGCTGAAACTAGAACGAATGCTGGTGTGCGGCTTTCAAGGAAGCCAACTGGAAACCTGCAAAAACATAGATTACCTAAATGGTTGGACGCACTCCTTCTAGTGCGGTACCACCATGTTGATCAAGCACAAACAATATCAACGAGTTTGAATCTGACTTGTCAGGCTGTTATGGAGATCTGGGACCGGGCTCGAATCCCGGCTCAGCTGACAGATGCTTGTGTCCGGAAACTTTGAAAGTTTTTCGATCGCTACATTGCAGTAAAGAAGCATAGGACCAGGAAAAGTGATCGCGAAAAAATGAACCAAGATATATTCAAAGCAGACGGTGTGGAACTATTCTATGTTTCAGCCAATGATGCCATGAGCACCATTGCCAACGAGGAACATCGGAAATTCTTATGCATGCACCTGGAAAATGTCCATTCTTGTAGCATGGCTGGCATTGAAAGGAAACCACTGCAAGAGAGGAGAAGATACAGATTGGAGAAAAACATGATGGCAAAATAGAGATATCAATTGAAACAGCGCCAGCTGGAAGAAGCAAACACCTCAACAATGTTTGCTGAGTCCCCATTATCCTCTTCAGAAGACGAAGATGAATTTAAACGTGTTGGTACCACTCATTCTTTAACTGATGCTCCTCACTCTAAATGTTTTAAAAAGGATGACACCATTAACATTTTTCAAATCGTCAGAAGTTATCGGAGCATTGGACCGAACAAATGTTTCAGTCAGGAATGCAGCTTTCATAACAGGTGCTGTAGTACAGGCATTAGGACGTGATCTGTCTGGGATGACGTGTTCTCGGAGCTTTATTCGTCAGTACAGAGAAAGTGCGTGGAAACAAACAGCTCAAGAAATTATGGAATCATTCTCGGTAGAAGAACCTGTTTTCCTTCATTGGGATGGAAAACTTCATCCAGATATTAAAGCACATAAGAAAAATGTAAAGCGTGCTGCAATCCTAATTACATTCAATGGCCAAGAGAAGTTGCTTGGCGTCCTAGTGATCGAAAGAGGAACAGGTGAAGCTCTGGCTGAAGCATGGCTGCGAGTTATGGAGCAATGGCACGTAGACACATGTAAGAGGTCTGGTTTTCGACACGACTGCATCAAACACTGGCCTGCATCGTGGAGCTTGTATTGGAATTGAAGAGGCGCTGGGTCACGAGCTTGTATGGATTGCCTGTCTGCATCATATTTTTGAAGTTGTCCTTGCTGCTGCATGTGCCACAACTGCTGGTCCAGCAGGAAGTCCTGCAACAAGCCTCTTCAAGCGATTCCAGAAGGAATGGCCATCCATGTCACATGAAGAGCCGGTCTCAGCACCTGACAGCTTATTTAAAATTCATGACGTAACGGAGCTTGGTATTGCTCTGATCGAGCGTTACAATACCACCTTGACCCGAAACGAGGACCAGAAACAGTATCTCCTACAACTCGTGGCTAACCACCGAAAGCAGTTGCCCACAGCATCCAAGAAAACAGTGACTGGAAAATAACTCAGTTGATGAAAGAACTTCATGATCACATTTAGATATGTATTTTGTTTTTGAAGTTGTAATAAATGTTATGTGCGATATGAAAATCAGTCACTGTTTTCTGAACCAAAGTAGTTGAATGCAGGAATAATGCCAAGTTGGGCGACCTCTAATTCTTCATAGAATAGCACAAAATTTTGCAGAATGGCTATACAGAGTGTAAGACATGAACACAACCTTGTACAGAAATATTTGAAGGGAAAAAAAATTTGGACAGCCCTACTATATATATATATATATATATATATATATATATATATATATATATATATATATATGATAGAGCCAGGATTCCGGGGGCTTGAATGATGAGTGAGTGAAAGCATGGCCCATTGGACTGAGCAAATTTAGGCTGTCTGGACATTGCTATTCCTCACCCTGCCCTTGGGTGGGAAAGGAGGTCCGGCTGATGATGATGATGATGATGATGATGATACAGACTATGCATACGTACTTCTTTATTCCCAAATTCATGGAAAGAAGCCAATATCCACCCAGTTCCGAAGAAAGGAAGCTCGTCTGACCCCTCCAATTACAGACCAATAGCTGTCACATCTTCTCTTGGTAAGGTATTTGAAACTTTAATTAATAAGCATATTGTTAAACATCTTGAATCCAACAACTTAATTAGTGATAGACAATACGGTTTTCGCCACGAAAGATCCACCATTGACATACTCAATCTCTTAACTCATACCATCCATCAATCAATTGATCTTTTTGGAGAAACTCATGCAGTAGCTCTTGATATCTCTAAAGCTTTCGACAGAGTATGGCACCGTTCCCTGCTGTCCAAACTCCCTTGCTATGGACTAACGTCTTTTGTTCCTTTGATTTCTTCTTATCTCAGTGACAGGAAAATAAGAGTAAAAGTAGATGATGTATATTCGAATTTCCACTCAATTAACGCCGGCGTGCCGCAGGGATCAGTTCTGGCTCTAACCCTATTTCTGGTTCATATTAATGATCTCTTATCAGTCACTCACAATCCCATTCACTCATATGCAGATGACTCAACACTACATAGTTCATTCACACTCAGACATCCATTTACAAAGTCGAATATCTCTACCTCTCAACTCAGTACAGCCATCTCCATAAATCAAGATCTATCTACAATCAGTGAATGGGGACAAAACAACCTTGTCTCTTTTAATGCTAGTAAAACTAAATATATACAGTTTACTAATAGACAGATATTGCCAGATTCGTACATTACCTTCAGTGCTACTAATATTCCCATCTCCAAAAGTATTGAAATTCTTGGTGTCTCACTTAACAGTGCCCTCAGCTGGACCTCTCATGTCAGATCACTTGCTAAAACCGCCTCAAAGAAACTTGGATTATTTTACAGAGTCCGTAACTTCTTTGCCGATGAGCAGTTAGCTATAATTTATAAGAGTCATGTGCGCTCTCATCAGCTTGAATATTGCTCACCCTTGTGGAATGGTTGTGGAGAGGTTGCATTAAGACAACTAGACAAAATTCAGAATAAAGCTGTTAGGATCATTAACAACCCTGCCATTACATATAAACTACCTCCCCTGCAAGTAAGAAGGAATGTTGCCTCCCTTGCATTATTTTACAGATATTTTTTTGGCAAATGATCAGACGAAGTTGTGTCCATGGTGCCACCTCTCCATGCCTTCCCTCGTGCTACACGGGCATCTGGTAGCGCTCATGACTGGAATGTCACTCAGCCATATTGCAGAACTTCTGCCTATCAGAATTCTTTCATTCCCCGAACTGCATCTCTCTGGAACTCGCTTCCCCAGAGTTGTTTTCCTCCAAATTTCAACCCACAACTGTTCAAGTCTAACTGTTACAGATATTTTATGAACAGAGGACACCAGTAATCTGGTGTATGGATTATTTTTTTTTACCCATTTGTTTTTCCTTCCTCCGTTCTGTTATTTAATATATATATATATATATATATATATATATATATATATATATATATATATATATATATATATATATATATATATATATTCATAGATAATGAATGAAGGAAGGAAAAACAAAGGAAAAAAAAAAAGTCCATATGCCTAAAGGCATCCTCCATTCATAAAAGATTTATAACAACTGGATTGAAATTGAAGTGGATTAAATGTTTGTGGGAAGCAACTCTCAGGAAGTGAATTCGAGAGAGTAGTAGTTCTGAGGATAAATGAATTTTGATAAGATGAGGTTCTGCATTGCAGGGGAGAGAGCGTGAGTTCATGGGCGCTCCCAGCTGCCCAAGTATTTCGGGAGAAAATGTGAAGGGAAGGCACAAATGAAGCCAGTTCGTCGGAACACTTACGGTAAAAATATCGATATAATAATGTTAAAGAAGCGACATCTCTACGTACTGATAAAGGAGGAAGGTCCTGCGTAATAGCAGGATTATTGATTAATTTAATGGCTTGATTTTGAATTTTGTCCAACTGCCTCAATGCAACCGCTCCAAATCCACTTCACAGTGGTGAACAGTATGCGATCTGAGAACGCACATGACTTTTATATGTTGTGGCCATCTGCTCGTCAGTGAAGAACTCACGAACTCTGTACGTAAGGCCCATTTTTTTAGATGCATTTTTAGCGTGGGATTTAATATAAGCTGCCCAGCTAAGGTTGGGGTTTAGAGTAACACCTAGGATATCAATTGTAGTGGATATGGGAATATTGACATCATTTAAAATTATGTGAGAGTCTGAGGGATTCTTTCTGTTGGAAAAATTAATGTACTTAGTTTTCTGAGCATTAAATGAGACCAGATTTGTTTGTCCCCATTGATTAATTTTAGAAAGCTCCTGGTTCAGAGAAATTACTGTGTTTATTTGGGAATTTATAATACCAAATTGTGTGAAGGAGGTCTATCTATCTATCTATCTATAGCCCGACGCCCTAATCCAGCAAAGGATGGCCGCAGACAAAACGCCTCCAAGTCACTCTGTCACCCACCATTTGACTCCCCTCCCCCCAACTCACCCCCCCCTCCCTCATAGAAAAGGAGGTACTAAATGTAAAAGAGCTATGAAGGGTCGAGTCATCAGCATAAGAGTGTACTGGGTTGTGAGTGACAGATAGGTCATTTATATGAATGAGAAAGAGGGTTGGCGCCAAAACTGATCCCTGAGGTACACCAGCATTTATGGAACGAAACTGAGAATAAATTCCATCTACCGTGACCCGTATTTTTCTATTATGAAGGTAAGAAGAAATTAGAGGAACTAGTGATGCAAGGCCATAGTGTGACATCTTAGACAATAAGGCCTGGTGCCATACGCTGTCAAATGCTTTTGAAATATCAAGTGCTATTGTGTGTGTTTCACCGTGTTGGTCAATTGTTTTGTTAATCTGATGGGTAAGAAGGCAAAGAATGTATACAGTTGAACGTTCTTGTCTAAATCCATACCGCCTATCATTGATAAATTTATTGATTTCTAGATGCTTGACTATGGTTTGTTAATTAGTGTCTCAAAAACTTTACCGAGAACGGAAGTTATTGCAATTGGTCTATAGTTTGATGGATCAGAAGTTGCCCCCTTTTTAGGAACAGGATGGATATTTGCTTCTTTCCACGAGGCTGGAAAACTTGAGGTATGGATGCATAAGTGGAAAAAATTTGCCAGTACAGGAGCCAATACTGAGGAGCAATTTTTAAGTACTATTGAAGGAATTTCATCTGGACCAGTAGCTTTGTCTGCTGAGAGATTCTGTAATACAGCTTGTAGGTATCTGGTGTGAATCATGAAAGAAGGTATTTGAGGGGAATCAAAATCAAGTACAGGAATACTGTAATTTTCTGTATTTAGGGTTGAGTTTTAGAAAAAATGTCAACAAGAAGATTGGCATTTCCATGTGGGTCACTTACTAGATTTCCATTCGGGGACTGTAACGGTGGAATGGAAGAGGTGGTAGTGAAGTTAGTTTTGAATGAATTAAGGGTTGACTAGAATATTTTGTTATCATTTGGGTTATTTAGTAGTTTTTTAGCCTGTCTATGTAGAAAGTTTGATTTAGAAAGATTGATAATACTTTTGACATGGTTTCTGATATATCTATAATAGTTAAAGGCTTCTTTGGTTTTGATCATTGTATGTTATAGTTTATTGTTTTATGTTCTGTTACTCTAGCACAATTGTGGTCAAACCATTTAGGAGAATTACATCTTTTTCTGTAACTATGATGGGGAATGCATGTTTCCATGCCGAGTTTAATGAAATCCTGTATGTGGAATTTGCATCCTGGCAGAAAAAGGAGGTCCAAGGAACATCCATGGAAAAATTTTGGAGTCCCCCCCAGTCTGCCCTGTCGTAGTGCCATTTAGTCATCACGACAGGCTCAAAGCAGGTGGGTGTGGTAGGTGTTAAACTGGTGGCTTGAATCAGACAATGATCCGAGGATCCGAGGGGGGACTTCACATCGACATTATAATTATCTAAATTGGTTGTCAGAAATCAGTCCAATCGGTGAGAATTTTGATCGGGGTTGTCTGGTGCACGGGTGGGTTGACTGACTAACTGGGTGAGATTAAATGAGTCTGCAAATAGCTCACATTCAAGACCAGAGTCATCAGTTCTGGCTGAATAAGTGAGCCATTCAACATTATGGACATTAAAGTCACCCAGAATAGTAATTTCTGATGCAGTATTAATGTTGAGGACACATAGTTGTGAAGACAGAGTCAAATAAACTCAGCTCTGGAGGGTCATTAGGGGAACGGTAGACAACAGAAATACTTAATTTTACCAAAAGAATTTAATTTGTATATGGAATAGTCAAAATAAGGACAATTAAATTTAGTAATCTCCTCCAGGGCAATTTCTGATTTAGCAAGGCAACATACTCCTCCTTTGGGTCTGAATTTTTGAATCAAGATATAACCAGGAAAATTAAATCCAGCTAAATCAGAGCATATCTGGGGATTCAAACTGGAGGAAATTTTGGACAGAGTTGATGTTGGAGTGAAGTCCCCTCATAATGCAAAAGAAAATTTTATAGCACTGACGAGTAGATTTAGGGCACCGCAACACTGGAGGTGGCACAGTTGCTTGATGACGACCAGGAGGGCCCTGTGCAGACGACCCACGCCGCCGGTAGTGATCACCCGAGAAACCACAGCACTAATTCCCAG
This sequence comes from Coenobita brevimanus, assembly GCF_032717465.1. NCBI lineage: Eukaryota > Metazoa > Arthropoda > Malacostraca > Decapoda > Coenobitidae > Coenobita > Coenobita brevimanus. The sequence goes on along the minus strand of NC_137030.1, from coordinate 28,120,243 downwards.
TATAGCAGCAGCCATGGTTCTTTTTATGGGGGAAGAGCAGGGATGTGTTGTGGAATGTGTATGATATGTAATGACAAGATTGGTGTTTTATGGAGAGAGGATAGCTGGTTTAAAGCAATGTGATATAATGTAGATGTGTGTGTTGTGTCAAGAGGGCAGCCTGATGCTCTCTGATGTTTGAGGCAGAAAGATTTGTAACCAGCTACAAAACCCTAGGGGCTTGGATGATGTAACCTGCAGAAAAACACTGAAATTTTTTTTTAAACTTCTTTCACAGGTACATTGTTTAGCTTAAAATTTCCACTCCCTCTTCCCTATGAAATTTTCATGACACCTATTCTATGCTGCATGGTAATCCTTCCCATTATTTCCTGCCGGCTTTGGCTGAAAGGTTTGGTGGGTTGGGGGAAACTACCTGCTTTTCTATCCTTGTCCATAACTGGTAGAATAGTTTCGTTAGTTGCAACCTTCCCTATACCAAACAGCCATGAAGGGACCAACAGGTCTGTTGCTATTTGCTTTCTTTTGTACTTCTTTATACTCCTTTGTCCCATTTTGCCTTCTTCCCCCTCCCTCTAATTGCATTCCTTTCAATTCCTCTCTCACTCAACTCCTTTCCCTCAGTCACTCACTTCCTCTTGCTTCATCCCTCCTTCATTTTTTTCCCTTAATCCCGCTCTCCCTTCCCCGTTTCCACCACCCCTCCATCCCTCTCTTCCATCTCCCCCTCTCCTCTTCTCTCCCCACTTCCTCTCCATCCCCTACCACCATCCTTTCTTCTCCACTCTCCCCCTCTTCCCTCAATCCCTCTTTCCCTCTTCCCCCTTCGCTACTTTCCTCTCCCTTTCACTTTCCCTCTTCACCCCCTCCTCTCCAAACAAACTGTTATATGTTACCCCCACCAGCCATGCTCCACGCGCACACTCCATGTCTACCTCCAGCATGAGACATCTGTTTATTCTTATCCTTATTGCATTCATTTTGGTGAGTTGGAGAGGTTAAGTGTGATTCTCTCTCTCTCTCTCTCTCTCTCTCTCTCTCTCTCTCTCTCTCTCTCTCATTGCACTGAATAGGTTTATGTTGAGATTTGTATTTTGTCACTTTTTAATATTCACACTAATTGGATTTTGAAGTGTTTGGTAGCTGCATGAGTGAAGATAAATAGATATACAAACAGTTCTGTGCACAAGTTAAGGTTGGGAATACTTATGGATATCCTTCCTCTTCTCTCTTGTACTGTGTGGGCGTCAGAGCAACGAATTGCAATGTGTGTACACTTGTGCCATACAGCCTCAGGTGTGTGGAACAGGTGTATGCTTAATTATTTGTTGTCTTGGTGTTTGTTATTGTTGCTGTTCCTGTTCTAAGGTGAAAGATTTGACTGAAACCTTTACTGTCTACACCTTAATGCCTGAATTGCTCACGCATTGGGCTGATTTTTTGGACATGCCTTCCTGGCATGACCCGAAGTGGTCTCTCTTGACAGGAATAAAATTGACGGAGCCTAGAAGAACCTGAGAGATCTCTTATCACAACTAAAGCATGTACCATATCTCCAAAAAACATTTGTGCGATAGGACAGTTATTTGGTAAAAGCCTTCTGACATTACACAAATCGGTCTCTGCTGACCTGGCTCGATTCCATGGACGTGAAATGATGTGAGAGGACTAGACTGACAGAAATAGGTTTTAACCAATGGCACTAAGCTGACACGAACTGACCTCACTGGGCATGATGGAACCTTCAGTGACAATAATGATCCTGACTGGATCTAACTGGACCTAATGAACGTAGTTGACCTTGAGTGGCCCTGGAAGGTCCTGACCTGACTTATCATATATAAATCCCAACTGCTGTTTATTGCTCTCAGTACACTGGGTTCGACGTCAAGGGTGTGCATGGATATGAAGTGAAGCCAGTTCGATTTGAATGGAAGTAATTGGACCTGAATGGCTATCAGCTAACCTTCGCTGATCTGATCTACACAACCTGACTTGATTCCTAACTAAATCTGAACTGACCTAAATGGATAAAAAATTAAGCTGGCCCGACATGTTTGCCTCTAACCGGATCCAAACGTGGGCCCGATAAGGTGACCTAGTAGTAGTGATTGAAACCCCACCCACATCTAAACAAAAACCTGGTGGACTGCAACTCAAAGCTGTGCCTTTTCCATATCCCATCATCCATACTTCAATCAAACATCCCCTTCTGGGGGATAGGGAGGAATCTGAGGGATGTATGTATAACCGGGAAGCTCAACTGTCTGGTCGTATCGGTGTCCCCACGCGAAGGCGTCCCTCTCCAACGCCACCGAAAAGAATGAGAACAGAAGTATCTTTTGTGATATGATGGTCTGACAGACGCACTTCTTTACTACCTGACATGGGAAGCCCGGACATCCCTTGGTACTAACCCGAGTGAGGCAATATTAGTCTGAGATTATACTGCACCTGGACTATATTCTCACCTGGGATTACCTCCGCTGAACTTGTCCTCTGTCCCGCTCAGTAACTCCATCTACCTCACCATCCAGCCCTTTTGAGTTATCGGAAGAGGCTTGATGACTCCGTTGCTGATGTCCATCCAGGATGCAACACAGCACCAGATACTATTAAGCACATTATGAAAGACTGCATTGCACATAATCGCCTGCACCAACAACACAACACACACACCTTGAGAGCTCTGTGGGAAAGCCCGGTCTCGGCTGTGGCCTTCCTTAGGGACTCTTGGCTTCCGATCGAGTCTGGCATAAATCTTTAATTTCCAAACTGCCCTCTGACGGTTTCTGTTCCTCTATCTGTGCCTTTGTCTTTAGTTTCCTTTCTGGCCATTCCATAGCTCCTGCTACAGACGACCACTGTTCTTCTCTTAGAGCTATCAATCGTGGTGTTCCTCAGGGCTCTGTCCTATCAGCAACTCTCTTTATTTTGTTCACCAGTGACCTTCTAACCTGATTATCTAACCCTATCCACTCATTCGCTCTTGATTCCACCCTTCACCTTTCCACTCGCTTCCTTCAGCGTCCATCTCAGCAGTTACTTCAAGAAACAAGGGATGAAGGTAGGGCACACCTAATGTCTGACTTGGCTCATATCTCTGACTGAGGTAAAAGTAATCGTGTTGCTTTTAACGCACCAAAAACTCAGTTCTTACTCAGTTCACCCCGACAAAATCTTCCATAGAGTACCCTCTAATTTTCAGCAATATCCAGCTTAATCCTGCCTCATCATTCTTGGGATTTTATTCTTTCGGCATTTATCTTGGGAAGAACATATTACCTCTCTCGTAAAATATGCTTCCAAGAGATTGGGTGAGCTAAACAGACTCCATATCTTTACCACTGCACAGTTGTTGACTTTATAGACAGGTTTTATTCTCCCGTGTGTAGAGTACAACCATCACATGTGGAGAGGCTCCCCACATGCAGCTCTTCTCAACAAGGTGGAGTCAAAAGCTTTTCCTTCCATCAACTCTCCTCCTCTTACTAGTTCCCATCAACCTTTGTATCTTCGCCGTACTGTTGCATCGTTATCTCTTTTCTATCGCTGCTTGAATGATCACTGCTTGTCCGAACTGTCTACTTGCATCCCTCCTCTACTACGACGGGCACGTAGCACCCGTCTAACAACAAACTCTCATCTCTTTTCTGTTCAGCTGTCTGATGCAACAGTTAATCGTTACTCCCAGTCCTTCATGTATGCAGCGAGTCAACTTCGGAACTGCCTCCCTCTATCTGTATTTCCTACTGCTTATGATCTCCAGTCTTTCAAACACAGTGTGTCCGGGCATCTCGAAATGAACAGTTCTTGAATTTGACTCTCTTATCTTGTTTTGTTTTATTTTGTTTTTCTTGAAGCGAACAGTTTAAAGGCTCCTGGTCTTCGGCTCTTTCTTCCTTCCATTAAAAAAAAAAGTATATATGGCTCAGAAATACGGTTTTGTAAAACAACGTGCCATATTCTCCTCAAAAAGTTTGCAATTGGATATCACAAGGCAAGAAAGAAAATATTGAAGTAAAAGTAGTTGGAAAGCAACCATAAAGCATGTCGAATGGCAGACCTTATGACATTTAACCACTTAATTAATTGGGATAAGATACTGTTTGCATATAAATTTCATAAGAAACCTTGTTTATATTTTAAATGAAGTCTACTGAACATATATGAATTGTTTCTGATAAGGGAAGTAAAGAACATATTTTTAACAATATATGACGTTTGGTGTTTAAATGATAATGATTTTGATGCTAATAAATCTAGAATTATGTTTGTTCAAAACCATGAACCTACCATGAGGTAGTATCAACGTAAATAGGAACAGACTGTACTTAGTTTGTGTGTGTGTGTGTGTGTGTGTGTGTGTGTGTGTGTGTGTGTGTGTGTGTTGTAGTAGTAGTAGTAGCAGTAGTAGTAGTAGCAGTAGCAGTAGCAGTAGTAGTAGTAGCAGTAGTAGTAGTAGTAGTAGTAGTAGCATACATATGAGTTGTATTTTAAATATGTACTGTACATGTTTCCTATTTTACTGCACCATTGAGGGTGTATAAATCTATTGTACGTACTGTATATGCAAAAAGTTGTGTGTTCACCTTTTTATGAAATATTATCTGTCTGTCTATCTATCTACAGTATAACAAGGCGCCATAACCCAGTAAAAGGTTGTCGTTTGTCCCGTTTGTCTTTGAGTTAGCTATTTGACGAGGAGGACCATTAACCCACCGACAACCCACTTGCTGACAAGTAGGGATGGCTATATGGTTAGCACCAACAGTTGTAAAGGTTTTCTTGGCAAACAAGATACCAATTGGCTTGTCACTCAGTGTAAAGCCACCTGATAAAGAAAGAACAGTAATAAAAAGTGAAGGGGCTAACAACCATAGATTCAGACTTTGGGAAGATTTATATATACTGTACTCGTAATGCCTCACGACGCATCATGTCAGCTACTACTTACCCCAGTCTCTAACCATCTTTCTTTCCATGTCACGCCACCCCTACCAGTATATATTGCTGCGCTGTCACTAGTTAAGCGTTAATACCTAATGACCGTATTGACTAAATGCCAGGGCTAAGTCATACAGGATTCGTGTATTGGTATTAGCGGGAGTGCATTTATTTGTCGGTGGTTCTTATGATAGATCAGTAAGGTCTGTTGTAAAGAAATTCAATCAATTAAACTGCTCTCTGCCTGAGCCGGGAATCGAAGTCGCGGTCACCATGACAGCTGACCACCACCGAAGGAGTTAGTGTCACCACAGTCTAGATAAAAAACATACAAGTTATTTTAAACCCCTGAGTCAGGTGGCATAGTGACTGATTTATTCTTGCTCTCTCCAGACGATTTTATTTAACTTTGGATACATTTGTTCGAACCTCAGGGATTAGATTAAATCCTTCATAACCCCTTCTAGTGCGAGCGGTGTTTCTCAAGCTGAATAAAATCGACTGAAGGTTGCAAGAATAATGAGGAAAATGCTGTAAATGGCCGCGGTGAAGGAGTTAAGGTGTGTCATATGAGGAAAATTCACTAGAAAGAAAGAAGTTTAGAAGCCATCTGAAGTTATGAGAACAAAAACCTTGGTGTGTCATTGCCATGTCCCCCTTGCCTCTGCTCTCTCCCCCTGCCCCCCCTCTTTCTCCTAGTCTTTCCTTCCCCCTTTCTCCCCCTCTATCATTCCCCACTCCCTTTTTCAACTTCCATATCTTCCCCCTCAACCATTTCTCCGGTTTTCCTGTTTTTCACCCCCTTCACCTAAGCTCCCCATCCCTATCCTTCCTCCTCTTCTCCCCTTTCCCCCCTTCCTACTGCTTTCCTCTCCGTTCCCCTCCCATCTCCATCCACAACTCTCCCTTTCCCTTCCCCTCTCTGTATTTATCCCCTTCATTATTTTCATTCCCTCCTCTCTTACTTTCCCTCCAGGCCACTACCTTTCCCTCTCCATCACTTCCGATTTTTCCCTTCCTCCCTCCCTATACAGTTCTAGCCCTCCTCTTCCCCTCTCATCTCCCTCCCCTTGTAATTGTTAGTAGCCTCGATACGGGTAATTCCTTAAAATTTTCCTGTTTCTCTCTCTTTCTCTCTCACTACGCTTTTCTCCATTTTTACCCTTACACTCAGCTTCCTCACTCACTCTCCCTCCCTGTCTCCTTCCTCTTCCTCTCCCTCCCTCCCTCCCCTTCTCATGCACTTCCTCTCACACACACACACTCTCTCTATATTTCCCTCCCATTCCCCCTCTCTTTTCCCCTCCCTCTTTTCTCCTACTCTCCTTTCTCTCACTTTGCCCAATCCCTCCTTCATTTCTTCGTCTCTCCTCCATTTCTTCTCAATCCATTCCTTTGCCCTTGGTCATCTACGATATATTCAATATATAATGAGACCAGATCTGCTGACATTGCATATCTTGTCTTCAGAAAGCATTGATAAAGTTCCCCATAAAAGACTACTTCAGAAATTGAATGCGCATGGGTTCAGAGGCAATGTGCTCTGGTGGATCGATAATTGACACATCTTTACTGAGGCAGGCAATACAGAGTGACCTCGATCGCCTGTTTAATTGGGCCCAAACCTGGCAGATGGACTTTAATATTTGTATAAATGCAAACTGCTAGACAATGGAAATAGAAATGGAAAAAACAGCTACAACATGAACAGTATTCAACTAAATGATGTCAGTCATGAAAAAGGCTTGAGAAATATAATAATAAATGATCTTAAACTAAGCAAATAGTGTACGTAGGCTGTTAAGAAAGCCAACAAATTAATCGGATTCATTGATAGAGCGTTCGAATATTAATCAGTAATTATAATTCTCTATTTTGCGTTCACTTTGCGTATTGTGTCCAGTTCTTGTCGCCTTATTGATTAAAAAAAAATGTAGAGAACCTTGGAAGAGTACAACGACGGATGATCAAAATGATATCCAAATCGAGAAACAAATCATAGGAGGAGGGTTTAGAAGCCCTGAATCCTTTTACCTTAACTAAATGCAGATTACGAGGAGATTTAATTCAAGTATTTAAAATATTCAAAGGACACAATAACGTGGCTGTCAACAGCTACTTCCCAGTTGATCACTCGAATTATACTAGAAGGAATGGAAAAAAATAATTGGGAAACGATTCCAGTCGCATGGAGCCAGCATTTCTTCATTAACAGAGTTGTAAATATATGGAAAAATTTGCCCCCCAATGTAGTAAAGTGTGATACAGTACGAAAATTTAATGGTCGCTTGCATAAGTATCTGTCTTCTAACCCCCAGCCTAATATGTTTACTCCTGAATCAAACACTTCTGTTTATATATATATATATATATATATATATATATATATATATATATATATATATATATATATATATATATATATATATATATATTTTTCTTTTTCAAAACTCGGATGATGTAGTTCGCAGAACAACACTGATATATATTACTGACTTCATTCTCATTTAAAATTTTTAAATGACAATGTCCTTCCGTTTTTCTCTACGAAATTTTCATGACAGCTTTTCTATGCTGCATGGTGATCCTTCCCCATTATTTCCTGCCTGCTTCGGCTGGATGGATTGGTGAGTGGGGGGTGGGCCTTTCCGCCTTTTCATCCTTGTTCTTAATTGGTAGAATACTTTCGTTAGTTGCAACCTTCCCTATACCAAACAGACACGAAGGGACCAACAAGTGTGTTGCTCTTTGCTTTCTTTTGTACTCCTTTGTCCCATCTTCCCTTCTTCCCTCTCCCTCTCACTTCATTTCCTTCCATTCCTCTCTTAGTCAACTCCTTCTCCCTCAGTCACTCACTTCCTCTTCCCTTCAGCCCTCGTTCATTTTTCCCCCAGTCCCTCTAACCCTTCTTCGTTTCCTCCACCCCTCCTTCCGTCTCCTCCACCTCCCTCTCTCCTCTACTTTCCTCACCACACCTCCATCCCACTCCTCCACCCCTTTCATCTCCGCTCTCCCCGTCCTCCCTCAGTCCCTCTCTCCCTTTCCCTCCCCCCCCCCTTCGCTCCATGCCTCTCCTCCCTCTACCTCTCCCTTCCACTCTCCCCCTCCACCTCCTCCTCTCCAAACGAGCTATATTACCCCCTTCAGCCATGCTCCACGCACACACTCCACGTCCACCGCCAGCATGAGACCTCTGCTTATTCTCATCCTTATTGCATCCATCTTGGTGAGTTGGAGAGCTTAATTGTGATTCTGTCTCTGTCTCTCTGTCTCCGTCTCTGTCTCTGTCTCTGTCTGTCTGTCTGTCTCTGTCTCTGTCTCTGTCTCTGTCTCTGTCTCTCTCTCTCTCTCTCTCTCTCTCTCTCATTGTACCGAAGGGGTTTATGATGAGTTTCTTATTTCACCACTTTTTAATATTCACTCTAATTGGATTTTAAAGTGTTTGGTAGCTGCATGAGTGAAGATAAACAGATATACAAGTAGTTCAGTGCACAGGTTAAGGTTAGGAATGTTTATGTATATCCTCCCTCTTCTCTGCTGTGCTGTATGGGCGTCAGAGCAACGAATTGCAATGTGTGTACACTTGTGCCTTACAGCCTCAGGTGTGTGGAAGAGCTGTATGCTTAACTACGTATCGTCCTGATTTTTGTTGTTGTTGCTGTTCCTGTTGTAAGATAAAAGATTTGATTGAAACCTTTACTGTCTACACCTTTAAGGCCTGAAATGCCCACTAATGGGGCTGATTTTTGGATACGCATTCCCTGGCATGACCCGAAGTGATCTCTCTTTACGAATAAAACTGACGGAGCCTAGAAGAACCTGAGATATCTCTTGTCTGAAGTAAATCATGTACCGTATATGAAAAAAAAAAAAAAATTGAGTGATAGGAGAGTTATTTGGTACACGCCTTCTGACATTACACAAATCGGTCTCTGCTGACCTGGCTCGATTCCATGGACGTGAAATGATGTGAAAGGACTAGACTGACAGAAATAGGTTTTGACCAATGGCACTAAGCTGACACGAACTGACCTCACTGGGCATGATGGAACCTCAAGTGACAATAATGATCCTGACTGGATCTAATTGGACTTAATGAACGTAGTTGACCCTGAATGGCCCTGGAAGGTCCTGACCTGACGTGTGGTAAATAAATCTGAATTGCTATTTATTGCTCTGATTATACTGGACTGGACGTGAATGGTCTGCATGCGTATGAACTGATCTATATGAACCCAGCTGGATTTGAATGGAATTAATTGGACCAGAATGGCTCTCACCTAACCTGTGCTGTTCTAAGCTACATAACCTGACTGGATTCCTAAATGAATCTGAACTTAACTGACGTGACTGGCTATGACCTGGTCCGAATATGAGCCTAAAAAAGTGACCTGGTAGTAGCTACTGTAACTCCATCCACATTTCAATAAGAACCCGGTGGACTCCAAGCCAAAGCTGTGCCTTTTCCGTACTCCATCATCCATAATTCTCTCAAACATCCTCTTCTGGAGGATAGGGAGGGATTTGAGGGACCTATGTATGTCAGGCCAGAACCACCGTCTGGCCATACTGGTGTCGCCACGTCCCTCTTCGACTCTATTGTACGCAGTCAGCTGGAGGAATTTTGTGGACGCGCCCCCAGCAGCAGAAAGAGGTACTGTTTTCCTGGAGGTGGACTATGTGATATCACAGAAGCCTGCGATGAGGTCACAGAAGACGCGAATGACAAAACTCTATACGTCATCCATGTTAGTACGACTGATCTAAAGTGCAATAGATCGGAGGAACTGCTAGCAAAGTATCACGAAATTATCAGACGATTCAAAACTAAGTCCACTAATGTGATAATATCTGGTATATGCCCAAGAATCAAGGCAGAGAATAGTTTTTATGATATGGCCTTCAGCACAAATAACCGACTCAAATCTCTCTGCACGCAAGAGGGAGTCGACTTTATCAATCTGTGGGACCAGTTTTATGAGCAACATACTCTGTTCCAGAAAGATGGTCTCCATTTGAACTCGGTAGGAGCGGCACGGCTAGGTAGACTTTTACACGATAAAGTTGCCCTCTTCAAATAAAAAAACGAGGCACGTCCAGGAGAAGTAACCTCAACGTAAATACCCGCAAAGTCAGATCATCAACTGTTTGGGATGGAATTAGAGTCTGCTATGTTAACGCACGTAGTCTACATAACAAGTTTGAGGATTTAGAATCTCTTATTTACCTAGAAAATTATGACATTGTTGGCATCACAAAGTCCTGGATTAACACATCTGACCGTGACTTTCTAGTGGAAAACTCAGTAACAGGGTACAATATTTTCAGCTGTGAGCGACCACATCGAGCTGGTGGCGATGTTGTACTATATGTGAAAACTAGTCTCCACCCCCTTGTGCTATCCAAACCCCGTATTGCCAACATAGATACTAGTTATGTTCAGCTAAGTATTAATTCACACAAAATAAATATATGGCTGGTCTATCGTCCTCCAGCCCAGTCAAATGAGACGTGAAAAAAATTATGATCAAATTGCAGAAATTTGTTGTCAAGAGGATAGCGTAATTTTGGGGGACTTTAATCTACTGGTAACAAAGTGGGGTGAACCGCTAATGGCACACTCAGGACAAGAGCTTTATACGAATCTTCAAGAAAGCGCCCTTTCTCCACACATAGAATACCCAACGAGAGGAAACAATATCCTAGACATCATCTTGACTACAAATGATAACCTAGTCGGCAACGTTGAAATAGGACCTGAGTTTAGTTCCAGTGATCATCGAATTATACAATTTAATATTACTACTGAAAAAGTTAAAGAAACAGTGAGCAAAGAAAAGGTCCCAGATTATCGTACAGCTGATTTCACCAGGCTTAGAGCGCTATTTGTAAACACAGACTGGAATGAAATGTCTGAAACCGATGGCATAAACCAAGCATGGGAAATGTTCACCAAAAACTTTAATGAAGTGGTAAAGTCATGTGTGCCACTACGTAACAGGCGTCCAGCTGGTAATAATAAACCAAAGTGGTGGTCCAGTGAAATTAAAAGTAACTTAATAGCCAAAGAACAGGCATACCATAAATATAAATTTACACAAAACAATAATGATAAATTACAGTATGAAAATCTACGCCGGACATCGAAAAGACTTATTAAACAAAGCAAAAGAGCACTGGAGATCCACATTGCTAATACGTGCAAATTAAATCCTTTTACAATTACATTAGAAAGAAAAAGGTTATCACTACATCAATAGGTCCTCTAGAAACGAACAATGGCAAACACACAGAAAATGAGGTCGAAATGGCAAACATTCTTAACGATTACTTTGAGTCTGTTTTTACAGTTGAAAACACAACCAGAAACCTACAGTTACCCACAAACCCAGCAAATAGCACAGTACTTAGTAACTATGCTATCCATAATAAAGATATCCTTTCAGCCTTAAATAGTACGAACATAAAACAACTGGCCCCGATAAAATATCACCGAGAATTCTTAAAGAAGCAAAAAATGAGTTACTGTTACCACTCTCTGTCTTATTCAACAAATCTTTAAGTACTGGGAAAGCTCCATGCTAATGGAAACTAGCAAATGTAACACCAATTTTCAAAAAATGGAAATAAATCGCACCCAGGAAATTACAGACCAATCAACTTAACATCAATAGTGAGCAAGTTAATGGGAAAAATCATGAGAGATAAAATAGTTAATTATCTAGAAGAAAATAATATAATTAAAGACTCGCAGCATGGATTCAGACATTGTCGTTCATGCTTAACTAACTTACTGGACTTCTTGCATGATGTTTACAAATCATACGATGACTCAAGTGCAGTAGATATAATTTACCTCGACTTTCAGAAAAGCACTGACACTGTCCCTCACAAACGTCTCATGAGCAAAATAGAAGCACATGGAATAAACCGAAATATACAGAAATGGTTACAAGACTGGCTTTCAGACCGAAAACAGCGAATTGTTATAAACGGAAAGGAATCCAAATGGCATAATGTGATCAGCGGCGTTCCCCAAGGCTCGGTACTTGGACCGATACTTTTTATTATCTATATAAACGATATTGATGAGAGTCTAAATTGTAAAGTATCCAAATTTGCAGATGATACTAAAACAACCAGTAAAATAACTTCAGAATTACAGTGGCAGTAAAATGACCTTAATACTTTAGCAAACTGGGCAGAAAAATGGCAAATGAAATTCAACACTGGAAAATGTAAAGTACTTCATATTGGAAGTAACAACGTCCATGCAAATTACAAAATGAACAATATCCAGTTATCAAGTACAGACAATTAAAAGGATCTTGGTGTGATCATACCAAATTACCTAAAACCAAGTAAGCAGTGCACCAAGGCAGATAAAATTGCAAACAAACTGGTGGGTTTTATTGGAAAAACTTTTGAATTTAAATCGGAAAAAGGCATACTTGCCTTGTACAGCTCGCTAGTGCGCTCCCATCTTGAATATTGTGTGCAATTCTGGTCTCCGTACTACAGAAAGGACATTGAAAAATTACAGAAAATTCAGCCACGAATCACAAAAATGATACCACAACTTAGAAATAAACTATACTAGGAACGCCTTGAAGAACTTAAATTATTTAGCCTAACGAAGCGCAGGTTAAGAGGGGACCTTATTGAAGTTTTCAAAATCATGAAGGGATATGACAACTTAGACGTGAATAAATATTTTGATATAGACCGGTCGAGTCAAACTAGAAGTAATGGCTTCAAAATTATGGGAAAGCATTTCCAAACCCATGAAGCAAAATACTTCTTATTTAACAGAGTTGTAAATAGCTGGAACAGATTACCCTCAGATACCGTGAACAGTATCTCAATATGAGACATTCAAAAACGAAATAGACAAGTATTTGCACGAGAATCCTCAGCTGACTCTGTTTCTGTCCGAATAGCTTGTTTTTATAGCTACGTGTAAGTTCAGTCCCCTTTTGTCTACAAGACATCCCGTTAAAACAAAGTCTATCTATATACCTAGGCTGCTTCCCCCAAGGCAAGGGAGGTAGCCGAGACAGGACGACACACTCCCCATTTACTCATCCATTCAAACACATTCATTCGCATCTTAGCCCCAAAGGGGAGAACGGACAGATCCTCACCGCACCACACCGCACAAGGGTCAACTGCGCAATGCAATCAGTGACATCCGCAGCAGGGCCCGACAGCAGAGCTGGTTTACCCCTGCCACATCATAACAGACTCATCTTCTTTACCCGTACCTGACCTGAAATAGATGATCAGACCAAATGCGGGAGAATATCCCCTCAGGGCTGCGTCATCACTTATTCATTCACAATTTCTCTCCATTTATTTCTGTCACGCACAACCACTCTTCCTTGCTCAACAGACATCCCTCTCGCATCCAGCGCTCTCTTCACACTGTCCATCCATCCTATTCGTGGTCTCCCTCTCAGCCTTACATCTCTCACATCAGCTCTAGTTATCTTTTTCACCAATCGCTCATTATCCATTCTCTCCATATGCCCAAACCATCGCAACATCCTCTACTCAACTCTACCAGCCATCTCCCGAACAACTCCAGTTCTCCTTCGCACTTCATCATTCCGCACTCAATCCATACACATCACTCCACACATACTCCTCAGACACCTCATCTCCATTACATTCAAACTTTTCCTCTCTGCTACACCCATATTCCATGTTTCAGCCCCATATAATGCAGTCGGTACCACAACACCCCCATACAGCCTTCTCTTTACATCCATTCTAAGCGAACGACATAAACACTTTTTTCATTCCTCCCAGCACCTTTCCTACTTCATTTATTCTAAACTTCACTTCTGCATCTATTCTTCCATCCACAGCAACATGTGACCCTAGATATTTAAAATACTCTACCTTCTCAAGCAACTCGCCATTCAAAACTATATTCATCCCCCTACCATCTACCAACCTCGTACACTTCATCACTTTACTCTTATTCTCATTTACTTTCAATTTCCTCCTTTCACACACCCTTCCAAACTCCTCTACCAACTGTCTCAATCTCTCCTCTGAATCAGCCACCAGTGCAGTATCATCTGCAAACAGCAGCTGCTTCAGATTCCACTCTCCACCATCAACATTCACCAGACTCAGACCTCCACCTAAAACTCTTGCATTCACCTCCCTTACAACACCATCCATGTAAATATTAAACAACCAAGGCGACATCACACATCCCTGTCGCAGCCCCACTCTCACAGGAAACCAATCACTCACAGTATTTCCCACTCTTACACACGCTCTACTAATTACATAAAAACTTTTCACCCCTTTTAGTAACCTACCATCAAGTCCATACAATCTTAAAACAGTCCACAAAGCCTCCCTATCAATTCTATCATACGCTTTCTCTAAATCCATAAATGCCCAAAACACATCCTTGCCTTTCGCTAAATACTTTTCACACACTTGTCTCACCGCAAACACCTGATCCACGCATCCCCTCCCTCTCCTAAAGCCACACTGCTCATCACCGATCACTCCCTCTGTACCCTCTCTAACTCTCATAATTAACACTCTACCATACACCTTACCTACAACACTCAACAGATTTATACCCTTAAAGCTAGTACATTCATACTTATCACCCTTGCCTTTATACAAAGGGACCACACAAGCACTTGCCCAGTCAAGTGGCACTATACCCTTCACAAAGCACACATTCAACAATCTTACTAACCAGTCAACAATAGTCACTCCACCACCCTTCAGGCATTCCACAGCACACCCATCCATACCTGCAGCTTTCCCTGTTTTCATCTCCTTTACTGCCTTCTCCACTTCCTCCGTCGTGATCAAAGAATCATTCAACTCTTTCAACACATTTATTCCTTGCACCCTTCCATCCGCCACAATCAAGCCACCCTTTCCTCCTCTACATTTAACAATCTTTCATAATACTCTGCCCATCTCTTCCTTACTGCATCCACCTCAATTAACATTCTTCCATCCTCTGCTTTTACTCGTTCTTCCTTCCCAGACTCTCCCTTTCGCACCCTTTTCACCTCCTTCCAAAACATTTTCTTATTCTGTTGAAAATTCTCTGTCAGCCGCCTACCCCACCTCTCATCTGCTGCCACTTTAGCATCACGCACAGCCCTTCTTGCCCTATTCCTCTTTTCCTTATACCTCTCATGTGACATCTCATCCTTCCTCTGCAGCCACACTTCATATGCACGTCTCTTCTCAGCCACAGCCATACTTACTTCCTCGCACCACCATTCACTTCCTGTACCCGTACATATTGTCACGTCACGTCATTATACTTTTTTCAATTTATTCAATGCAAATAAAGTAATATAAGCACAGATTAGGATCTGCACAGATAGCCCTGAGTTAATGGTCACTACTCTTACTTCCGACCTGTGATGGACTGTGGAACACTGAGGGTCCCTGTTAGTCAAGTGACCACCATCGGGATTTTTTTAACATACCAGGGGTCACTGCTTCAGGATGAAACTTGTGTACTTGTCCCACATGGTAGAGTTCCATGTCTCAGTGGAGTGAACGGAGCTAAGGCCTGATTGACTCCTGCCTACCTTAAAAGCGCCAGGCAAGGCTGCTGCACCACCCCTAAACATCCACACTGTGCAGTCCCCTCATGTCTACAGGACACCCCGTAAACTTAACATTGCGTCGTGTCATGTCATTATACATTTTTTGATTTACTCAATGCAAATGAGGTAATATACAGTAAGCACAGATTAGAATCTGCACAGATAGCCCTAAGTTAACGGTCACTACTCTTACTTTCGACCTGTGATGGACTGTGGATCACTGAGGGTCCCTGTTAGTCAAGTGACCACCATTGGGATTTTCTTAATGCACCAGGGGTCACTGCTTCAGGATGAAACTTGTGTACTTGTCCCACATGTTAGAGTGCCTCGTCTCATTGGAGTGAACGGAGCTAGGGCCTGATTGGCTGCTGCCTCCCTAGAAAGCGCCAGGCAAGGCTGCTGCACCACCCCTAAACATCCACTCTGTGCATTGTTCATCCACACTGTGCACTGTGCAGTCCCCTTTGTCTAAGAAACCCGTCTTATATATTTTTCAATCTCCCCAGTGCAAAGAAAGTAATATAAGCACAAATTAGGATCTGCACAGATAGCCCGGAGTAAACAGTCACTACTCCTACTTTCGACCTGTGATGGGCTGTGGATCACTGAGGGTCCCTGGTAGGCAAGTGACAACCATTGGGATTTTTTAATGTACAGGGGTCACTGCTTCAGGATGAAACTTGTGTGCTTGTCCCACACGGAAGAGTTCCTTGTCTCAGTGGAGTGAACAGAGCTAGGGCCTGATTGACCGCTGCCTCCCTATGAAGCGCCAGGAAAGGCTGCCGCACCACCCCTAAACATCCACACTGTGCAGTGTGTAGTTTCCACGTTATGCCCACAGACTTCGCATTAACTCAATGTACCGGTTTATAATGTCATGCTGTAACTATTAGTTTATTTGATTACTTTCTCTTTCGGGTTACTCAATCGGGTAGCTTATAGACAAAGTATTATAGAATGTGACTTTTCCTTTCCAGTATTTCCAATGAAATTTCCATGTCAGTTTTTCCATGTTGCGTGGTGGTTTTTCTCACTTTTTTCCTGGAGTGTTTGGTGGTGGGGGGAGCCTTCTTACTTTACTATCCTTGTCCTTCAGCATGTAGAGTTAGATCTTGTGGTCATAGTTTTCTCTGTAACAAGCAGCCTCGAAAGGACCATAAGGTCTGTTGCTGTTTGCTTTCCTATGTAATCCTATGTAAACACCACCATAAAGAAAAAAGAAAACTAAAGTATGTTATGTGATATGATGGTCTGACAGATGCACTTCTTTACTGTCTGACATGGGATGCCCGGACATCTCTTGGTACTAACCTGAGTGGGGCAATATTAGTCTGGGATTATACTGCACCTGGACTATATTCTCACCTGATTTTCCTCCTGTCCAACCTGTCCTCTGTCCCGCTCAGTAAATCCATCTACCTCACCATCAACCCCTCCTGAGTTACCAGAAGAGGCTGAATGACTCTGTTGCTGATACCTGTCCAGGATACAACACAGTACCCGATACTATTAAGCACATTGTCGAAGACTGCATTGCACACACTCGTATGCACTAACACAACATACACTCCTTGAGAGCTCTGTGGGAAAGCCAAGTCTTGGACGTGGCCTTCCTTAAGGACTCTGGGCTGTTCGGCCAGACTGCCTAAAGAACAACAACTACTACCACTACTACCTCACCAACACCTATTACTTTACTGCCTTTTAACCTATCTTTCCCACATACTCCCTCCCACAGACATACTATAGGTACATATAGACAGATAAATAGATTGATATATACTTAGACAGATATATATGTAGATATATATACATTGTCAATAATACTGGCCATAGTGTTATCCGCATTCACTACCCTCCCCCTCCCTTGCCACATACGTGCCTGGATCTCAAGGTGACAGGCACGCCACTAAGGGGTTGTGATGGGGGTGTTGGGGGTATTGTGGTGTGTTTGGTAGGGTGTGTTCTGGTTAGGAAGTGGTGTTTGCTTGGGGAGGGGGTGAGGGTATTACTGTGTTGTGATCCGATAGCTAGGAAAATCAAAGCAGCGCAGGAACGGCTACCTGTAGAAGTCATACGAGTATATTACTCTCATCATAACGTCATCAAATGGGTGCCAGACTGTATACATACTTACATGCATGCATACCTGAGAAGTAGACTGTAGCACCTGTCGAGTAGGGCAGTAGTCCCAAAATGGATGGAAAGCTGATTAAAAAGGGAGCTGGAGCTTCCGTTTCATCAGCCCTCGGGACTAGTTCCTGACCATCCCCCTTTGTTGAACTTTTTCAATGTTTCTGTAACACAGAGAGTAGGGCAGCATGCTCTCTAATACATGTTTCTCTAACTGTCAGCACCAAACTACATGCACAGTACCCACTACACTTCCTTTTTCAAAATTGAAAAATTAAATATGGCGCATGTTACTGATGCCTCGGAGTCCCTGGGGAGGGGACCATAAATGCCCCCACCATCCGCCCCTCTCCCGGTGACGACTCTAAGAGTTGCCCGGAACTACTGTCTAACTCATTTCTTCTTCATTTCTGCAACATTCGTGGCCTTTCCTCTAACTTTCTCTCTGTTGAACACCACCTCTCCTCTAAACCTCACCTTCTCTTCCTTACTGAGACTCAGCTGTCTGAGGCAACTGACAGCAAACACTTTTCTGTGTCCTACTTTCTCTATACTCATTTCAAACCCAAAGGTGGCTGTTGTGTATATGTATGCAACGACTTATCTTGCTCTCATGTTCCTGAACTTGATTCTTCTGAATTATCTACTCTCTGGCATCGACCCTCCTGTCATTCTCTGACTAAATATATCTGTGCTGTTTACTTATCCTCTAATTCTACTGACTATCAAAAATTCATTGACTATCTTACTTCCAGGATGGAACACATTCTATCCATTTCTCCTTTCTCTGAAATCTCCACTCTAGGAGATTTCAATGTTCACCACCACCTTTGGCTCTCCTCTCCTTTCACTGATCCACCTGGTGAACTAGCCTACATCTTTTCTATCCTTAATGACCTAGAGCAGCTTGTACAGCACCCTCCCCGTATCCCTGACTGCCTTGGAGAGAGCTCCAACATACTTGACCTCTTCCTTACAACTAATCCTTCTGCTTATGCCTTTTATTTCTTTTCTTTACGTATCCAACTCTGAGCAAAGGCTTCAGGGCCTATATCTTGGGGGCAGTAGCCTATTCCAAGGCCCAGTAGGCCTCCTACACCTCCACATATCACCACTTCGGCGCTAACACCCACCGTCCATATTGAATACATGCTAGGGCTGTCTCATACAGGACTTGTGTATTGGTATTAGCGGGGGTACTTTTATGGCATGTCGGCAGGTCATCTGGTAGGTCAGGAAAGTCTGCTTTTTATGAAATTCAAACCTTAAACTGTTCCCTGTCCCAGCCAGGATTCGAACCTTGGCCCATCAGGACTGCAGGCCACCTCTCTACCGATTCAGCTACCGCCTCCTCTTATCACAACCTTATTATCCTAACCTATCCCATCGCTCCAGTACAGCTTGTGGACTCTCCAAATAAATGTTGACTGTGGCCCCTTGGAGCTATGGATTGGGAGGCCCTCAGGCAGTACTTCTTTGATTTTCCATGGAATAATTATTGCTTCCATGGCTGGGAGCCATCTGAGTGTGCCTTGCGCATTACGGAGGTTATTCTCTCGGGCAAGAAAGCATGCATTCCTTTCTCATATCCTTTGACTAATGCAAGAAAGCCTTGGTTTAATCACGCTTGTTCTAATGCTGTCCACAAGGATAGGGTCGATAAAAGGTACCAGAGCCAACCCACCCCTGTATCACATCTTTTTGTTTCTGCCCGGAATCGTGCTGAGTTTGTTCTTCACTCTGCTAAAAATAATTTCACCTGTACTAAATGCTCTCAACTCTCCAACTCAAATTCCTCCCGCTCCTTCTGGCGTCTTGCCAAAAACTTTCTAACAACTATACTTCATCATCCTTTCCTCCCCTTTTCTACTCTGATGGCTCTGTAGCTATTTCTCCTACTGTCAAAGCAGATCTCTTCGCTCAGACTTTCTCCTCTGATTCCACCTTATACGATTCCGGTGCTGTTCCTCCATCACTTCCTCTCTCTGACTTCCTCATGGCTGACATTAAAATTTCTTCAGCTGATGTACTTTCTGCCATCACCTGCCTCAATACTAACAAGGCATATGGGCCTGAAGGAGTCCCTCCTATTGTCCTCGAGAACTGTGGTTCTGTGCTTACACCCGGTCTAGGTAAACTCTTTTGCCTTTGTCTTTCAACTTGTACCTTTCCTTCTTGCTGGAAGTTTGCTCTCATTCAGCCAGTCCCAAAGAAAGGTGACCATTCCCTACCCTCTAACTATCGTCCATTTGTTTTAACATCCTGTGTCTCAAAAGTTTTCTAGTCTATTCTTAATAAAAAATTTTTAAAGCATCTTTCCTATCACAACCTTCTTTCTGATCGTCAGTATGGGTTCTGTCAGGGAGGCTCCACTGGCGATCTTCTCACCTACCTTTCAGACTCCTGGTCATCCTCCTTTCGGGACTTTGGAGAAAGCTTTGCTATCGCACTTGACATCTCAAAGGCTTTCGATCGAGTCTGGCATAAATCTTTAATTTCCAAACTGCCCTCTTACGGTTTCTATCCTTCTATCTGTGTCTTCATCTACAGCTTCCTTTCTGGTCATTCTATAGCCGCTGTTGTAGACGGCCATCGTTCTTCTCCTAGATCTATCAACAGTGGTATTATTCAGGGCTCTGTCCTATCACCAAGTCTCTTCCTTTTATTCATCAATGATCTTCTAAGCTGTACGTCTAACCCTATCCACTCGTACGCTGATGATTCCACCGTTCACCTTTCCAGTTAGTTCCCACGACGTCCATCCCAGCTGTTACTTCAATAAACAAGGGATGAGGCTATGGCACACCTAATGTCTGACTTGGTTCGTATCTCTCACTGGGGTAAAAATAATCTTGTTATTTTTAATGCATCAAAGACCCAGTTTTTACACCTATCAACCAGACAGAATCTTCCACAGGAGTACCCACTAATGTTTAACTCAATCCTGCATCATCCTTAAACATGCTTCGAATTTCATTCACTCGGGATTTATCTTGGAAAGATCATATTACATCTCTTGTAAAAGCTGCTTCCAAGAGATTAGGTGTGTTAAGCCGACTCCGTACCTTCTTTACCCCTGCACAGTTGTTGACTTTATACATGGGTTTTATTCGGCCCTGTGTAGAGTACAACTTTCATGTGTGGGGAGGCTCCCCACATACAGCTCTTCTCAATAGGGTGGAGTCAAATGCTTTTTGTCTCATTAACTCTCCTCCTCTTACTGGCTCCCTTCAACCTCTGTCTCTTCACCGCACTGTTGCTTCTTTATCTCTCTTTTATCACTACTTCCACGGTCACTGCTCCTCTGAGCTGTCTGCTTGCGTCCCTCCACCTCTATGAGGGGTGCGTAACACCCGACTAGCAACAAACTCTCATCCCTTTTCTGTCCAACTCTCTAATGCAAGAGTTAACCGTTACTCCCAGTCCTTCATTTATGCAACGAGTCAGCTCTGGAACTGTCTCCCTCTGTCTGTATTTTCAACTTCCTATGATAGTCAGTCTTTCAAATGCAGTGTGTCCAGGCATCTCGAAATGAACAGATCTTGAATTTGGCTCTCTTTTGTATTGTTTTTGTTTTTTTCTTGGAAGGAATTGTTTGCGGGCTACTAGCCTTTGGTTCCTTCTTACCAGCTTAAAAAAAACATACATACATACATACATTCGAGATATAAAATGTGTGTGCGTGTGTGTGTGTGTGTGTGTGTGTGTGTGTGTTCGTGTGTGCGTGTGTGTGTGTGTGTGTGTGTGTGTGTGTGTGTGTGCGTGTGTGTGTGTGTGTGTGTGTGTGTGTGTGTGTGTGTGTGTGTGTGTGTGTGTGTGTGTGTGTGTGTGTGTGTGTGTGTTTGTGTGTGGATAACCTGTGAATATACAAGCAGGAGGATTAATGATTTGTCTATAGTGAAGGTTTATCCTGATTTTATCTGCAACAACAACAACAACAAAATAATTAAATATTGCTTCCATAAACCTGGCATATTTAGACTCAGGTAAAATCCCCACCAAATCTCATTGTCATATCTCAGCACCACTGCCCTCCCCCTCCACCCCAAGCCTCTAGCACAACTCAACACTGTATTCAAAGGGTTGCTATATAAAGGAAAGAGTTGAACAGTAACATAATTTCTGTTTTGTGGGTAAAATTAATTCGTGTTACCTTGACTCAATATAACATCCCTAGTTTTGAACGAAGAGAAAGCTGCCATTATGGTTTGCTAGATGAAGGATAATTACATGGTTGAAATTACAGCCAGCTTTTTGTGTGTATTAGTTAGTGAAACACCCTCTCGGCGGAGAGAGCCAGACACCACCATCCCAGGAGGAGGGTACAGGAAGGTGACCCCCACCCCACAAGGAGATGATGGGGAGGCTGTTCCGCTTTCCGAGCGGAAATGACATATCTCCCCCGTGACCCGACACTCCTCTTCCTCGCAGCCGGACCACCAGGCAGTGCGCAGTTTGAGTGCACTATACTCTGACGGAGAAAGCACTTGCCAGAATCGGGGTGGGACTTGCAACAGCCAAGTCCCAAGCAGGCCTCTGGACGCCATGTCCACCGGATCGGCCTTCACAAGAGGAGGGGACTCCACTGGAGCCTCACGTCCTGCAATACCCCAGGGGAGCAGTGGCACAGTAGCGTTCTCTGGATCTACTGTGGGAGGAGTGACCACCGGGTCTCCTCCCTCTACCACCCACCTTCGGGAGCCAGCACATCGGCATGTCTCTCTGACGACCTTCACTGGATCTCCCCAAGAGGGAGGCGGGCCCAGGGGTAGTATCCACCGGATCTACCTTCGAGGGTCAGACCACCGGTCGTCCCCCAGCTGCACCATCCCCCGACGGCAGGAGGACAGAGTCCACCGGACCTGTGGGGCCAACCAGGAGACCCACCGGGCCTCCCCCTCCGGTCGTCCCTGGGACAAGTGGCTGCCCAAAGGAGTGTCCTCCGGATCTCCTTCGGCCACTGCCCCGAGTAGGAACCTAGGCAGTGCCCTCCGGGTTTGTCTGGACGAAGGAGCGCCCACTGGGTCTCCTTCTCATGCCCTGACACGGAGTTCCGGCAGGGACCATCAGGCCCGCCAAGCCGGGGAGCAGACCACCGGTCACTCCCCCTCCATGATCCAAGAGGTTCCTAGTGAGGGTGATGCCCCTTGCTCTGCCCGCCCCTCCTGCGGCAGAGCAAGGCGCCTCTCTCCCCACTCCTCCTGTACGGAGGGTGGGAACAGCTCCCCTGCAGGTACCCCACCAGAGACCAGCCAGGGTCAGACCACCCCGAGGCTAGGCATCCTATCACTGCGGCACCGCCCACGCCACTGACAGACACTGCCGGACTTCCCCAGAGCGAGCGGCCACAGCCAACCCCTGACAGCCGCCTCCCCAGGATGGGATCGCAGCTCCGTGAGGGCACTGCCCAACCCGCAGCCAACCCTTGACCTGGGCCTAGCCAGGTCTGCCCCCAGGACCCTCACCACAATGAAGGGCAGGCGCCGTGCTGCATCCCTCCTGGCCCTATTCGGCCCTAGCCCTGAGGGCCACCCCTCTCCCAGGGCCCCTACTGAGAAAGGGCCGCCCACCACTGCCCTTCAGCTACAGCAGGATCCGTGGCAATCCCGCCAGTGACCTACACTGGGAACACACTCCTGACGGCCCGCCCCCTACGCCCAGCCGCCACCTGCGACTGCCAGTGTAGCGGGCCCCTCGGCGCACCCTGGTGCCCCTCACCACCTGTACCCGTGAGTAGAAAGACTCTGAGACTGTTGTTACATCCCCCATCAGTGTTACAGTATGACCCTGTATGAAGCAGTCCTTCCCTAGTGACCCTAGTGATGCCTCTACCCCCCTCCCATGTGTAGTGAACTGTAATCCCAGGAAGACTCAGACAAAGGCGTGAGGCCCCGGCCATCTTCCACGTGTGACCCCCCCCCCCAGTGCAATACACGGTGGACTCCCTCTAAGTATCAGTGTCATGCCTCTGTCCCTGAGTTGTCATACACTTCATGCCCCCCCCCCCATAGTCCTATCCCGGCGACGCCGAGTGAATGTACTAAGGGTTTTACTCTGTGTCCAGGTTATGCAAAAATACTGTCACAATAGTGTCTTCCGTCCCTGTCACGTGAGTAGGTAATAAGTGATATATCTCTCCGTCCCATGTCATGCAGGTGTAACATAAGACAGCCTATATGTCGCCTATGTCACGCGGATGTGATATAGTTGGTATAAGGTTCCGTCTATGTCATGCGGATATGCTATGGAATGAGAATATATTCCCGCCCGTCACAAGCTGTGTATATCGAGGTAAACTGTAGTGGAAGTGTTGTGTTACTCCCACCTCTGTGTATATGTTAGCGAGACACCTGACGTATTGTGTGTACTACAAGTGTATTGCAGTGTGGAATTACTCTGTGTAAGTGTAGGGTATATTTCTCTGTATTGGTCAATATTCTGTATTAACTAGGTTTGGTCACGGACCTTAGTGTGTATTGTTTTGTAACTTGCTTTATTGTTAATATATGTGTGTCTTTGATCAGTCAGTGTCTGGGCTTCCCCTCCTTGTCTGCATACTCTGGCCTGGTCGTGAACAAAGAACCCAAGGTCCGCACCGTACCTGAACCCAAGAAGACGGGACCAGATTGCGCGGCATAACAGTTAGTTTTATGACAGAGGTGGAGGAAAGGGACAAGGGGGTAAGGGGTTGCATCTCACTCTCACTCCTCTCTTCCTTCCTTCTCCCTTTCTCTTCATCGCCCACCCCCGCCCTCTCTCCCTCCCCCTTCATCCCCCTCTTCCAGTACCTAATTACCTTACATTTTTTTCTCTCTCTCTCTCTCCTTGGTTTTTGGTAGGTGGGGACGCCCACTGTCCTTCCTGCATATCTGTCCTTGTCTTTAACTAGTAGAGTTGATTTGTTATTTACAACCTTCCCCATACCAAACAGCCAGGACAGGACCAACAGGTTTGCTGCTGTTTGCTGTCCTTTGTACTCCTTTGTATCTTTGTACTCAGCTGATGTAGTCTACAAAGGAGTACAGAGGAAGCACATCGTGTAACAAATCATATGTTTTCTGGTAACCACACAACCCAATGGACGCCTGGTGGTCTAGTAATATAAGGCGCTCCAACCAAATGTGACGCAAAAGAAGGGAGAAACCTGTACTGTACACAGGAAAAATCATCTGGTAAATTACCAATATGCTGGGAATCGAACCAGGGACTCTCAGATGAGAGCGGAGGGAGTGGGGGCGGAGGGACGTTGGTTACAAGATTGTGACAACGTGAGTTAACTTTTACCTGGTCGTGGTGTAGTGGTATGCTGCCTGGCTCTCATCTGAGAGTCCCTGGTTCGATTCCCAGCATATTGGTAATTTACCAGATGTAGTGGTATGCTGCCTGGCTCTCATCTGAGAGTCCCTGGTTCGATTCCCAGCATATTGGTAATTTACCAGATGACGCAAAAGAGTTTACATCCGAAGAAAGGTTGGGGCCTGTTGCTCATATAATGCCACTCAGGGTGTAATAACTGGTGACCCTCGTATTAAATGTCGGGAATAAGTAGCATAGTCCTGGGCACTATGCTTATGGGGTAATATAGAACTGGATGATACAAAGCGGAGATTTTTCCTCTTGATGTTGGTGTTTTCGTTCTTACTGACGCTCGTGGTGTCGGATGGTTTAAATCAGATTATGAAAGACTTTTCTCCCTCCAAGGGGAGTCAGATGCAGCCTTCATGAACACCTTCAGGTCTTCACCAATAAGGGTCCTTCTGAAGTTGAATAAAATTGTAAATGAGGAAAAATATTAATAGTATGTCATTAGACTGAATTTGGAAATCGTTATAATTATTATTATTATCTTTTAATTATTATTATTATTATTATTATTATTATTAGTATTAGTAGTAGTAGTAGTAGCAGCAGTAGTAGTAGTAGCAGGAGTAGTAGTAGTAGTAGTACTGCAGTAGTTGTAGTCCAGAAGTTGGTGCTGTTGTTGGTAGTGGTGGTGGTTGTGTTGTATTTATTTATTTATTTATTTATTTACTTCATGTTATTATTCTCCTATCTGTCCACTTGTCAAACAACGGCATTAATGTGTTTTCTCTCTCCTTGCAGGGTATGGCCGAGGTGGGACTTACGTCACCCACCAAAGACCCCCCGTAAGTCAGTCAGTCGTCAGCAGGAACAAACACCTTAGCACAACTTAAATGTCATTGAGATATATCTATAAACATTCTTCAGCCTAGGTTGTGTATGAGATTGCTTATACATGTACTTGTCTTCATCATATAGCTATAGTATGTGTTCATACGACAGAGATCTATCACCCATTTTCAGCTCAGCAAAGCTACTCTAGAAACATCCACTAAATTTCCATAAGCTGTACAACGATGCTCGTGGATCCACTGTAGCTTTGATAAATTCCGAGATAACTTCACTTTGAGGCTGAGTTTGGCGTATGTTGGCATTTGTCAGAAGTATTGTCGATTTTTGAGAAATTTCACTTACGTATTGCCTGTTTTTATTTCTTTTCTCTTCTTCTTCTTCTTTGTCTTTCTATCTTCTTTTTTATAAGCTTTCTGACGATGTGCGTAGGTCCACTGTAGCTTTAATAGTTTCCGAAATATATCTACTTTAGATGTTGTTTGGTGTTGAATTTTATTTTTTCTCTTTTGCGGTGGGGAATCGTCAGAATTGCCAATTAAATAACGAGAAATACTTTTCATAAGCTTTTCAAAGATGTACATATAGTCTCCATAACTTTAACAGTGTTAGAAATAGCATCTTTTGGGTGATGTGAATGATATAGCCGAAACCTTCCCTTCTTTACTAGTGTTTTCGCTCCCTTCGTTCCCTCCAACAAGATTATCTCCCAAGTTTTACACACAGGGGTTCAGAACAAACAAAGCAAGATTCCAACCTTTTCATCTCGCTTGAATATTGCTGGTTAAGTAGGAAGATTTTGATTCTGATGCATTTTTGGAATGTCAAAGAACTGCTGACCGGAACTATACATTATTGCACGATGTATAAGTGTGAGTTGAGGGCTTTTGGCGGGATGTCACTGATGGGATGGCAGGCGGCTTTACTCTGTCTATAAAATGATGTCTCTTTCTCTGCTTGGTTATGTATGTATGTATGTGCATGTATGTATGTATGTATGTATGTAGCTGCGAGTATGTATGTATGAATGTATCTACGAGCATGTATGTATGTATGTATCTACGAGTATGTATGTACGTATGTATGCACTGTATCTACGAGTATGCATGTATGTATGTATCTACGAGAATGTGTGTATGTATGTATCTAGGAGTGTATATGTATCCATGTATTCGTATATAGCCTCTCTCTCTCTCTCTTTCTCTCTCATCTAATCCTCTTTTCTTCCCAGTCACAAGCGTGGGGTCCAGGGCTAGTCACCTATATTTATTGCGGTGTCAATCATTCCCAAGCTAAGGTTAAAATACGCAATTACTGAATGCTGTAAGGAGTGTTCTAATGTTTGTTGTAATTTCTGAATGTTTTAAGGAGTATGTTTAAAAGCGTTTGTGGAGCCAGGATTCCGTGAGCTTCAATGGTGAGTGGATGGGAGTGTTGTTAATGGGCACACGTTTGTTATTATGGAATTTTATCCATTTTCCTTTTCTCCTTGGCCCTCTAAACTCTACCTCACCCAGGTTGTGGGTGGGAAAGGTCTTGATGATGATGATGATGATGATGATGATGTTGATGATGATGATGATGAAGATGATGATGATGATGATGTTGATGATGATGATGATGTTGATGATAATGATAATAATGATGATAATGAAGAGGAGGAGGAGTATGCTATATGCAGGCTAATTTCTGAATGCTATTAGGAGGTTGTTTCTACGCGTTTCTTCTCCCCAGGTATGATCCGTGCCCCGACCCCTTCTCCTTTGGAATCTGGTGCATCATAGCCCACGACTACTGTCTGAGCGACAGTGAGTGTTCCGGCCAATTCCCAGGGTACCGATGCTGTCATTTCGGTACGTGTGGCAAGAGGTGCATGAAAGTTTAGTAAGGCGGGATATGATGACTCGCCTACGAGAAAGTGTCCATCGAAACTATTCATGTCAAGAGATGGGCAAAAAATAAAGTTACTTCAACAAAATAAAGTTTCATCGACTCCTTTGTCCTCCCTATCTATCTCTCTATTGCCAGAGGCCTTTATGCCCAGCTCCCAGCTCACACACCCCTCTCTCATATACCTGTCCACTCCATCCCTCCATCTCATCCTTGGCCTCCCCCTCCCTCTACCCCCCCTCCACCTCACTCACATACACTCTCCTCGTCAATCTCTCACTGTCCATCCTCTCTACGTGGCCGAACCACCTTAATGTGTTTCTCCTAACGCTTCTATCACATCCACATCCACACCATAACACACCTTCCCTTCCTCATTTGTCAGTCTGTCTCTCCATGTAACTCCACAGGCTCCTCTCAAATTACTAGTTTCCACTGCTCTCACTCTTGACTTCTGTCCCTCCAACAACGTCCAAGCTTCACTTCCATAAGTTAGAGTTGGTATCACAATACTGTCATGTAGTAGCTTTTTCACTTCCATGCTCACTTCCCTGTTTCTTATCGCTGCTTTCATGGAACCAGCAACCTTTCTTCCCTGCTGCACCGTTTCAAGCACTTCACCCTCTAAACTTCCATCCTTACTCATCACACCACCCAAGTACTTAAACGCACTCACATTTTCCATTTCCTCCCCATCCAATCTCACTGTACATTCACTGACTTCATTTCTCTCAAAGACCATCACTTTACTCTTCCCTACATTCACTTTTAGATTCCGTTTCTTACATGCTCTCCCGAACTCATCCACCAAGCCTTGCATCTCCCCTTCGTCTTCACTTAACAACACAGTATCATCTGCAAACAACAGTGCAGGGAGTTTCCATACACTACCCTCTCTCACTAGGGCCACTCCAACATCCATTGCCCTACCTTGTATCTCTTTTATAACCCCATCCATATACAGATTGAACAACCATGGAGACATGACACATCCTTGTTTCAATCCAACCTTCAAATACAAAAATTCATTCAGTTCACTATCCACACACACTGCAGCCTTAACACCCTCATACTGTACATACTCTTCACAATCTTCAACAGCTTCCCCTCTACTCCATTATTCTTAATATTTTCCACAGTCCTTGTCTATCCACTCTGTCATATGCCTTTTCCAAATCCATGAAGGCTGCATACAACTCCCTTCTCTAGAAACTTTTCCACTAAAGATCTAAGAATGAATATGTGATCTACACAACGTCTTTCCTTTCTAAAACCTCCCTGTTCTTCTCCAACTGATTCCTCCGTTATTTCCCTAACTCTGCCAATAAGTATCCTGCCATATATTTTTCCTATTACACTAAGAAGGCAAATGCCTCTATGATTACCACACACTTCTTTTTCTCCTTTTCCTTTGTATAGGGGAATAATTATACCTGACTTCCAATCCTCTGGGACTCTACCTTCCTCCCAGGCCAATCTGCAAATCTTTCACATCCATTCTATTACTATCTCTCCCTCATGCTTCAGCATTTCACTACACACTCCATCAATTCCTGAGGCTTTCCCCATTTTAACTTTCTTCATTGCTTCCACAACTTCCATCCTACTGATTTGTTCCTCTTTTCTCACATCCCTCCTTCTCCCAGCCATTCACCAGCCACTTATACTTGCATTACTTTCATTCTCTATGTTCAACAGTTCACTACAGTGTTCTTTCCATCTGCTCACTTTTTCTCCCTTCTCCACTAGTAGTCTACCATTTTTATCTTTCACTCCTCAGCTAACTTCTTTGGCACCCTGTCTAGCTCTCTTTAACTCTTTCCAGAACATTTTCTAACATTCCCTCCACTTTACACTCAAATTCTTTCCAAAATCCTAATCCTCTCTCTTCTTACTCTCTCACTAATCTTTTCACCTCTCTCATCCTCTTTGCATATAACTCTTTCTTCCGTCTCTCAACTTCTTCGACCCCCCTGTTTCTCATCCACTCACCGTATGCTTTCTTCTTTTGTACAACAGCCTCTCTTACCTGTTCAGTCCACCATGCTGTTCCCTGCATCCCCCTCCGTCTTCTCCTCACCCCACACACCACCTCACATGCTGCACAGATTTCTTCTGCGAATGTCTTGCACACACCTTCCACTTCCCCCGTCTGGTCCAGTCTATATTTACCCAATCACTCCTCCACTTCCCTCTTATATTCTGCCTTTTTTCCATCCTCTTGTAACTTTTTTACCCTCCTTGTAAGAACTACATTCTCCTGTCCTTCCCTTCTTCTATTTCTCCATTTTGTTTGGACTATGATTCTGACCACCACTAAGTGGTGGTCCGAAAGTCCAGTCCCCCAATCTCTATATACTCTTGCATCCATTACACACCTCATCCTTTCATCTACGCACACATAATCAATCATTGCCTTCCGTTCATTCAGTTCACCATCCACCCTTCTCATCACTCGCAACCTATACTTATGGATCGTTTTGTGCTTGAAGAGGGTATTAGTTATCACCAACACCCTTCTGACACAAATGTCAACTAAATCACTGCCATTCTCATCCATCTCTGCAGGCACACCCCACTCACCAACTACACCATCCACCTTAACATTCCGATCAAAAACACTCACTCATTCCTTTCAAACTTTTCCAAGCACACTTCCACATTTGTCCAGAACTCTTATCTCACTCTGCTTGCACGACCTTGCGCTGGCGCATACATGCACACAGTCGCCCACATTTGTAGTGCAACTTTCACTCTGCCCCACACAATCCTTGAGCCAACTGATCCATACTCTCTTATATTCTCCTTCCATTTGTGACTCACAACAATACACACTCCTTCTTTTGCCGTCTCATTCTCACCTACTCCCGTGCATAAACCTCATCCATACTCCCATTCTCTCACACTCTCACCTCTCTGTTTAGTTTCAGTTAGTTCGCATACATCCACTTCTGCATCCTCAAGCGCATGGACAATCTCTCTTTCTTTCACCTCATCATTTGCTCCCCTTACATTCCATGTAGCTATCCGTACCACGCCCGTTGTTCGTTCCTTAGTCGTCACATTTTGATCAGTCCTGGTCTGAGGCTTCTTGTTCGTATTATTAGTTAGTTGTTTTCCGGGGAGGGGCACTAACCCTCCGCCAACCCACTTGTTGTCCCGTAGGGAACACGTGTTTGACTGGTTATAAGGTTACATCCAGCGTTGTAAATGCTTTCCTGGTTAACAGGAAATCATTTGGCTTGCCACTCAGTGTAGAGCTACTCCAAAAACAGGGTATCACTACACTAAGTGGGTGGATGATGGGCCCACCCACCCACCCACCCAAAAAGAATATCACATCCAATTTGGGTGAAAGTGCAAATAAGCAACTGAAAAGTACTATAATTATTGATTAAAGTTGATAAAGATTAATCTTAAGAGAATCACATGAGTAATAGTCTACTAGCCGTCCCTATATGCCCTACATTGAACCTGGAAATGTTGAGTTCAGTAAGGTTTTATGTTTGAAACGAAATGTACACATCCTAAGGATGCAGAAACTGCCGGATGTTAATTGGCATATTTGAGCAATTTGGATTATTGACATAATTAGCATATTGATTGCTCAAATCAATAAATACTGATTAATGATTAATGTCTTTGTCAAACCACCTAGAGACTTTATTATAATCTATTGCACTATAATGTTTTGTTTTGCAGGTCCTGCATAGTAATATGGCAATGTAGTTCTTCTTTGCACCCTGTGGAGGAAAGAAGGGGTTTTAAAAATGTGGGGTAACAGGAATACGGACACTCATCATCAGAAGCCATGAGCGTGGTGATGGAATCCATGAAAAACTTCAGTCTATACTTGCATTGCAAAAATGAATCAGTGATGTGTCACAAATCATGCTAGAGCTCATATACATCCGTGTCTAGAAATATAATAGGTACCAAAAGAAAATCCAGTGGTTGGCCAATGAATGATGAGCCTCCTGTACGAATTAGCCGTTCTCATGTGCCTGAGTTTGTATTCAAAAGAGATTGTTTATTCTGTGGCTACATCTGTGAGCCGAAAGACTCCCCAAATTCAAAAAGGTGGGAACTTGTGTGAGACTGAAAAAAGGCGTAGTCAGCCCACTTTCAAGCAGGTGATACTTAACATTTGTGATGAACGCCAAGATGATTGGTCCAGAGCAGTACAGATTAGGGTCAATGGTGCTCCAAATGATCTTTCCGCAGCAGATGCTCAGTACCACAATAAATGTTACAATAATTTTTAGAAAGATGCCCATCGACTAAACCAAGTCCGAATCCTTTAAGTCATGTGTTGATGATTCTTTTAAGTTTGTGATCAATCATATGAAAGCCAATGTGTCAGTTACGTGGACAGTTGTTGAGTTGCGCAATGTTTACACTCAAAATGCAGGTCAACTTACGAGAAAGTAAATGCTTGTGCACTTGACTATTTTGGTGAGGAGATTGTCATGTTGCATTTAGAAGGTTGTTCATTGATTGTTGGATTTCGAAAGTTTGTCGGCAAGACTCTGAAACTGGTCAAGCTGTCCGAAGCTTCTGATGTTGATGATGATGTTGACCACTCAGTCAGAAGGGTCAAGAAAGAAGTCAGGAACATTCCATTGCATCGGGATTGTGACTTGTGATAAAACCATTCAAGACACAAGTCCAACTCTCCTAGCATTTGTATCTAGCCTTGTGTCTACAAGTGAGACTTATAAACCGTCACCCATTTTATCTCAGTGTATCCAGCATCATGTCAGCAAAACTACCAATCAAACTAGTTTGGGACCTTCGGTGACGTGGCACCATAAATATGGAAGCTCCAATCTTGTCAACACCCTGAATGAACACAGTATCCTAGTGTCCTATGATGAAGTCTTGCATTTCCGAAAGTCAGCTGCCAAGTATGTATCTGAAAATAGCGAAGTGTACCACAGAGCACTGGGTCTTGAATGCTGCACTGGTCCAATATTCAGCTGGTGTTACAACTATGATTTGGTTGTCTTCACTCCCAACGGGCGTCGTGCCATTTACCCGCGCCATCCCGACGTTTTCTGGGCAGTGGTACGCCCCAGACAGGACATTTTTAGACATTTTTTTTTTTTTTTGCTCAAACATCCGCTTCTGGTGAGAAAAATCGAAAATTCATAGAGAATGCGCTCACCTGAGGTTTAACATACTCGATCCAGGTACGAGTACCTCCTTACCTGACTGGGTTTTCTAACAGGCTGGCACCAAAGAAAACGAGTTCTATGGGAGGGTAACAATTTTATCCACTCATAAACAGTATTTATTTATTTACTTGGTACGAATTTATATGTAGTACAAGAGTATATTGGTTTTCAAACAGTAATATAGGCATTATAAGCATTGTTTCGCTCACTAACTCATCACCATTTATGACCTTTTCTTCCCACATTACCTGATTATCATTTCTGACTGTTTCTTCCTCTAATGCTATGTAAACTTTGTCTTCCACATTGTCATCGATTGGGGAATCACTCTGGCCCTGAATGTCTTTATTGGCCAGGTCACTGGTAACAGGTGAATTGCCGAGACAATGGCGTGCAGGGGGGGGGGGAGAGGTTATGCGGTGTAAGGCATTGTCCCTGCTTGGCATCTTGTAGAGGAATAGAGAAAGGTGTTCCGTGTATACGTCCCAAAAATCACTCGCGAAATCACTCGCAAAAATTGAAAATTGTGCAAATTAGGGACCTTACAATGTTGCACATTAATTCACGTCTCCGGGATATCAGTGCACATCATGTGAGGACGTGAATTCAAGTCTCCGGGACGCAGCGGGTTAATGCTATGGTGACAGAGCTCACACAGCACCCAGTAGGCATTATACAACCTGGCAGTGATACTCCTGGTGTGATGCGTCTGAAAATTCCCAGTCTTAGAAAGGAAGAAGCAGCTAAACTCTGCCTTACTCAAAGATCACTCCCAACTAAGCATTACACTGGACCAAAGCATATGAAGTCACCGCCTCTTCCAGAGATTGTTCGGTCACATACCAAAAGTCAACTACTCTCAGTCAGCTGGACAAAGCTCAGAGCAAAGATGCAACATATTTCTCGCAGATTCATTCTGACAAACCAAAGGAATGATCAAGATTTAATGTTCACTAGGATCGGTCTCAGGATGGCACGCACTAGCCCAAGACGGTTTGTATGTATGGTCCACTCATTGACTCTCCTCCGCCTCATCCAGACACTGTCATGACGACCATGGATTACCTCAGTTGTACACTCATGAGTCTTGGTATGCTCCACGTACACTTAACATTGGACATGCAGCTTTACATCATTGCCTGCCTAATCAAATGGAATGATCCCGCATGCTGGAAAAGTGTGATCCTGAGACCAGGAATGGTGCATACATTGATGTCTTTCCTAGGAACAATTGGGTACAACGTGAAAGGTACTGGTGCTGAGGAGCTTGTTGGTGCAGCATGTGGCAGTTTGACCAGTATCTTCAGGGGGAAAGCATGGCCAAAAGCATTGTGAGCCTTTCGTATGGTCATTGCCGCACTCCTTCATGATTTTTTGCAGACAGGAGAGAAAGGTCATAATGAGATTGTTGCATACCTTGAGAAGGCAAGGGAACATCCTACAGGCAAAGTTTGGGTGGACTGCTTCATCAAACCCACAATGCTTGCACACCAGTTCCTGAGAACTGAGTGCAAGGGTGACTGGCTACAACAGCAGCACTGTCTGAAGATGATGCTGCCATATTTCTTTTTTGGTGGGTGTCATCATTACACACGTTAAATCACCTGGCAACTGCGGGATATGCAGCACCTACCACAGGATGCCAAGAAAGATTTCCTTGATGGAACTCACGTGTGTCGTCATTCCAAAGGAGCTGCTGCAGTATTCAATGATCAGTCTGGGGAGTAGACATTTATATCAAGCAAGAAAAGGAAGCTGGAGGATTGAAGAGTATTTCTACCAACCCTGAACAAGCTGCTGTCTGGACTGAATCATTCGGTGTCTGTTCTCAGCTCTACATGGCTCCGCATGACATGTACAGCCCTGCGGAAATCATCTAGAACACAATATGAAAACAGGAAGACAGTTTGGTTTCAGAAAGGGAAAATCATGTGTTACTACTCTGTTGTGCTACTATGACCGGGTAATGGAACCATTACAGAAAAGAGAAGGATGGGTGCACAGTATCTATTTAAATTTCAAGAAAGCATTTGACAGAGTACCGCACCAAAGACTTTTATGGAAACTGTAATATCAAGGAGGAATCCGAGGCAAAGTGTACTGTTGGATGCAATGTTTTCTCAAAAAAAGAGAAATGAGAACAGTACTAAAGGGAAAATACTCATCATGGAGGGAAGTGACTAGCAGAGTTCCACAGGGCTCAGTGTTGGCACCAATTATGTTCTTAGTGTATATAAATGATACAGATAGCAACATTGCAAATGAAAGCTATCTAAATTTTTTTTTTTTTTTTTATGCGAGGAAGAAGGAACCAAAGGCCATGAGCCCGCAGTAACAGTTCCCTCCAAGAGAAAAACAAAATACAATAGAGAGCCAAATTCAAGATCCGATCATTTTGAGATGCCTGGACACACTGCGTTTGAAAGACTGGAGATCATAGGCAGGAGGAAATACAGACAGAGGGAGACAGTTCCAGAGCTGACCTGTTGCATGAATGAAAGACTGGGAGTAACGGCTAACTCTTGCATTAGAGAGTTGGACAGAAAAGGGATGAGAGTTTGCTGCCAGACGGGTGCTACGCGCCCGTCGTAGAGGTGGAGGAATGCAAGCAGACAGTTCAGAGGAGCAGTGACCATTAAAGTAGCGATAGAAAAGAGATAAAGATGCAACAGTGCGGCGAAGAGACAGAGGTTGAAGGGAGTCAGTAAGAGGAGGAGAGTTAATGAGACGAAAAGCCTTTGACTCCACCCTATTGAGAAGGGCTGTATGTGGGGAGCCTCCCCACACATGAGAGTTGTACTCCACACAGGGGCGGATAAAACCCTGTATAGAGTCAACAATTGTGCAGGGGTAAAGAAAGAGCGGAGTCGGCTTAGCACACCCAATCTCTTGGAAGCAGATTTTACAAGAGATGTAATATGATCTTTCCAAGATAAGTCCCGAGTAAATGAAACCCCAAGCATGTTCAAGGATGATGCAGGATTAATCTGAATATTATTAAACATTAGTGGGTATACCTGTGGAAGATTTTGTCGGGTTGATAGGTGTAAGAACTGAGTCTTAGAAGCATTAAAGACAACCATATTATTTTTACCCCAGTCAGAGATATGAGCCAAGTCAGACATTAGGTGTGCCATAGCCTCATCCCTTGTTTCTTGAAGTAACTGTTGAGATGGGCGTTGCGGGAACCGAATGGAAAGGTGAAGGGTGGAGTCATCAGCGTATGAGTGGATAGGGTTAGATGTACAGCTTAGAAGATCATTGATGAATAAAAGGAAGAGAGTTGGTGATAGGACAGAGCCCTGAGGAACACCACTGTTGCTGGTAATGCAAAAATACAAAGGAGAATTACTATCGCGGACTCTTGTAAAGAGCTAAAAGAAGAATTAAATAAACTTCATGAATTGAGCAATACATGGCAAATGGAATTCAATGTGGACAAGTGTCATGTCATCAAGGTTGGTAAAAGTGAAAAAAAGACCAGATTGGGATTATAAGTTAGGAAGTTCAACCCTACACATATCAGAAAGGGAGAAGGACCTAGGAGTGATTATCAATAGCAGACTATCTCTGGCTGACCACATCAGTGAGAAGGTACGTAACACGTATACACTGCATGCTAATATGAAAATAGCATTCACATATATAATGAAGACATGCTGAGAAAGATAATAACATCATTCATCAGGCCAACCCTATGCATCAGTAGTTTGGAATCTTCATCTCAAAAAGCACATATATAAGATTGAAAAAGTACAAAGGACAGCTATAAGATGGGTACCAAGCTTAAGGGATCTATGCTAGGAACAAAGACTAGATAAACTGAATCTATCAACACTACAAGAGAAAAAGAAGAGGAGACATAATTATGCTACATAAGTGCATGTCAGGGAAAAGGGAAAAAGACATAAATGAATATATAACCTATGGGGAAGTATCAGCAAGAGGACATTGCAAAAAAATACATAAAAAGAGGAGTGATAAAGACGTAAGGAAATTCAGTTTCCCAAATAAGGCAACTGATCAGTGGAATGCACCACCGGATGAAATAGTGTTTGCCAAAACTATTCACAGACTTAAGGATATGTATGATAAAATACGAATACCGTCCATCAGACAGAATGAGAGAGGAGGGATGAGAAGGATGAATATATGAGATACCCTTTTTTCTCTCGATTATCCAGAGATAGAGAGAGAGAGGAGGGAAGAGGATGATGAAAATATGAGTTAACATTTTTCTCTCGATTATCCAGAGAGAGAGAGAGAGAGAGAGAGAGAGCAAACATTTATTATTCTCTATCTCACATTCACAAAAAATAAATGAAATAAAACTAGGAGTGTTACCATTTACCTGAGACTCACTTATTGTTTACCACCACTCTAATTGTAATAGTAATCCCTCCACTATCTGACGTAATAGAGCCAAAGGCATGTTCGGAAAGTGGTCCTGTCTGGATAGTGGGCACCAGCATCCTGGACTTATACTTATGGACCCTAACTCAGAAAAACACCTATACAACTCCCTCTGGACATGCATAGCACCTATTTAAGACCCAAATCACACCAGTAAGGGACATAAAAGACTGAAATAAATGCAAAAGAACCATAAAATTAGGTTTTAGAGGTGAGTTTATACAATATTAAACTTTCTGGGTACTTACAACAAGTCCCTGGCTCCTGGACTGGTACTTAGGGACCCTTACTCAGAGAAATGCCTCCCTACTGCGCATGCATAGCATCTAATACTCTACTCACACCAATAAGAGACATAGAAGAGTTAAATGCAGTGTTAGAGGTAAGTACAGTATGGAAAATACAGTACAGTACAATATGAAGCATTCTGGGTACTTACAGCAAGTCCATGGCCATCTCGATGAATAACCGCCTCCTCTAAGACTCTGACAGTAAGAAGGATTTCCTGAAGCACTTGCAGTACACTGTTCATGAAGTCTTGCACAGAACTTAGTCATTTGCACTCAGAATTCCATTATCTTAACAGTGCGCACTCTTGTCTTACTGGCACTTAATGAAATAAGTGTTGCACTCTGCACTTCAAGTCTTTCCACTCTTGAAACCATTTTCTAAACAAAACACACTCAAGTTAATTTACGTTACATTTACAGTCCATTAAATCTTTGTCTTTTCACTCAGTACTCAAAGTCCTTAACACTATGCACTGTTTTTTCACTGCACAACACTGTAAATTCCCGTGTGGTCTAGTGGAGAAGCTTCTTGGCGTCTAATCATTGTCAGAGTCTGAGAGTAGCACATGTAGGTGACCTAGGGGTGCGTCGCTGGCTCTTGGTGATGGCGTACCCACTGCAAACAACTCTAAAGATAGGCGCAAACTCATGTTGAGCGGTGACTTCACCGTGGCTTATGTGCTGTTCTGTGGCTCAGAGCATGAGAGCCTGTCTTGGGGAGGCAATGGAGTGGAGCCAGGACTGAGCACAGCGGGGGTTATGGGCCTGAAAAAGCTGTCAATCATTGCTTGACAGAAAGAAAGACGATTCTGACGATTAATGATGCGCTGCCTGAAAGCACGCACTTCCTCCACAAGTCCCAAGGGCCCCATCTCCCTGTCAGAGTCCGGGTGTTCCAGGTAGTCCAGAACGAACTCTAGGTGTTCCCAGATTGTGCTCAGCTTGGGGATGGCTGGAGTAGTGTCATGCTGAGAGGAGTCTGCATCATTGTCGCCATCCTCGTCAGAATCTTCAAGCTGGGTACTGACACCTGGAACTGAAGATGCGATCTCGATATCAGACAGGGTCTGATACTCAGGATCGCCCTCGTCATCATCCAACCATTCACGCACTTCGTCCACATCAACATTGTCCCCATGCGCAAGTAGACGTGCACAGAAGTCATCCATGTCGAAACCTAGGAAATCGTGCTCCACATTCGGTCCGAGAAGCAGACGAGACCAACCATTTTCTAGAGTCTTGACAAGGACTTCCTTCCATGCACTGGCCCAGTTGTGAATGGCAGACTTGATGTTGTAGCGGCGAAGGTTTTCCAAAGTCCGCTGGCCTCGCGTGTTCCGTCCCTCCCTGCGCTCGTCCTCGCCCTCGAGAACAACCATCACCTCATCCAGGAACTTCCGTCAGTATAGCCGCTTCGTTGCCACGATCACTCTTTGGTCCATTGGTTGGATGAGAGCAGTAGTATTAGGTGGCAGAAACACGCACCTAATGCGGCCATTCTCAGCCACCAAGTCCTTGTCACACAGGTGGGCAGGTGCATTGTCAAGGAGGAGGGCCTTTACCTGGTCGCGTGGGATTCCCAGTTTCTCCGTCTGGTAATGTATGACCTCCTTGACGAAATGGCAGTGGAACCAGTCTTTCAAGATGTGGCCTGTGAACCATGCCTTCAAGGAATGACAGGAAGGACATCCATCACCCCACGAAGACACTGAGGCTGCTTTGCACGGCCAACAACAACAGGCTTATGCCGATGCATGCCGTTAGCATCAGCACAACATAAAGCAAATATCCTTTGCTTGGAGAACTTGTAGCCAGGTACACGCTTCTTCGTCTCCTCGGCTAGAGTGTTCGTAGGCAAAGAGCGATAGAATAAACCAGTTTCGTCAGCATTGTAGATTTGACCGAGATTGAGGCCCTCCCTGTTGATCAAGCCCTTCACCTTGTGCCAAAACTCCTCTACTCCCTCCTTGTTAGCGTCCAAAGCTTCACCATGAGACTTACGGTTGGTCAGGCCATGCCGTAACTTAAACGCGAAGAGCCAACCCTCGGATTCCTTGAAGTCTATGGCGTCATGAAGCCTTGCAAACTTCTCAGTAGCAGCCTTCAGCTCCGTGCCACGCACCATCACACCAGCAGCATGTTGCTGTCAATACCAAATCAACGTGCAGCGGTCAACTTCACCATACTTGGGAGTAAACATCATCTTCCTCTCCACATTGCATTTGCTTTTTGACGAGAAGTCAGCCGTGTACTGCATGAGTTTGTCTCGGGATCTCTTGATATCAAACAAAGTAGATTGGGCCAGGTTGAACTCGTGAAGGATGCGTGGCGAAGACCATCCTGCATCCACCTTCTCCAATATCTCCCTCTTCTTCTCCAGAGTCAAAACCACTCTCTTGCTCTTCTCAGGTGGCGGGGCCATCATCACACACACGAAGAAGAGGCACAAGAGCAGAAGGAGAGCCCACAGCAGGTAAGGCACCACCACAAAAGCGAGCACGTGGGCAGCCATGATGACGAGCGTGCACTCACGACAAGAGACGGGCTGTAAGTGGGAAGGATGCAAGGGCGCTCTAGCGGACATCGGAGGAATGATGCACCAAAACAAAGCTGTCCTGCACCACGCTTGCTAAATTCAAATTACGGGCGGGAAAAAGTCGGATTTTTTTCTAATTTTTTGCAGTTTTTCGACCATTTTGGGAATATTGGATCCTGGGACAATAATGTCCGGTAAGTGGGGATGTCCGGAAAGTGGGCGTCCGGATAGTATGGGGATTACTGTATTTCTTTTTTTGGGGGGGTTCTTTTTTTTTGAGGGGATGAATTAAATTTTGAGAATAAATGGATGGGAAATTTCGAAAAGTGTATGTGAGGTGGAAAGGGAGACCATGGATGAGATGGGGTGGAGAGAATGGAGTGAATCTGAGTGAGGTGGAGGAAGAAAGCAGAGGGAGACCAAGGATGATGTGAGGGGAAGGAGTGGAGATGATGGAGAATGAGAGACTGACTAGAAGAGTGTGAGAGGTGGAGGGGGAGACCAAGGACGAGATGGAGGAATGAAGTGCATAACTTGTATCCTCGCCTGTCGTATGTAAAGGATAGTTTACTTAGTTTAATATACGTATATTGGGCAGAGGATCGAACCCACGACTTTGAAATGATGGTCAGGAAGTCTATCACTGTAGTATTAAAAAAAAGAGGTAACAGATTCTTTTTAACAACAGGGCCACACAATCTGAATACTAAGTTACGTAAAAATCGATGACCCATTGCTATGATAGAGGAATGAATCTCCTTGGTTGCTAGTCAAATTTAACTTCTCGGTCATCACCTGAGTTAAAAAAGGGCTGGGAATCCATGTCAGGGAAAAAATACAAAGTGCAGCAGATATAAATCACGCCAGTATTGCTGTAATAATAGCAAAGACAGAATCAAGCAAGGTATGTCTGGCAACAATAACGTAGCAGACAACATACCAGATACCTCATTACACGCAATTAGTTCCTATTATTTTTTATTTTACAATTATTTTAAGAAAGTTTTGTTTGAAGGGCTATCGATGCGTAAAATATCCTTTACGTGTATATTAGAATCTTTGACAAATATTGCTGGATGTAAAAATTAACGTGTTGTTTACACTGTGTGGCAATACATAATCAGTCACGGCCGTCACTGGAAAGTGATTGTTATGCGGTGTGTTCTGCCTTCCTGTCCTCAGAACACGGGCACGGACTTGGATTCTTTATCAGGACCGGGTCAAAAGCATGCAAAGGAACAGGGCTCAAACACAGGCTAACCAGTCTTACATGTATTTTACAGTTCCACAAAAGATACACAGCACTTAACACAATACACATCAATATTGGTATACCAGGTGTGGGAAGGGGGGCCATCTGGGGTGCACTCTCGGGAGAGGTGCAAGTCACTGGCTGCGTGGTGGATTGTCCAGTGTGGGCTGGGGGATGACATCGTGGGCGGCCCCTTTCTGGCAGGATCCTGAGGAGTGTGGTGGCCCTCAGGATTGGGGCCAAACAGGGCAAGCAGGCACGCGACTCTGCGCCTGCCCTTAGAGGTAGTGAGAGTCCTCCTGGGGTGTCTGGGTTGGTCCTGGGCTGGGGCCCTTGGGGCATCCCTCGAAGGCTGGGGGCTGCGGTCTCACCAGTGTGGGGAGGTCGTCAGGGGCTGCCTGCAGCTGCTCTCACTCAGAGAGTCCAACAGCGGCTGGTGACATCGAGGGGCCCGCTGCAGTGAGCGGACTCACATTCTCATGATGAGATAGCTCCAGATGTTCTCCACCAGGGACTCTGTTGGGAAGGAGTCTCTTCCCTCAGGGGTACAAGAGGATTGCAAGGGACGCCTCGTTCGGCCTCTGGAGGGGTGGGCCGAGCCAGGGACACTGTCCTCGGCGGGAACCTGTGGGGCAGTGGAGGAAGGAAGTCCAGTGGACGTTCCTTCTGCCTGGCAAGTCCAGTGGACGTTACCGTAACTCCACTCCAGGGTAGTGGATGAAGGAAGTCCGGTGAACGTTCCTTCCGCCTGGCAAGTCCGGTAGACATTACTGGTTCCACTCGTCCTGGGGGCGGCAGGTAAAGAAAGTCTGGTGGACATTCAGCCTGCGGCAAGTCCAGTGGACGTTACTGCAGACCTGCTGCTGGGGAAGGGATCCAGTCAAGGGAAATCCTGTGGATGTCCCCTCTA
Organism: Coenobita brevimanus; assembly: GCF_032717465.1. Lineage (NCBI taxonomy): Eukaryota > Metazoa > Arthropoda > Malacostraca > Decapoda > Coenobitidae > Coenobita > Coenobita brevimanus. The sequence continues at coordinate 28,077,937 of NC_137030.1, read as the reverse complement.
TGGCAGGTCCAGTGGACGCTGCTGCAGCCTTGCTCCCTTCCCTGGGATGATAGGTGAGGGAAATCCAGTGGATGTTCCTTCGGCGTTAAGTCCAGTGGACGTTACCGTGTCCCTGCTCCCGGTGGTGAGTGGCAGATGAGGGAAATTCGGTGGATGTTCCCTCTACAGCAAGTACGGTGGACGTTGCTGCTGCACTGCTCCCTGCGGAATCTGTAGGTGCAGGAAGTCTGGTGGATATTCATTCGCTGTTAAGACCGGTGGACGTTACCAAGGGCCTACTGGGGCCTGTGTAGGCACAAGTCCCACCCTGATGCTGGAGAGTGTCTTCCCGGCTGAAGTGTAGTGCAACAGGGCGATGAACTCCCTGCTGCTTCCTTTGAGGGGAAGAGGGGCTTAAGGTAGCGGGGGACATGGGCCTGTTTGGCTCGGGGCTCTTGCGTGCCTCCTGCTGGCCTCCTCCTGCGGTGGGTGTCTCGCCCTCCCCGGGGATGGGTATTTCAATGATGTTACCATACGAAGTTCTCATTTTTATTCTTCTGTTTCAGTGAGTTACTCCTGCTGCATCCAGCCGATTTTATTTAGCTGTTTCTCACATTGAATGGACAGTGATTCTGAGTCGTATTCTAAGGCTTATATTCTCCTCTGTCAAGGAAGTCCTCTAACACCTCTTCCTAAGCGATTTACTTTGCCTATTGCTCCTAGCTATCCTCTCGTGTCATTCAAATAATTCAAATACCACTATGCTGAGGATAAATAACGCACTGATAAAAACTAGCTGTATCAAAAAAATAAATCGCTAAGGTGCTAGGGAGCTTCATTCTCGCATGAAGTTACTGCTGTAAGTGCTTGTGAAGGTTTTAAAATCAGTGATATTAATAGCATATGAGAGATTTTTGACGTGTAATATGCAAAATGAATCGCTCAGGAAAAGGTTATACGATGATTTTCGTGAAGCTGGCTTTGTGAATCATAAAATACATAATCATATTGATGTATCTAGCACCAATGAAAATAAAATCTTTGCTCTACTCTTATTAGGCAAAATTATTAGCCTCTGAAAAGCATGATGGTGATGACGATGAGAGAGAGAGAGAGAGAGAGAGAGAGAGAGAGAGAGAGAGAGAGAGAGAGAGAGAGAGAGAGGGAGGAAGTCATAAAAATTAATACGTTCATTTTAAAATGCCAAAATATCACCATGATTTTTTTTTTTAATGCAGTTCTAATGAAGGTTAACTGTGGCCAGACTTAAATTAGCAAGATTTGTAGTGTGTGTGTGTGTGTGTGTGTGTGTGTGTGTGTGTGTGTGTGTCTTTTCAGTTTTCATAATTACCTTTCGAGTCCCACTTTCTCTGTTTGTCTGCCTGTTTTTCTGTCTGTCTGTCTCTGCCTCTGTCTGTCTGTCTGTCTGTCTCTCTCTCTCTCTCTCTCTCTCTCTCTCTCTCTCTCTCTCTCTCTCTCGCAAATTATTATACTCAGCATAGGAGACGGAGGAGGTTTGGGAGTATAGGTGCGAGAGGAGCTGTGTAGCTTTGGCCATAGAGAGAAGATGGCGTATATGAGACTGACTAGGAGAGTGTGTGTGACTGGGGTGGACGGGAGAAGGAGGAGTGGGAGACCAAGGATGCGGTGGAGTGATGAGGTGGAGACGTATATTACAGGGTTGTGTGAGTTGGAGAGAGGGCAACCTGTCAGTGGAGGACAAGGTGTCATTGAGGTGGTAGATATCGGTTTGAATAGATGTATATTTGGCCATATTGAGCTACAGGTTACTCATGCAAAGTAAGGTAGGTTATAGAGTCAAAGGACAAGACAGTGAACATTTACTATGAAGCACACACACACACACACACACACACACACACACACACACAATACAGTGAACCTCTTCAAATGATAAGAAGCACACAGGAAACATTCAGGTATTATGGATCTAAGAAGCGTAAACGTCGGGGGTAGGGTTGCGAGAGGCAGAACAAAAAAGACCTGAGACTAGGTAATAGAGTGTGACCTCAGGGATAAAGGACTGAAAAGAAGGCTGCCAGGGATCAAGCTGTGTGGAAAGCCATTATGTGACGAAGGCCGACGCATGCAAGCTAATCGGAGCCTTTATAAACGATACGATACGTTACGATCACAGTACAAAGCACCTGATTAAGCAGCAAAACTAATGTAGAATCAGAATGCAATATAGATATCAGCAGGATACGAGCCAGGAATGATGTGACAAACTGCAGATTAGGTGGAGAGAATGGAAAACACAATGCACTGTGTGACCAGTTGTGACGCCATGTAGAGTTTCACGTTACACCACCGCCACTAAGGAATATAAGGACTCTTTCACATCGAGGCAAGACAAGAACAAAAGGAGAAGGAGAAAAAAAATGAAAAGAATAAGACGAACATTATAAATATTCGCCAAGTTACACAAGTTCCCCTCTGTTTTCTGGGAATTTTCTTTGTTGCAAGCTCCGCCCCCAACGTGGTGCCTGGCTGTCTGTGCCTCGGCGCCACCTGGGGCCCTCAGTATCACTTTGAGAAGGGGAGATGGAGACGTGTGTCGGTTGCCTTCGTGGCGCCTACCTGTCTACCTCCAACCCACACAGTGTAGAGCCATCCCAACGCCAACGGTTACCACCTCGGTATCCCCATGGCAGAGGACGAGTGTACAGTAGACGTGCTGTCACTGAACCCTTTCTCCGTCCGTGCCTCACCCCTCCCTCTTTTGTTTGTGTGTATGTGTGTGTTGGTGGGCTGTGGATTAGAGTGGGGTGGGGTATGTAAAGGTGGGGAAAGTGTGTGCGTGTGTGTGTGTGTGTGTGTGTGTGTGAATGGGGCCGTGGATTAACGGGGTGGGATATGTAAAAGTAAGGAAGGATAGTAATGTGTGTGTGTGTGTGTGTGTGTGTGTGCAAAGAGGAAATGTGTGTGAGTGGGGCTGTGTAGTATAGTGAACAGAATAAATCACTCAGGTACAGGTGCTGTACAAAGGCGTCATGTGCACAGTTGCTCCATTCACACGTCAGTTAGAGAAAGAAAAGAGTTGAACAAGATGTGCAAGACACATCACTTGGACTCAGGGGCTAGAATGCCTGCTATGCTAATCACCACTCCCTACAATTTTTTTTTTTTTAGATTAGAGAACAGAGGAAGGAAAAAGAAACGAAGAAAAAAAAAATCATACACAAGATAGCTGGTGTCCTCCATTCAAAAATTATCTGTTACAGTAGATGGTAGGGGGGTGAATATAGTTTTGAATGGTGAGTTGCTTGAGGAGGTAGAGTGTTTTAAATATTTAAGGTCACATGTTGCTGTGGATGGTGGAATAGATGCAGAAGTGAAGTTTAGAATGAATGAAGTAGGTAAGGTGCTGGGAGGAATGAAAAAAGTGTTCAGATGTCATTCGCTTAGAATGGATGTAAATAGAAGGCTGTATGAGGGTGTTGTGGTACCGACTGCGTTGTATGGGGCTGAAACATGGAATATGGGTGTAGCAGAGAGGAAAAGTTTGAATGTATTGGAGATGAGGTGTCTGAGGAGTATGTGTGGAGTGACCCGTATGGATCGAGTGCGAAATGATGAAGTGCGAAGGAGAACTGGAGTTGTTCGGGAGATGGCTGGTAGAGTTGAGCAGAGGGTGTTGCGATGGTTTTGGGCATATGGAGAGAACGAAGGAGAACTGGAGTTGTTCGGGAGATGGCTGGTAGAGTTGACCAGAGGGTGTTGCGATGGTTTGGGCATATGGAGAGAATGGATAATGAGCGACTGGTGAAAAGGTAACTAGATCTGATGTGAAAGGTGTAAGGCTGAGAGGCAGACCACGAATAGGATGGATGGACAGTGTGAAGAGAGGGCTAGATGCGAGAGGGATGTCTGTTGAGCAAGGAAGAGTGGCTGTGCATGACAGAAATAAATGGAGAGAAATTGTGAATGAATAAATGATGAGGCAGCCCTGAGGGGATATTCTCCCGCATTTGGTCTGATCAGCTTGTCAGGTCAGGTGCGGGTAAAAAAAAAAAAAGTTGTAGGGAGTGGTGATTAGCATAGCAGGCATTCTAGCCCCTGAGTCCAAGTGATGTGTCTTGCACATCTTGTTCAACTCTTTTCTTTCTCTTACTGATGTGTGAATGGAGCGACTGTGCACATGACGCCTTTGTACAGCACCTGTACCTGAGTGGTTTATTCTGTTCACTACACTACACAGCCCCACTCTCACACATTTTCTCTTTGCACACACACACACACACATTACTATCCTTCCTTACCTTTACATATCCCACCCCGTTAATCCACGGCCCCATTCAAACACACACACACACACACACACACACACACACACACACACACACACACACCCTTTCCCTACCTTTACATACCCCGCCCCACTCTAATCCACAGCCCACCAACACAAACATACACACAAAGAAAAGAGGGAGGGGTGAGGCACGGACGGAGAAAGGGTTTAGTGACAGCACGTCTACTGTACACTCGTCCTCTGCCATGGGGATACCGAGGTGGTAACCGTTGGCGTTGGGATGGCTCTACACTGTGTGGGTTGGAGGTAGACAGGTAGGCGCCACGAAGGCAACCGACACACGTCTCCATCTCCCCTTCTCAAAGTGATACTGAGGGCCCCAGGTGGCACTGAGGCACAGACAGCCAGGCACCACGTTGGGGGCGGAGCTTGCAACAAAGAAAATTCCCAGAAAACAGAGGGGAACTTGTGTAACTTGGCGAATATTTATAATGTTCGTCTTATTCTTTTCATTTTTTTCTCCTTCTCCTTTTGTTCTTGTCTTGCCTCGATGTGAAAGAGTCCTTATATTCCTTAGTGTGGCGGTGGTGTAACATGAAACTCTACATGGCGTCACAAATGGTCACACAGTGCATTGTGTTTTCCATTCTCTCCACCTAATCTGCAGTATGTCACATCATTCCTGGCTTGTATCCCGGTGATATCTATATTGCATTCTGATTCTACATTAGTTTTGCTGCTTAATCAGGTGCTTTGTACTGTGATCGTAACGTATCGTATCGTTTATAAAGGCTCCGATTAGCTTGCATGCGTCGGCCTTCGTCACATAATGGCTCTCCACACAGCTTGATCCCTGGCAGCTTTCTTTTCAGTCCTTTATTCATGAGGTCACACTCTATTGACCTCGTCTCAGGTCTTTTTTGTTCTGCCTCTCGCAACCCTACCCCCGACGTTTACGCTTCTTAGATCCATAATATCTGAATGTTTCCTGTGTGCTTCTTATCATTTGTAGAGGTTCACTGTATTGTGTGTGTGTGTGTGTGTGTGTGTGTGTGTGTGTGTGTGCTTCATAGTAAATGTTCACTGTCTTGTCCTTTGACTCTATAACCTACCTTACTTTGCATGAGTAACCTGTAGCTCAATATGGCCAAATATACATCTATTCAAACCGATATCTACCACCTCAGTCCCACCCTGACCTCCACTGACAGGCTGCCCTCTCTCCAACTCACACAACCCTGTCATATACGTCTCCACCTCATCACTCCACCGCATCCTTGGTCTCCCACTCCTCCTTCTCCCGTCCACCCCAGTCACACACACTCTCCTAGTCAGTCTCATATACGCCATCTTCTCTCTATGGCCAAAGCTACACAGCTCCTCTCGCACCTATACTCCCAAACCTCCTCTGTCTCCTATGCTGAGTATAATCATTTGAGAGAGAGAGAGAGAGAGAGAGAGAGAGAGAGAGAGAGAGAGAGAGGGACAGACAGACAGACAGACAGACAGAAAAAGACAGACAGAGAAAGAGGGAGACGAAATGTAATTATGAAAACTGAAAAGACACACACACACACACACACACACACACACACACACACTAAAAATCTTGTTTATTTAAGACTGGCCACAGTTAACCTTCATTGGAACTGCATAAAAAAAAAACTCATGGTGAAACTTTGGCATTTTAAAATGAACGTATTAATTTTTATGACTTCCTCCCCCGCTCTCTCTCTCTCTCTCTCTCTCTCTCTCTCTCTCTCTCTCTCTCTCTCTCTCATCATCATCATCATCACCATCATGCTTTTCAGAGGCTAATAATTTTGCTTAATAAGAGTAGAGCAAGGATTTTATTTTCATTGGTGCTAGATACATCAATATGATTATGTATTTTATGATTCACAAAACCAGCTTCACGAAAATCATATAACCTTTTCCTGAGCGATTTATTTTGCATATTACACGTCAAAAATCTCTCATATGCTATTAATATCACTGATTTTAAAACCTTCACAAGTACTTACAGCAGTAACTTCATGCAAGAATGAAGCTCCCTAGCACCTTAGCGATTTATTTTTTTGATACAGCTAGTTAATATCAGTGCGTTATTTATCCTCAGCATAGTGGTATTTGAATTATTTGAATGACACGAGAGGATAGCTAGGAATAATATGCAAAGTTAATCGCTTAGGAAGAGGTGTTAGAGAAATTCCTTGACAGAAGAGAATATAAGCCTTAGAATACGACTCAGGATCACTGTCCATTCAATGTGAGAAACAGCTAAATAAAATCGGCTGGATGCTGCAGGAGTAGCTCACTGAAACAGACAAATAAAAATGAGAACTTCGTATTGCAACATCACTAAAATACCCACCCCCGAGAGGGCGAGACACCCACCCCAGGAGGAGGCCACCAGGAGGCATGCAAGGGCCCCGAGCCAAACAGGTCCATGTCCCCCGTTACGATAAGCCCCTCTTCCCCTCAAAGGAAGCAGCAGGGAGTTCATCCCCCTTTTGCGCTACACTCCAGCGGGAAGACACTCGGCAACATCAGGGTGGGACTTGTGCCTACACAGTCCCCAGTAAGCCCTTGGTAACGTCCACCGGTCTTACCAGCTAATGAATATCCACCAGACTTCCCGCACCTACAGACTCCGCAGGGAGCAGTGCAGCAGCAACGTCCACCGTACTTGCTGTAGAGGGAACATCCACCGAATTTCACTCATCTGCCACTCACCACCGGGAGCAGGGACACGGTAACATCCACCGGACTTAACGCCGAAGGAACATCCACTGGATTTCCCTCACCTGTCATCCCAGGGAAGGGAGCAGAGCTGCAGCAGCGTCCACTGGACCTGCCATAGAGGGGACATCCACTGGATTTCCCTCGACTGCATCCCTTCCCCTGCAGCAGGTCCGCAGTAACGTCCACTGGACTTGCCACAGGCTGAATGTCCACCAGACTTTCATTACCTGCCGCCCCCAGGACGAGTGGAGCCAGTAATGTCTACCGGACTTGCCAGGCGGAAGGAACGTTCACCGGACTTCCTTCATCCACTACCCCAGAGTGGAGTTACGATAACGTCCACTGGATTTGCCAGGCAGAAGGAACGTCCACTGGACTACCTTCCTCTATTGCCCCAGAGGTTCCCGCCGAGGACAGTGTCCCTGGCTCGGCCCACCCCTCCAGAGGCCGAACGAAGCGCCCCTTGCACTACTCTTGTACCCCTGAGGGAAGAGACTGCTTCCCAACAGAGTCCCTGGTGGAGAACATCTGGAGCTATCTCATCATGAGAATGTGAGTCCGCTCACTGCAGCGGGCCCATCGATGTCACCAGCCGCTGTCGGACTCCCTGAGTGAGAGCAACTGCAGGCAGCCCCTGACGACCTCCCCACACTGGTGAGACTGCAGCCCCCAACCTTTGAGGGATGCCCCAAGGGCCCCAGCCCAAGACTAGCTCAGACACCCCTCAATTTGAAGAGGCAAACAATCATTTTCTTTGAACTCTAGCAAATCTTCTGCCAAGGCTGAGTAACCAGTGTCTCTGGTTTCTGGGTTCATACATCAGCCTGGACATATCGTGGCTTCCCCAGTGTCAGACTGGCTCAGTACACACAGTCCCCAGTCACTGATAGAAGTCTTTTGGTGCTTTGCTCTTTTTGGCTGTGAACTGTCTGTCACGGGGTTTTTATAATATCAGGGTAATTTTGATATATAAATGGTTAAATATTATTTAAATTGATATTAATATTCAATAATATTGAAGAGCAGAGACAATGATTGTCTTGCTACATCAAGCAACGATTACTTTACGCTGACTTGCTAAGAGTCTCTAAGAACGAGAATTTATAAACTTTCTCAACAGTACACAGCAGAGACTAATTACTCACAATTGCTGAATTACTGTACTGTTAGCCTCTGGAGAAAGTTACATCACCCCTGACAATAAATAACTAATACTAATAATAATAACATCAGGTTCTTGCTGATGCATTAACTCCTGGCACAACGGATTTTAAGTTAATACAACAAGACTGGTCTAAGTACCAGTTATGAAAGCAAACGTTTATGCCAGCTAGAAGCTATATGGAAAATAAGCTTAATTTGGATTAAATGAAACAAGATTTTACTTTACATTGAGCTCAAGAAAGGAACTGTTAAATTTATTAATTACAAAAAATAAATTTAACGTTACAATTCAAATCAAATTAAATGAGACGCACTCACTCACTCACACAAAAGCTAAATACTTACGCCTAGAAAAAAACACCTTAACTAAACTCTTAAAACTAGGATTATACAAAAGGAAATACCGGTCGATGAATGCTGTGTATCACCCAAATCTAGGATGGGAGGACTGGATTAACTGTCTCAGTGGAGCTTGGGTGCTAGCGACCTCTCACACTTCTTGGAGCACAGGACCTTCCTCCGTCACAACAAACACTCGACTGAATTCAAATAATGTATCGGCAGGACGCACGAGCTACCGGAAGAGGGCGTGGCTAACGGTTTAGGCAAGCAGAGGCGAACGATAAAGAAACAATTGTATCGCTCAGTAGAGCACTTAGTGACGTGCATTAAATCGGTCACTTTTGAAAGTGACGAATGTTTTGAAAAGTATACTCCGAAATGGAGGGAGAAACGGTTAGCTGAGTGATACACAGTGAGTTTTCCACTAATAGTTCGTGGCTTCTCACAAAAGGGAAATGTCGCGAATTGATTCGTGACATTACGCCCTTACAAAGTTAAATTTTTTCCTTATGGGAAAAAATTTGTGGATATATATATATATATGTACACATCCTAAGTCATTCGCACAAGATTCACACTGTGGTGTGTGTGCTATCCTGCTACAGGAGAAAGTCGCAGTCGCCAGTGAGCGAAAAACCTCGTATTTAGGTTAATAGAAGCAAGCTTGAGGGAAAAACTCCGTGACGACGGTGAAAATCCTGTACTTAGGTCAAACTGAGCGAAAATTCGCTACATTTACACTGACAACTAACTGTTGTGTAGCGTGGTGTATGTAATACACGGTGTAGGTGTGACAGTTGAAGTGTAACTGTACCTACGTGTAAAATGACACAGTAAATAATATGGCGATGACGAAGGCAGAGGAGAAGAGGCGCAGCGTGCGGCAGACGATTAGCTGGTCCGCACAGCAAAACTGCTACACCCATTGCTGAACCTGCAAAACCAATTAAGGTGGAGCATCAAAAGTGTCAATGAGACAAAATTTTATCATGTTACAATTACTCTCTCTGCCTAGCAGTCAGTGCTACGACGTACATTCGAGGTCGCCATTAATTATAGCACACGATTATGGTCGGCAAGTTGAGAATCCTTGTGCAAACTCGGGTCTTCCATAGCCTCGAACCGCACACGGGTCCTCAACCTGTGCCTTAACCTACAGTTCTTATATTAATATCGGAGAGCTGAGAATCCTTGTGCAAACTTGGGTCTTCCATAGCCTCAAGTCGCCTCTGCAGAGTTCTCACTTCCCCCTTAACCTACAATACAATACTTATATTAGTACCGGGAAGCTGAGAATCCTTGTGCAAACTTGGGTCTTCCATAGCCTCAAGTCGCCTCTGCGGAGTTCTCTCTCGAACTTCCCCCTTAACCTACAGTACTTATATTAGTACCGGGAAGCTGAGAATCCTTGTGCAAACTTGGGTCTTCCATAGCCTCAAAACGAGCTATGTACGGCTCGATTCGCTCGCTTTCCTTGTATGAAGGAAGCTTGATGCGTGGGGTCGCCAGGACATGTGCAGGGGGAACGCTCGTGGAGCTTGGACCAACTGCACCAGATGTGTCTGAAGCCAAGGAATCTCGCTTGAGCTTCATCATTTCATATTCATGTTTTTCACGTGCTTCTCGCTCGGCACGTTCGTGCTCTCGTTCTCTCTCGCGTTGTTCACGCTCGTATTCGCGCTGTTCTCGCTCTTGTACTAGCTCGAGTTCGCGTTGTTTTTGATCGTGTTCGCGCTGTTGTCGCTCTCGATCATGTCGTTCACGCTCGTATTCGCGCTCTTTCTCACACTGCTCTTGTTCATATGCACGCTCTCTTTCACGTTCCTCACGCTGTTCTCGCTCGTATTCGCGCTGAATCTTACGCTCTTCACGGGCATCATTCTCGCGCTGCTGCTCCTGATTATGCCGTGAGAGTATATACTCTTTAATTTCGGTTGGGTCCGAAAGACCCATATCTTTGGCTTCCTGTAAAAATATAGTAGTAGCCATGGCGCTAATTTATTAAGCAAAACCGAAATTGAGTACTGACTGCTTAGCGACGAATACTAATAAACACAAGTAAAGAGTACAGACACAAGCTAGTGGTGACCAGTCTTATCTAGTTAACTGGCAAAAATAAATCAAAAATGTAAATGACTGGGAAGACTCAATAATAAACACAATGGGTACGCCGACTTCCCAGGAGCGAATAAAATCGTCTGGCGTTACCAAAAATAAACTAGAGTTAAGTACTCTATTGATTAATAAAGCAAAAACTCACTTGCTAAATTAACGGTAAACACCAGTAAACTTGTGCCTATAAACTTTAATTATAAATACCTAAATATGAATGAGTGAGCACTATCTCGTGAATAGCTTTAGAGCTAGGAGTTAATATCCTGGAATGAGGTCGCCAATTGTCAGGGTAATTTTGATATATAAATGGTTAAATATTATTTAAATTGATATTAATATTCAATAATATTGAAGAGCAGAGACAATGATTGTCTTGCTACATCAAGCAACGATTACTTTACGCTGACTTGCTAAGAGTCTCTAAGAACGAGAATTTATAAACTTTCTCAACAGTACACAGCAGAGACTAATTACTCACAATTGCTGAATTACTGTACTGTTAGCCTCTGGAGAAAGTTACATCACCCCTGACAATAAATAACTAATACTAATAATAATAACATCAGGTTCTTGCTGATGCATTAACTCCTGGCACAACGGATTTTAAGTTAATACAACAAGACTGGTCTAAGTACCAGTTATGAAAGCAAACGTTTATGCCAGCTAGGAGCTATATGGAAAATAAGCTTAATTTGGATTAAATGAAACAAGATTTTACTTTACATTGAGCTCAAGAAAGGAACTGTTAAATTTATTAATTACAAAAAATAAATTTAACGTTGCAATTCAAATCAAATTAAATGAGACGCACTCACTCACTCACACAAAAGCTAAATACTTATGCCTAGAAAAAAAACACCTTAACTAAACTCTTAAAACTAGGATTATACAAAAGGAAATACCGGTCGATGAATGCTGTGTATCACCCAAATCTAGGATGGGAGGACTGGATTAACTGTCTCAGTGGAGCTTGGGTGCTAGCGACCTCTCACACTTCTTGGAGCACAGGACCTTCCTCCGTCACAACAAACACTCGACTGAATTCAAATAATGTATCGGCAGGACGCACGAGCTACCGGAAGAGGGCGTGGCTAACGGTTTAGGCAAGCAGAGGCGAACGATAAAGAAACAATTGTATCGCTCAGTAGAGCACTTAGTGACGTGCATTAAATCGGTCACTTTTGAAAGTGACGAATGTTTTGAAAAGTATACTCCGAAATGGAGGGAGAAACGGTTAGCTGAGCGATACACAGTGAGTTTTCCACTAATAGTTCGTGGCTTCTCACAAAAGGGAAATGTCGCGAATTGATTCGTGACACTGTCTAGCAACAGAAATCGCTTCAAGGACATGATGGCAGCCTGGCAACGTCCAGCTCTTACTTGAAAGCATGGGGTTCTAGGGGTAGAAAACTTGTGAGAACTGTCCACAGTAGCATCTATGCCCGTACACCAATCTGTAGATAAAATATGATTATTATACATAACTAAAACTATCTGATTCTCAGGAGAATTATTATATCTCTTCAATGGGTTGAGCAACTGAATTGAACTGAACTGAACTGAACTGACAATAGAAACTTCTATGTGCCTAAAAACAAAAACCAGAAAGTTGCCAGCTTAGTCAAAGTCGCCAATTTCTAGGCCAAGATTAGGCTATAAACACGGTAATTCCATAACAAACTGAGAGCACATTGTGTGAATTATATGACAAAGTATATAATTATCATTTCCATGCCATCATGCATGGTACAGCAGTACTCTAAATAATGAAGAATTTTGCGGAGAAAAAAGGTTCCTTCCCGGAAACGATAAATACACTGAATATCAGTATGACCTTGACCTTGACCTTTAAAGTTCGTTCCAGGTCACCTTGAGAACTACAACTTAGAGATGCCTAGGTGTTTTTCAATACGTTACCAAGATTATATAAAAGATAACAGGCATGATAGAGACACCTCGTACCCTAAAATAATGTTTCTCGTGACCTAGAATTTGAAGATTACCCAAGATCACAGAATTAGACCCTCAAGGTGGTTCCCTATCTGAAAATGATTTCTTGGCCCTAAAGATATAATGTGGGAAATTCCATGCGTTTATCACCTTGTGCACAATTTTTATGATATCTGCTCTACTATTACTCTTGTTGGCCTCGGATGTTTCATAACACCTCTTCCTCAAAAATTTAGTTTGTTAGGGTTTATATCCTTTTTTTGTATTAAAATACTGTTCCAAACTATGCTGATATTAGCAAGACAGACGAAACCTGAGATAGCCACACTCACCCCAACCACAGCCATCATCACATATCCCAAAAGGCGCTGTCAGGACGACTCGCCGACACAGCAAAGACAAGTCACTTCGCCGTCAGGACGTACACACACATATATATATATCTATATCTATATCTATCTATCTATCTATCTATCTATATCTATCTATCTATATATATATATATATATATATATATATATATATATATATATATATATATATGAAATCATCCATCTCGAGCGGCGCTATTTTTCCTTTATTCTTTCCTCTCTCTCTCTCTCTCTCTCTCTCTCTCTCTTTCAATACAGGTGTCATCTGAAAACTGACATCCTCCTGAATCACCCAATCACCCAGTAATTAATCTCTTTCACGCCCTGTTTGGTTTATTCAGCATTTCATTCGACGAGCACTTTGAGGATGTGTTGAATGCAGAGAGTGAGATCAGTGCGAGTATAAATGGTTGGGGAATGGATGGGAGAAGAGGAGATGAGTGAAGGGAGGAAGAGATCAGTAGGGCGGAAGTAGTGGAAGCAATGAAGATCAAGATGGGAAAGGCCCCAGAAATGGATGGAGTGTGTGATGAAATGCTGAAGTATGGGGGTGAGATTGTTGTGGAGTGGATATGGAAGTTGTGTAAATTCCAAATTTGTTGTTATTCTGTTCATAAGAAGTGAAGGGTTTGTAAATGACTGGTAATAAGCTAATTGGTCGATAGTTACTAAGATCTTTCCCTTTTTTTACAAAGGAAAAGGGGAGAGAGAAGTATGTGGTAACCATAGGGGTATTTGGCTTCTTAATGTGACTGGAAAAGTATATGGTAGAATACTCACTGATAGGACCGATAACTGTGAATCCTCTTTCAGCAAACTTAAAGCTATCCTATTAAGTCAGCCAGTGCTCGCTACTCCAAATTTTGCTAAGCCTTTTAAGATGGCTGTAAATAATGTTGGTGAAATTGTATCTTCCTGTCGCACGCCCTTCTCAAGCTTAATTTTTTCCGAGTCTTTATGCAATTTAATTGCAGCACGTCCCTCATTGTATATGTTTTCGAGCAGTTTAACAATGTTCTCATTTGCTCCTTGTTCTCGCAATGAATCTATAATTGCTATGTGCTCCATTGAAAATAAAAAAGAAAGAGAAACATAGATCAGATCAAAGAAACCATCAAAAAGAACAAAATCTGAAACAGGTCTGAAGTAAAATGGCACTAGGAATGCAACAAATTACATCACTGAAAGACAAAAACGGTGAGTAATTAAATGCAGAGATAAGATGGTGAAGAGAGTTCCAGAATTCTACGAAGAACTATATGCATCAAAGACAGTAGTACCAATAGCTAACTTTTCAGATGACACAAATGAAATACCTGAGGTAACACCATACAAAGTAAATGTTTCTCTTAATTAGGCCCAAACCTGGCAGATGGACTTTAATATTTGTATAAATGCAGAGTGCTATACACTGGAAACAAAAATGGAAAAACCTGTTCCACCATGAACAGTATTCTCCTAAATAATGTCAGTCATGAAAAAGATTTAGGAATTATAATAACAAATGATCTTAAACCAAGCAAACAGTCTACGGAGGCTGTTAAAAAAGCCCACAAATTAATCAATTTCACTGATAGAACGTTCGAATATAAATAAGATAATTTCATCCTCACCTTTTATAATTAATCATTTTATTTGTGTTCTTGTTTTGACCCCATAGTCATTTATACCGATCATAACCCACTGAAATTCCTTAGTAAGTTTAAAGATAAAAATCAGAGATTGACAAGATGGAGTCTACAGGAGTATTCATTAGACATACAACATGTCAAGGGGAAAGAAAATGTTATTGCAGATTGCTTATCTAGACTTTAGACAGATTGTTTTAGAGTAATAAGAAATTTCCTTTGTAAATTTCTTTTTCTTTGTGGGGAGGTGTTACATAGCCTATGATTTCATCATCCCTTGTATAATTCTAACTTATGATACAGTTTTGTTCATGATTGCATCATCCTTTGTATGATCCTAATGTACAATATGCTGCATGTTTGTTCACGATTCGCCACGTGGCTTCCATAGTGACCAGGCTTGCTTGTTCTACCTCACTCCCTCCTTCTCCCCCTTATAGTAGAGTAAGTCGTTCTTTCTGTTGTTCAGAGCAGGATTGTCAACTCTTCGTCCCCTATGCCTTCGTTTGCGCGTCCTTCTTACAAGTTGAATCAAGCTCTGCCGGCCCCTATATTATGAGCACAGTCTCTGCATTAGTTGCCACTTAGATCTACTCCTCATTCTGTTCACATCTCTGTCCTCCCCTGTACAGTATATTATAATTTTTGTGAGTGCTCAGGAAGTCTCCAGCCGTCTAGCTGCTGTATAATTTGAGTATAAGTGTTATTATCATTTTTCTTGTACTGTATAGCCTAAGGCGTTAATTCGTAAGCTTGGTAAAGTTTTTATGAATCATATTGGTTCCATACTGTCAGCCAGTATTAGTAATATTTTGTATCTGTAATATTAAATCTTGCTTTAACTCAGCATTATCCGGTTTTCTCATTTTATCAAGGCTGACTTAGATAAATTTGCTCTTGCTAATTTCGTGTTAATAGAGGCTATTGCAGTTAACCATATATGTAACCTGTTTTGCCATTACATTATCCTTATGACTCGTGAATGTTTAGTTGTTAGTTTGAGCATTAAACTTTAACTTGTAATTTTACCTAAGTCTTTTGTTTTGAACCTGGAACTTTGCGGGACAGTAGTGATTATAGTATTCTCACTTGAAGTGTTCATTATCTCTCTCTGTTTCATAACAATATATATATATATATATATACATATCTGATCAATTACCAATATGCTGGGAATCGAACCCAGGACTCTCAGGTGAGAGCCAGGCAGCATACCACTATACCACGACCAGGTAATAGTTAATCCACGTTGTCACAATCTTGTAACCAACGTCCCTTCGCCCCCAGTGTGGGCATCAAGAGGATGAGTTAACCCCCTGGTACTCGGGCAAGTAGATGCTTTTAATCTATCCCAAGCACTTACGGCAAGTCAGAATGGAGAGAGAAACCTGTTCTGACTTGCCGTAAGTGCTTGGGACAGATTAAAAGCATCTACTTGCCCGAGTGCCAGGGGGTTAACTCATCCTCTTGATGCCCACAGTGGGGGAGGAGGGACGTTGGCTGCAAGATTGTGACAACATCAATGAATTTACCTGGTCGTGGTGTAGTGGTATGCTGCTCGGCTCTTACCTGAGAGTCCCGGGTTCGATTCCCGGCATATTGGTAATTTATCAGATGATTTTTCCTGTGTACAGAACAGGTTTCTCTCTTCACACATATATATATATATATATATATATTTCCGAGCTCGGATGATGTAACCCGCAGAACACCAGTGATAAATACTGTTGAGTTCCTTCTCAAGTAGATAGTCAAGATTAGAATTTCTTTTCCCTCTTTCCTATGAAATTTCCATGACAGTCGTTCTATGTTGAATGGTGATCCTTCTCACTATTTCCTGCCGGCTTCGGCTGGAGGGTTTGGTGGGTGGGGGGGAGCCTTCCTGCTTTTCTATCTTTGTCCTTAACTAGTAGAATAGTTTCGTTAGTTGCAACCTTCCCTATATCAGTCATGAAAGTACGAACAGGTCTGTTGCTGTTTGCTTTCCTGTGTACTCCTTTGTCCCATCTTCCCATCTTCCCTCTCCCTCTCACTCCTTTCCCTTCGATACCTCCCTCACTCAACTCCTTCTCCCTCAGTCACTCTCTTGCTCCTCCCTTCATCCCTCCTTCATTTTTCCCCCAGTCCCGTTCTCCCTTCTCCGTTCCCTCCACCGCTTCCTCCCTCTCCTCCATATCCTCTCCTTCACTCTCCCCACCACTCCTCCATCCCCCGCCTCCATGCCTTTCTTCCTCTCCACTCTCCTCCTCCTCCCTCAGTCCCTCTCTCCCTTTTCCCCCTTCGCTCCATCCCTCTCCTCCCTCCTCCTCTCCCATCCACTCTCCCTCTCCACCCCCTCCACCACAAACAGGCTATATTACCCCCTCAGTCCTGCTCCACGCACACACTCCACGTCCACCGCCAGCATGAGACCTCTGCTTATTCTCATCCTTACTGCATTCATCTTGGTGAGTTGGAGAGTTTAACTGTGATTCTCTCTCTCTCTCTCTCTCTCTCTCTCTCTCTCTCTCTCATTGTACTGAAGGGGTTTATGCTGAGTTTTGTATTTTGTCACTTTTCAATATTCACTCTAATTGGATTTTGAAGCGTTTGGTAGCTGCATGAGTGAAGATAAATAGATATACAAACAGTTCTGTGCACAAGTTAACTTTAGCAGTGTTTATGGCTATCCTTCCTCATCATTGTTGTCATGTGTGGGTGTCATAGCAACGATCTGCAAGGTGTGGGGAAGAGGTGTATGCTTTACTACTTATCGTCATGGATTTTGTTGGTGTTGTTGCTGTTCTAAGATGAAAGATTTGATGGAAACCTTTACTGTCTACACCTTAAAGGCCTGAATTGCTCACCTATTGGGCTGATTTCTGGGACACGCCTTCCCAGGCACGACCCGAAGTGATCTCTCTTGACAGGAATAAAACTGACGGAGCCTAGAAGAACCTGAGAGATCTCTTGTCAGAACTAAATCATCTACCATACCTCAAAAAACATTTGTGCGATGGGACAGTTATTTGGTACACGCAGTCTGACATAAAACAAATAGGTCTCTGCCGACCTGGCTCGATTCCATGGACGTGAAATGATGTGAGAGGACTAAACTGACAGAAACAGGTTTTGACCAATGGCACTAAGTTGACACGAACTGACCTCACTGGGCATGATGGAACCTTAAGTGACAATAATGATCCTGACTGGATCTAGCTGGACCTAATGAACGTAGCTGACCCTAAATGGCCCTTGGAGGTCCTGACCTGACGTGTCGTAAATAAATCTGAACTGCTATTTATTCCTCTGACTAAAGTAAGCTGGACGTGAAGTGTCTGCATGGATCTGAACTGATCTAAATGAACCCAATTGGATTTGAATGGAAGTATCTGGACCTGAATAACTCTCAGCTAACCTGCACTGATCTGACCTACATAACCTGACTGGATTCCTAAATGAATCCGAACTGATCTTAATGGATAAGAATTTAAGCTGACCTGAATAGACGTGATTGACTATGACAGGTCGGAACATAAGCGTAATAAAGTCACCTAGTAGTAGTGACTGTAACCCCATCCACATAAATAAGAACCCGGTGGACTGCAAGCCAGAGCTGTGTCTTTTCCGTACTCCATCATACATGCTTCAATCAAACATCCTCTTTCACAGGATAGGCAGGGGTGTGAGGGACGTATATATATAACAGGGCAGCTCCACTGTCTGGTCATATCGGTGCCACCACACGAAGGTGTCAGTTTCCAACACTACCAAAACGAATGAAAACAGAAGTATGTTATGTGATAAGATGGTCTGACAGACGCACTTGTTTACTGTCTGACATGGGAAGCCCGGACATCCCCTGGTACTAACCCGAGTGAGGCAATATTAGTCTGGAATTATACAGCACCTGGACTATATTCTCACCTGGGATTACCCCCGCCCAACCAGTCCTCTGTCCCGCTCAGTAACTCCATCTATCTCATCAGCACCTATTACTTTACTGCCTTTTAACATGCCCCCCCTTCCCACAAATCTATCTATCTATCTATATCTATATCTATCAGTCTATATATCTCTATCTATCTATCTATCTATCTATCTATCTATATATATATATATATATATATATATATATATATATATATATATATATATATATATATATATATATACAGTATATATATATATATATATATATATTAATGGTCAAAAACGCGGGCCAGGATGTTATCCGCTCCTCCCCCTCCCCTCCCCCGCCACATACGTCCTTGGATCTCAAGGTGACAGGCACGCTACTAAGGGGTTGTGGTGGGAGTGTTGGGTGTGTTGTGGTGAGGTACAGGTGTTTGGTGGGGGGGGGGGGTATGTGTGTGTTGTGGTCTGATAGCTGGGAAAAACCAAAGCAGCGCAGGACGAACGGCAGCCTGTAGAGGTCATACGAGTATATTACACTCATCATAACATCATAAAGTGGGTGCCAGGCTGTGTACATACATACACACATGGATGCATACATACATACATACACATATGCATACATACATACATGCATACATACATACACATAAAATGTGTGTGTGTGTGTGTGTGTGTGTGTGTGTGTGTGTGTGTGTGTGTGAGGATACCCTGTGAATATAGGAGCTGGAGGATTGATGATTTGTCAATAGTGAAGGTTTATCCTGATTTTATCTGCAACAACAACAACAACAACAAGATAATTTCACTTTGCTTCCATAAACTTGGCATACTTCGACGCAGGTAAAATCCCCACCAAACCTCATTGTTACACCTCATCACCACTGACCTCCCCCTCCACCCCAAGCCTCTATTCAAAGGGTTGCTATATAAAGGAAAGAGTTGAACAGTAACATAATTTCTGTTTTGTGGGTAAAATTAATTCATGTTTCCTTGACTCAATATAACATCCCTAGTTTTGAACGAAGACAAAGCTGCCATTATGGTTTGCTAGATGAAGGATAATTACGTGGTTGAAATTACAGCCAGCTTTTTGTGTGTATTAGTTTTTTAGTAAAGCTGGAGGCGAGGGACAAGGGGGATGAGGGGTTGTACCTCACTCTCACTCCTCTCTCCCTTCCTTCTCCCTCTCCCTCTCCTTTCATCCCCTCTCCCCCTCTTCCCCTCCCTCCCCCTTTCATCCCCTCCCTCCCGTACCTAATCACCTTACAGTTTCTCTCTCTCTCTCTCTCTCTCTCTCTCTCTCTCTCTCTCTCTCTCTCTCTCTCTCTCTCTCTATTTTCTTGGTTTTTGGTAGGTGGGGATGCCCACTGTCCTTCTTGCATTTCTATCCTTGTCCTTAACTGGTAGCATAGACTTGTTACTTATAACCTTCTCTAAACCAAACAGCCACGACAGGACCAACAGATCTGTTGCTGTTTGCTTTCCTTTGTACTCATTTGTACCTTTGTGCTCAGCTGATGTATAAAAGAGTACAGGGCAAAGCACATCGAGTAACAATTCAAATATTTTCTGGTAACCACACAACCCAATGGACGCCTGGAGGTCTAGTAATTTAAGGCGCTCCAACCAAATGTGATGGACAAGAGTTTACATTCGAGGAAAGATTGGGGCTTATTGCTCATATAATGCCACTCAGGGTTTAGTAACTGGTCACCCTCGTATTAAATGTCGGGAATAAGTAGCTTAGTCCCGGGCACTATGCTTATGGGATAATATAGGACTGGATGATACACAGACGGAGATTTTTCCTTTTGGTGTTGGTGTTTTCATTCTTCTTACTGACGCTCGTGGTGTCGGATGGTTTAATTCAGCTTATAAAAGACTTTTCTCCCTCGAAGGGGGGTCAGATGCAGCCTACATCAACACCTTCAGGTCTTCACCAACAAGGGTCTTTCATAAGTTGAATGAAGGCGCTCCGATCGGATTAAGACGGTGCAGGTTTATATCCAATGGGTGGTTGGGGTTTACTGCTCACGTAATGCCGCTGAGAGATGAGTGAGGCTGGTCACTCTCATCTTAAATGTCATGACCAACTTGCCTTGTCTCGGGCTCCTACACTTCTCATGGGGCAACGTAGGATTGGATGATGGATAAATGGAGCAAAATATCATTAAATGTACGTCATTGGACTGAATTTAAACAGTTATTATTATTATTATTATTATTATTATTATTATTATCATCATTATTATTATTATTATTATTATTATTATTAGTGCCAGTAGTAGTAGTAGTAGTAGTAGTAGTAGTAGTAGTAGTGGTCGTAGTAGTAGTATTATAGTAGTTGGTGTTGTTGGTTGTGGTGGTGGTGGTAATGGTGGTGGTTGTATTTATCTATTTATTCATATATTTACTTCATGTTGTTATTCTTGTATCTGTCCACTTTTCAAACATCGGCATTAATGTGTTCCCTCTCTCCTTGCAGGGTATGGCCGAGGCGGGTCGTCCCTCACCCATCTACGGCCCCCCGTAAGTCAGTCAGTCGTCAGCAGGAACAAACACCTTACCACAACTTAAATGTCCTTCAGTAGTATCTATAAACATTCTTGAGCCTAAGTTGTGTATGAGACTGCTTATACATATACTTGTCTTCAGTCATATAGCTACAGTATGTTTGTTTTCATACGACAAAGATCAGTCACCCATTTTCAGTTCAGCAAAACCACCCTAGGAACGTCCATTAATTCTCCATAAGTTTTCCAACGACGTGCGTGGATCCGCTGTAGCTTTGGTAACTTCCGAGAACACTACCTTTTGAGGCTGAAATTTGCTCGTGTTCTATCTATAGCCACAGGTTATAATCCCATAAGGGGTGGCCATTTGTCTTTTAGTTGTTTTACGGGGAGGGCCACAAACCCTCCGCCGACCAATTTGTTGATTTTTGAGAAGTTCACTTAAGTAAAGCCCATTTTTGTTTTTGTTTTTCTTTTTCTTTCTTCTTCTTCCCATAAGCTTTCCAATGATGTGCGTAGGTCCACTGTAGCTTTAATAATATCCAAAATAATCCACTTTTGATGTTTGATGTTGAACTCTTTTTTTTTTTTTTTTTTTTTTTCACTGGCAAATCGTCAGAATTGTCACTTAAATAACGAGTATTACTTTTCATAAGCTTTTCAAAGATGTACATATATTCTCTGTAGTTTTCACAGTGTTAGAAATAGCATCTTTTGGGTGATGTGAGTGGTATAGCCGAAACCTACCCTCTTTATTACTGTCTTCGCTCCCTTCGTTCCCTTCAGTAAGATGATCTCCCAAGTTTTACACACAGGGGTTCAGAACAAACAAAGCAAGATTCCAACCTTTTCATCTCCCTTGAATATTGCTGGTTAAGTAGGAAAATTTTGATTCTGATGCATTTTTGGAATGTCAAAGAACTGCTGACCGGAACTATACATTATTGCACGATGTATTAGTGTGAGTTGAGGGCTTTTGGCGGGATGTCACTGATGGGATGTCAGGCGGCTTTATTCTGTCTATAAAATGATGTTTCTTTCTCTGTTTGGTTATGTATGTATGTATGTATGTGCATGTATGTATGTGTGTAGCTGCGAGTATGTATGTATGAATGTATCTAAGAGAATGTATGTATGTATGTATGTATCTACGAGTATGTATGTATGTATGTATCTACGAGTGTGTATGTATGTATGTGCGTACCGTATGTATGAATGTGTGTACCCACGAGTATGTATGTGTGTATGTATCTACGAGTATGCATGCATTTTTTTTTTTTTTTTTTAATGTGTCCGACTCTGGGCATAGGCTTCAAAGCCTGCTATCAAGGCCCAGCAGTCCTCCTACATACCATACACCTCTACATGTATGTATGTATGTATGTATGTATCTACAAGTATTTATATACAGTACATGATGTATGTATATATTATCTACAAGTATGTATGTATGTATGTATCTACAAGTATGTATGTATGTGTGTATCTACGAGTATGTATGTATGTATGTATGTATGTGTGTATCTACGAGTATGTATGTATGTATGTATGTATGTGTGTATCTACGAGTATGTATGTATGTATGTGTGTATCTACGAGTATGTATGTATGTATGTGTGTATCTACGAGTATGTATGTATGTATGTTTGTGCGTATCTACAAGTATTTATGTACAGTATGTATGTATGTATGTATGTATATATCTACAAGTATGTATGTATGTATATATGTATGTATATACGAGTATGTGTGTATGTATGTATCTACGAGTATGTATGTATGTATCTACGCGTGCATATATATGTATGTATGCATGTAGCCTCTCTCTCTCTCTCTCTCTCTCATCCAATCCTCTTTTTTTTTCCCAGTCACAAGTGTAGGGCCCCAGGGCTAGGCTGCAATGTGCCAATCATCCCGGAGCTAAGGATGTTAAAATACACAATTGGTGAATGCTGTAAGGAGTGTTCTAATGTTTGTTGTAATTCTGAATGCTTTAAGGCTAATGTTTAAAAGCGTTTGTGAAGCCAGGATTCCGTGGCCTTGAATGGTGAGTAGATGGAAGTGTTGTTAATGGGCACACATTGGTTATTATGAAAGTTTATCGATTTTTTTTTCTCTCTGCCTCTCTAAACCTTACCTCACCCAACTCAGGGACGGGAAAGGTCTGGATGAAGATGATAATGATGATGATGTTTTCTTAAGGCCAATTTCTGAATGCTGTTGTGAGATTCTTTCTAAGCGTTTCTTCCCCTCAGGTATGGTCGGTGCCCCCGCCCTGACTCCTTTGGACGCGTGTGCATCCAGTACTACGACCAGTGCCAGAGCGACCGTGAGTGTTCCTACAAACAGCCCGGGTCCCGATGCTGTCTGGTGGCTGGGTGTGGCAAGGAATGCATAAATATTTAGTAAGGTGGGGTTTGATGACCCGCCTAAGAGAAAATGTCCATGGTATCGAGACTATTCATGTCACAGATATGGGGCTACTGTATCTAGAAGCACTCATGCACTCTCTGTCTATGATGCGTGTGAACTATGGATGCCTTGGTGAAATTCAAAATTAGAAAAAATGAGGGGCTTTTAATCCCATGGTTGGGACCAAACTCCCTTTGAAGAGGCCTTTTACCCCGTGTTTTAAATTCTGTGTTTTGATTCAAAGAGATGGGAAAAAAATAAAGTTATAAACAAAATAAAGTTTTATTGACTCCCTTGCAAAAAAAAAAAAAAAAAAAAATCATATCATTTTTGGCTGAAAGTGCAAATAAGCAACTAAAAAATAATTATTGATGAAAGCCGATAAAGATTAATCTTAAGACAATCACATGAGTAAGGCAAGTTTTTCTTATTCAAGGAAAATATACTCTTTTTTAGTTTGCAGGTGAGACCCTTTGAAATCCGGCAGGTTACAACAAACCCCAAAATGGGCAAGAAAGAAGCCTGTGCTGTGATTAGGTTTATGGAAAACAAAAAAGAGTATAACCCTTTCCGGGAAATTCATGAAAACATGGTCAATACACTTGATGTGGACTCTCCTTGTTAATCCACCACAAAGAAGTGGGCTGCTGACTTCAAGTACGGCAGGGAGAGCACTGTAGATGACCCACGCCCAAAATCATCAGCTATGGGCGATCAACTGGAGACTATTCACTACATAGTCTTGAATGGCAGACGTTTGTCTGTGCAACAAGTAGCCGACACCATAGGCATCAGTGCCGGCTCAGTGCACACTGTTTTGACTAACATCTTAGGTATGAATAAGCTGTCTACACGATGGCTGCCCAGAATGTTGACACCAGACCAGAAACTGACCAGTTTGGAAATCCAAGGACTCTTTTGTCTCGTTTCTAGGCTGATGCAGACAGTTTCTTCCGGAGATTTGTGACACAGGATGAGACATGGATTCACCACTTTGAACCTGAATAAAAGAATGAAAGCAAGCAATGAAAACACAACGATTCTTCACCTTTCCCAAAATTCAAGCAAGTGACACCTGTCGGAAAGGTAATGGCCTCAGTGTTTTGGGACACTGAGGCAGTTCTCACAATGGACTACTTTCAAGTGGGTCAAACCATTAATGGCGCCTATTATGCATCAGAAGCAGTCAAGGAGAAACGGAGAGAAAAGCTGGGAGCGGGCGTGCTGTTGCTCCAGGACAATGCTCCTGGCCACACGGCACTAGTGGCAGTGGCTGAAGCACTCAGCTCTGACTTTGAACTGTTGCTTCATGCTCCTTACCCACCCAACCTGGCACCATCTGATTTCTACCTGATTCCCAAAATGAAATCTCACCTGCGTGGTCACCATTTTCGGAGTGACGATGAAGTCATCCATGCTGTTGAGGCATATTTGGAAGCTCAAGATGCGACCTTCTTCCGCGACGGGATAGCAATGCTTGAACGTCGGTGAACAAGTACTTGGAACTTAGGGGAGACTACGGTGAGAAGTAATACAAGAACGGTCTTTCTCGTGGGACATTTTTTTGAGTGAAGCAGAGAACTTTTTGAAGGACCCACGTAGCAACATGAAACAGACTAGAAGAGAGTATGAGAAAAAAGTATGCCCTTTATCGTTCGGGGAGGAATGAGGAACATGGAAGGCAGAACACAGTGTTGGCAGAAGATTGCCAGCGAACTTTTGCTCATGGCTGTATGTTTTATGTTTTTTCTGAACTTCTTAAAAAATTGTCCTTGTGCCATTATTCTACATTTACTTGTACCGATTTTTTTGTTATTTGTGTTTTCTTTGGGCTTCTGAAACTATCTCTGTAACATTTTTTTTTTATTTATCTGTGTTCATGAAATTATTATTATTATCATTATTATTATTATTATTATTAGTGGTAGTAATTGTAGTAGTAGAAGTAGTAGTAGTAGTACTAGTTGTAGTAGTAGTAGTAGTAGTAGTAGTAGTAGTAGTGGTAGCAGTAGTAGTAGTGGTGGTAGTGATAGTGGTAGTAGTGGTAGTAGCAGTAGTATTGATTGTTGTTTAGTTGTTAATGTTTTGCTGTTTTATTATTATTATTATTTTTACTGTTATTATTATCCATCCATCCATCATCCAATACTTTGTTGCCCCCTGAGGAATGTAGGAGCCCGAGGGTAGGCAAGCTGGTCCTGACATTTAAGATGAGAGTGACAAACCTCACTCATCCCCGAGTAGCATAATGTGAACAATAAACCCCAACCATCTCTTGGATATAAACCTACACGGACTCAATCCGACTGGAGTGCCTTAATTACTCACTAAACCACCAGGCACTATAATTTGCTTATATGGTTACAACCCAGCACAGGAAATGGTTTCCCAGTGTACAGGAAACCATTTGGCTCGTCACTCAGTGTAGAGTCACCCATAGGCAGAAGGAAGAGGAATGAATGAAGGAAAGAAAGACAGAAGGGGGAGTGTAAAGTCACCCGTAGGCATAAGGAAGAGGAAAGAATGAAGGAAATAAAGACAGAAAAGGAAGAAAGGGAGGAATGAGCAGACACCCAAAGCACCACATTGAGTGAGTGGACGTATTATTATTTATTAGATTAATTTAATTAACCCGATAGCTGCTACGTACATCATATGAAGAATAGCGGGCGACTGCAACATACATCATATGATCAAGCTCTTTTTGTTTTAAAAAGGCACACTACATTTTTCACTCAAATGTCCACAAATAGCATACCACAGCCAAACTAAGGTAAATAACGAACTCATATTTGGTTTCCTATTCTTTTCCATGGACGCTTTCATTTACAAGAACAAAAATTAATTTTGAGGAAAAAAAATCCCATTTTTTTGTGCATGGGGGGATCGACCACGAGATCTAATGCTGCAGTTAAAGGGTTAAAAAGCACTTCGTTCAGTTTTATTTCCCTTTTTCTTATTTCATAGATGACTTCGACCATGCACAGGGATTAGGCCAGGTTAGGTTAGGTTAGGTTAGATTAGGTAGGGTTAATACTAAAAGGTAAATAATTTGTTAGATTTTACAGTTTTCATCTCGTTTTTTACTTCAATCCCTTAATGAGAGTTAGGACAGGGTTGGGTAAGTATATGATCATTTGCAGTTGAAAGTATTGTCAGTTAAAATCAAATATGAGTAAATCCTCCCCCCAGAGAAAAAATTAAATTTGTGTATATATATATATATATATATATATATATATATATATATATATATATATGTGTGTGTGTGTATATATACATATTTAGTACCAGTTTAAGGATATTATTTCGAATTTGACTTCACCCATTTACAGGCCTTAGGATCCGTTTGCGGTGGAAGTTGTTCCCTAAATCATGCAAAAAAGGGTTATTTCTTACCTGTACTGAAAAAAAAATAAATAAATACAGTGGGCTCGCACAGTACAAGAGTGGATGGGTGGTCTTGGTACTCACACACTTTGAAATCACGCACTGTGAATACATACTCTTATGGGAAAAAGTACATATGGGCGGTACCCCCTCATACCTTGAAATTTTTTTACCCTTAGAGACATAATAAAGGGAAAATTTTTCAGACATACTGTATACTGCAGATATATCTACAATAACAATAATATGGTCAGTCATCTTAACAACAGTAGACAACAGGCCTGACGGACGTAAATAACAGAGGTTCCAAGGCGCGGCAACACATTTAGAGTGCCCCTGCAGCACTCCTCCCCCCCGTACCGCGCGTGTTTAACAGTTGCCAGTGTTGTATTATTTCACACTTTGATGAGGATTTCTACGGCCTGTCGAATTGTGTATTTCTTCCAGAATGCAGTAACAGTCATTATGGTGGGGGTTGCAGGCATGCCAGGTGAAGCAGGTGGGACTTCGGAGGTGGAGGCGGCTGGTGAGTCGTGGGGTGGGGGGCAGTGAAGGTGGAGGGGACGGTGGCGGGCGAGTCAGGGGAGGTGGTGAGGGTAGGTCACTTGCATACTATGCGATTCGCGTACTGTGAACTCAAGTACTGTGCGAGCCCACTGTACTATGACTGAACTAAAAAAAAAAAAAATCCCTGATTTACTGTACTTATTGTTGTCTTGAGACTAATATATATGTTTTGTTTTTTCAGATAATCTAACACTGTAATTCTCCTACATGTATAGAACCGCACATATCACGCAGCCAGCACTGTCCTTAAGAGGATGGTGGACAGCTTCTTCATTTGTCACACAGAACCTACACTGTACATTATTATTCTTTGTGGTAGCACCTAAGTAGTGTTTTGTTTTTCACAGTGCTCCCAGGGTTTCTGATTGTTTGTAGTCTTTATATTGTCTTTTGTACTTTAAGAGAAGCAATGGATCTGGCTACTGAAACGATACTCTGCTGAATGTGCTGATGGTTGTTGGTTATCTGCTCTCCTTCCCATCCTATTTGATCCCCTGTTAACCTTTAGTTTACTGTTAAGTTCCCCTATGGAATTTTTATTTTTCCTTAACTAGTTTTCTTAATTAATTTCTCTGATTAATTACTTTCTTTTTATCACATAGAGCTCTTCTGCAGAAGGTGGAATCCAAAGCTTTTCACCTCATCAACTCTTTAAGTTAGCAATGTGAATGATTTTTCCGTAATATACAATATATAAATTAAACAACTACTCTGTGTATTATTTTTAAACATACCTATATTCATTAGTGTCCAATCTTGTGCAGACTATTGATGTATTGCACCTTATAGTCAAACCAAGTTTCATGGGTTCCGTTCACCATTAACTATATCTTAACTATACTGATGTAGTTACAGTACTGTTTGCAGTATATGAATCTTGCAGGACATTTATATAGTTTGCACATTATTGAAAATTAACCCGTTGATGATTATGATGCATCTTGACAGTTTATTTTATCATCATTAGACAAGTTTATACGACTTAAATTAGGAAGGCTTTCTAGAAATCAAATGGATAAAAAAAAAATTTAACATTCAATCCCTAGATCCCACAAGTTCTTCCCAAGCTGAATAAATTATAGTCTGTATGAGTTAACCGACTTATAAGCTAACAATGCTTTGATGATTGATGAATTTGACAGTTTATTGTGGCTAAATTATTACTTTTATTCAGCATAGGAAGAACTTGTTGGAATTAGGGAGTGAATGTATATTTTTTTATGCATTTGGTTTCTAGACAGCCTTCCTAATTTGCATGCATGTGATTTATTCCACCAGATATTACTGTGTATTATTCATGAATTTCAACACGTCTATTACACGTGCTTAAACTCTCGAGAAACGAACTATCAAAAAAGATCAGATATCCACAACTTTTAGACATCTCCAGTCCACATCTTTTTCACGTGAAAAATGTGACATTTGCCCACTGGGACACTTTGGTAACTAGAACATTTAACATTACTTCAGCTTACAAAACCTTTCACTTGGAATTAAATATATTACGAAACAGGTTAAAACTAAACGGTTTTCCTTTACACTTCGCTGAAACACACGTAGGAAAAAGGTTAAACAAAATACTGCCCTCCCCCCTACAAGTTCAGACTGCTCCTAAAGCTCACGTTTATTTTGTAACCCCTTTTTTAGGACCTCGTTCCTTTGGAGTAAAGAATGGAATTAGGAAACTCATCTCTGAACATTGTCCACAAGTATTGGGGGATAGTAT
This sequence comes from Coenobita brevimanus, assembly GCF_032717465.1. NCBI lineage: Eukaryota > Metazoa > Arthropoda > Malacostraca > Decapoda > Coenobitidae > Coenobita > Coenobita brevimanus. The sequence goes on along the minus strand of NC_137030.1, from coordinate 28,048,862 downwards.
TTAAACCATCAACAGTGTTATCCAACAACTTCAAGTTCAAGGACCGCGTCCACGATTCTCTGATGTCATCGGAGGTGTACAAGTTTAAGTGTAATAGATGTAAATCTATTTATATTTGTCAGACCAAACGACACCTCATCGCCATGATTTTGGAGCATCGTGGAAGGTCACATAGAACGGATCTCCCTTTATCGAAACCCGGCTAGTCAGCGATCTGTGAACACTCTGAGGCCTCAGGCCACCCAATGTATACAAGAGATTTCTCCATTCGCCATGGACTGGACTTTTGATGAATGGTCGTGGAGAGTGCAGTCGTGTATTCGTTGTTCTCTCCTCTAGCGCTCTAAGGCTGCCTCAGCGGCAATAGCTTTGTACATAGCCAAAATAAAGTTAGGTTATCTAGATCTCATTTTCCTCCCTGGCCTTAGTAGATATAGTAGGTGTCTATATCTAATTCCTGAGATTGCCTTTGCTTACTCACGTCTGGAGTGTACCCCCCACTGATCGCTCTGGGGTGTGAGATACACACAGGCGCGTCCTCCCGAGAGTGGTTTGAGAGGGTAATCTCAGACTAGGTGTGTCTTCCCCAGGTGATTTGTCCCTTGGTCGTTTTTCTCTTTCTTCCCACTTCCCCCTCACGGGGGAAGTGGTAACTATGGCGGACGCCACTGCTGCCTCCCCCCCCTTCAGGGGGGGAGGTAGTCCTGACCGACCCCCGACTGTCTCACGGACGGACTGCCCCCAGACTGAACTGCCCCAGACACGAACCCGTCTTGACATTAACGTACACAACGCCGAGTTTGTCCTGATTCATGCGGTTGGTTCCACTCCCCTGTCCAGCCTCAATCCCTTCATCATCAAGAAGGTGATTGATGGGTGTGCAGGTGAGGTGGAACAAGTGAAAAAACTTGCGAGTGGAGATCTTCTCGTAAAAACTATGAACTCAAGTCAGGTAAAGGATTTGCTTGAACTGAGGAAGTTCCACAGTTATGATGTCCAAACAACGATCCCCCACTCCATGAATTCCTGCATGGGTGTTATCACCTGCAGGGATCTGGTGCTTATGGAAGAGGAAGAAATCGTACAGGAACTTGCTCAGCAAGACGTAATAGAGGCCAGATTTATTACAAGATTTTCGGAAGGCATAAGGATGAAGACCACAACAGTTGTTTTGACTTTTGGAAAAGTATCTCTTCCAGCCAATGTGAAAGTTGGATACGAAATTACCAATGTCAGACCATACATCCCGAACCCCCTTCATTGTGCAAAGTGTCAACTCTATGGACACCATGAAGAGGCTTGTCAGGCTTCCAATTTCGTGTGTGGCAGGTGTGCGACTGTGGGACATACTGCTGAACACTGTACATCCGAGACTGAATGTAGCTTCCACTGTAAGGATGCTCACTCCACTTCCTCTAGGGCTTGTCTCAAGTGGAAGGAGGAGAAAGAGGTCTGCACTGTGAAAGCTACTGAGGGCATATCTTTTTACGATGCTAGGAAGAAGGTGAAGGAGTTGCATGCAACTCCCAAGCCTAATATCTCCTATGCATCGGGGGTTGTGTCCCGTCCCGTGATGTGCACCGTGGAAATGCAGACTGACCTAACATTCGCTCCTCATGCCCCACGCCCTACCTCTCAGTCTAAGCCTCCTGTACGCTCCAACTCTCTGACGGACATCCCTGTTGCTACATCGAACTCCCAGGCTGCCGCTGCTCCTTTGCAGTCAGTGCAGCCAAAACAGAAGCCTGACAAGTCAGATAAAATTAATTTGACAACCCTCACCAAGCCGGGACGTCCTCATGTCCTTTCCGTTCCTGGTCCAATTAGGGAGAGAAAGAATAGCTCTTCCTCGGTGGAGTCTGGGAGCCTTGTTATTGACGAGACTATGGAGATCTCCACGAACAAGCACCGGGATAGGTCTCCCGGTAGTCGCTCGCCTCCTGGTGGGCGACAAAAAAAGACCAAGCACACTGGCCCCCAGCGAAAATCTTAAACTGCCGCATTCACTCTATTACAGTGGCATTGTACAGGTGTTGGGAATAAGTTACCAAATATAGCAATCTTGCTGTCAATACACAGGCCAAACGTTATTTGTTTACAGGAGACGCGCCTGGATGATCACCCTGATCCTCCACAGTTAAAACACTACCATTCGTATAGAAGATATGAAGGTCATGGAGTTGCCATTTACACACACAAATCACACCCACAAACGGAAGTGATTCTAAATTCTACTTTGGAAGCTGTTTCGTGCAGAGTAAAATTTAATAAAACGTATCTGTCTATTTGCTCTCTGTACTGTCTTCCACATGGCCACATTGATAGTGATGCTTTACATTCATTATTTGAACATTTTCCTGGCAATAAGTTAGTGTTCGGAGATTTTAACGCCCATCACTATCAATGGGGTAGCTTGAGGATTGATGATTGTGGGGAGCAAGTAGCTGACTTAATACTACAATCCAACCTCTGTCTTCTGAACGATGGTAGAGCGACTCGTGTAGATGATCGTACTGGTAACTTTTCGGCCATTGACTTATCTTTGGCCTCCCCTGGTATACATCAAGATTTCTCATGGGACCCTTATGACGACTCTTTGGGAAGTGATCATTTACCCATCTGTCTTTCTTATACATGCAACATCATTTCGGACCCTCCTCCTCCAAAATTTAACTATAAGAAAGCAGATTGGGGATCCTTCTCAAGGATCGCCAATTTAGATATATCTGGGGAGACCATAGATGTTAAGGTCGAAAATATAACTACTTCCATATTACTCGCAGCTGAGGCTGCTATTCCCAAGACTTCTACAGTTCATGCGAAGCATAGAGCACATTGGTGGATGCCGGATTGCCGACAAGCATTAAGAAAACGCAATAGGAGATACAGGATTTTTGATAGTCAGCCCACTGAGAAAAATTTTATTGCATACAAACAGGCACGGGCTGAGGCAAGGAGAATACTAAGAAGGGCCAAACGTGACTCCTGGCGGTCCTTTGTGTCCACGGTGACTCGTACTACACCATTACGTAAAGTCTGGTCCACTATAAGAATATTAAATAATAAAGGCCCATACATACCTATAAAGACCCTGCAGGTAAATAATAACATCTATGACGAGCCCGTGGACGTTGCTAACATCCTTGCCAGGAGTTTTTCTCATATAAGTAGCTCAGCCAATTGTGATCCGCGATTTCAACATCATAAACGCACGACTGAGCTACAGATATTAGACTTTGCCACAGAAGACGTAGACTCCCCGTACAACCAAGAGTTTATGCTAGATGAATTGCTCCTTGTCCTTAAATCCTGTAAAGACACCAGCCCTGGACCAAACACCATCACGTACGGTATGATCCAGCATCTTAATCAGGCCAACCTCATTAAGATGTTAGCATTGTTCACTGAGATTTGGGCGTCTCGAACGTTCCCAAACTCATGGCACTTTGCGCACGTCATACCGATACCCAAAGATGCTGGTCATCTTATGAACCCCACTTCATTTCGTCCTATTGTGTTGACTTCTTGCCTATGTAAGGTCATGGAACGTATGGTTATTAATAGGCTTCTTTTTCTTTTAGAGTCGAAGAATTTGTTAAATGATCAACAATGTGGCTTCCGTAAAAACAGAAGTTCACTAGATCATTTAATGAATTTGGAACATTGTATTGCAGAGGCATTTGCCAATAAAGAATTCATGATAGGGGTGTTCTTGGACATTCATAAAGCCTATGACATGATATGGCGACACGGTATACTAATGAAGCTCTATGCTTATGGTTTAAGAGGAAATTTGCCTATTTTTATTTCAAATTTCTTAAGGGACAGGACTTTCTCTGTCAAATTGCCCTGTAACGTAACATCAGATATATTTATCCAGGAAAACGGGGTGCTGCAGGGAAGTGTGCTTAGTTCTACTTTATTTAGTATTATGATCAATGATATTCTGTCATCAGCTCCCATCATCAGGAATCTTAAATACTCGCTCTATGCTGACGATTTTGCAATATGGCACTCCTGCCGTAATGCACAATTTTCGGCTAGGCGGATTCAAGCAGCCCTTGACTCCGTCCACCAATGGGCCTTGCAGTTGGGATTTAAGTTTTCTGTCCGTAAGTGTGCCGCTGTAGTTTTTACGAATCGTAACGTACCTAATCTGTGCTTAACTTTGGATAATCAGGCAATACCTTTTCAAAATTCTATAAAGTTTTTGGGAATTCATTTTGATCCTCGTTTGAACTTTAAAATTCATGTTAATACTTTGATTGTTCGTTGCGATAAACCAGTAAATGTCCTCAAGTACCTAGTGGGTACTACATGGGGTGCCAACAGAAAATCTTTATTAATGGTGTATAAGTCCCTCATTCGATCAGAGCTAGACTATGATGCACAGGTGTATGGCTCAGCTTCCGATGCCACGCTGAAAGGATTGGATGTGTTGCAGAATAAATGTTTGCGAATGTGTCTTGGAGCCGTCCGGTGTACCTGTGTAGTTCGTATGGAAGTGGAGGCGAATGTGCCTCCCCTCCGTATTCACCGCAAACATCTGGCCTTGTCCTACGGCATAAGGACATTTAGGAAAAGTAATATCGGCAATGTGGCCTGTACCCCCCCTGCATCAATACCACCACCTTCTGTGGGCGGTGCATCGACCACTTGCCATTCTCCTCCACTTACTGACTCAGGAGCTTCGTGTGGACCCCAGTGACTGTGACAAATTGGTGTTAAAAAATATAGCGCCTTTGGAGCCATCTGGCTTTACAGTTGATGTTACATGGCTCCCAGCACCAAAGGCAAAGGCGCCGGAGGCGGAGGTCCACCACTTGTTTTGTAACATCATCATTCGTCACTTGGGGTACCACCACTTGTACACCGACTGCTCCAAGTTGAGTGCATGTGTGGGTGCAAGTGTGTGGTCGACTGAATGTGCCCTCAGGCACCGGTTGCCGACATACATCTGTGTTTACCTCCGAACTTTTTGCTATTGACAAAGCCATAGACTATGCTCTCAGTTCTAGGCATGGCTCATTTGTAATATGTTCAGATTCAAAATCAGCCCTTCAGGCAATTACATCTTGTACTACGGTCTCTCACGAGATCCAGGGCCGCATCGTTAATAAGTTGCATTCATGCAACAAGTGATTCACACTGATCTGGGTGCCTGGTTATTGTCGTATCTACGGCAATGAGCCAGCTGACTTCCTTGCAAAGTCGGCTGTAGAGCTCGAGGAGACTTGGGACGTTCCTCGTGATCTACGGTCGAGTCTCTCTCTCGGAAAGAAATAATTAAATCTTCTGTGGCAAGGTCAGTGGACCAGACTTAATATTCCAACGTGTAAGCCATACCTGGGCGACTGGGACACTGCCAACCGCCCAAGTCGCCTAGAAGAAAAAGTGTTGGCTCGCTTACAGCTTAATGCCACCATATTAACACATATGAAACCTTATATGGAAAAGCGATTCCCGCCACACTGTGACGTCTGTGATGCGGTGTTATCTATCAGTCATATCATCCTGCGCTGTCGGCGATTTATTCGTGAACGTGCTTCACTTATAAATTACTGCAGCGCAGCAGATGTCCCCTTCACCCTTTCCACCATCCTGGGAGATGGGGACATTGTTATAACTGATAAATTGATGGCTTTCTGAGAGAGACCGGACTGATCAGTGTGATATGACTTTCTTACTGTGTGGTTATGGTTTTTATCAACGGTAAATATATATATATATGTTGTAATATTAATTAGGGTTGACAGTTGACATATTTGAAATAGTTCCTCCTCCCACTGACCTATTTCTAATATAGATGTCCGCTACATTAATCCAAGCTCCTCGCCTGACAGTCACCAGCTGATGTGTGCAAGTGTGCAATATAGGAAGGTATTGGGCACTTGCAGTCGATGGTGGTCCGCTGGGCGAGGCTCTTCACTTTTTGTACAACTTTCGTAAATACATTATACCATCTTGCTTAAGTTATTCTAATTAGGGACGACAGCTGACGTATATGGAAATGATCCTGACTCGTCTGGTTCCCTTTAATATATTGATGTCCGCTTAGGTTGTGCCTCGACTGACAGTCACGAGGTGATGATTGCAGGTATGTAATGTTAGAAAGACATTACACATCTGCAGTCGATGGTGTTCTCTTGGTCGAGGCTTTTTTACCATTAGTGTAGGTCTAGTTATTTGTCTCTTAGGATTTAGTATAGTTAGCGATTTGTCTGTTAGGTGGTTAGTTTTAGGGTCTTTAGATTAGGTATTTTTGTTTATAAGTAATATAAGGTTAAAAAAAAAATAACAAAAATACAAAAAAATAATAAAATAAAAATTATATATATATATATATATATATATATATATATATATATATATATATATATATATATGTGTCAATTATGTATATACATATATATATTTTTGCCTTAATGACCAGGAGCTCCGGCCTCAATGGTCGATAGGAAAAAAAAAAAAAAAAAAAAAAAGCCATGGACTTTTATGCATGGTCGCGGAGACGTGTATTTCACCTGCTCTCTCCTCTAGCTTTGTAGGGCTGCCTCACCGGCAATAGTTTTTTTTTTTTTTTCACCCTTCTGGTGACTCTAGGATAGATAGTTTCTCACTTTCCTCCACTCCCTATTAGCTAGGAACAGTAGATGTCTGTTCCTGTACACTGAGATTACCTTTGCTTATTGCCCACGGAGGGTCTCCCCCACTGATCGCTCTAGGGAGTGAATTAACATGGTCGGGCCTCCCTGGAATGGTTTGAGAGGGCAATTTCAGCCTTAGGTGTGTGGTCCCCGGTTGTTTGTCCCTTGCTCACCTTTCCTCCTCCTTCCCTCTTCCCCCTAACGGGGGAAGTGGTCCCTATGGCGGACACCCCTACTGCCTCCCCCACCTTCAGGGGGGGAGGTGGCCCTGACGATACCCCGACCGATACACGGACTGACCGCTCGCAGACTGAATGGCCCCAGACGCAATTTCTGGACATACCTGTACATAATGTGCAGTATGTTACCTTACATCCTCTAGGTTCTACTCCCTTGAGCAGTCTCAATCCTTTCCTCGTCAAGAAAGTGATTGATTACTGTGCTGGGGAGATGGAATAAGTTAAAAAACTTGGTAATGGAGACCTTCTTATCAAAACTGTAAACACATCCCAGGTCAAAGACTTAATGAAACTGCGTAAATTCCATGAATATGATGTCGAGCTGAAGATCCCGTATTCCATGAATTCCTGCAAAGGTGTTATCACCTGCAGGGATCTCATGGTTATGGAAGAGGACGAGATCATACGGGAACTTGCTCAGCAGGACGTAATCGGTGCCCGGTTTATCACTAGATTTTCCGAAGGCGTGAGGACGAAGACTGCCACCATTGTCTTGACTTTTGGCAATGTTTCACTCCCAGATCATGTCAAAGTTGGATACGAAATTGTTAACGTCAGGCCTTATATCCCTAATCCACTTCGTTGCTTACGGTGTCAAATGTATGGGCACAGTGATAAGACTTGTCGGGCTTTCCAGTCAGTGTGTGGCAAATGTGGAACACAGGGACATGATGCTGAACACTGCACATCGGAGACGGTATGTTGCTTTCATTGCAAAGGCGCACACTCCACTTCCTCTAGGGACTGTCCCAAGTGGAAGAAGGAGAAGGAGGTCTGCTTAGTGAAAGCAACTCGACTGACTCCCACGCCGAATAGCTCCTACGCTTCGGCGGTAATGTCCCGTCCCGTGATGTGCACTGTGGAAATGCAGACTGACCCTGAAGCTGTTCCTCTTGCCTCACGCCCTACCTCTCCATCTGAGGCTCCTGTCCAATCCACCTCTCAAACTGACACCCCTACTCTCAGGCTGCTGCTGCCTCTCAGTTAGTCAAGCCTAAACTGAAGCCTGATAATTCTAGTAAGAATAATATGACCACCCTCACCAAGTCACGTCCTCATGTTCTTCCTGCTCCTGTCCCAGCAAGGGAGAGAAAACGGAGCTATTCCTCGGTGGAATCTGGGACCCTAGTCATTGATGAAAACATGGAGGTTTCCATCACCAAGCACCGGGATAGGTCCGCCGGTAGTCGCTCGCCTGCTGGTGGGCGGCAAAAAAAGCCTAAGCACACTGGCCCCCAACGTAAATCTTAAACCGTCGCTTTCACTGTATTACAGTGGGATTGTGGAGGTATTGGGAATAAATTACAGAACATAGGTGCGGTGAGGATCTGTCCGTTCTCCCCTTGGGGCTAAGATGCGAATGAATGTGTTTGAATGGATGAGTAATTGGGGAGTGTGTCGTCCTGTCTCGGCTACCTCCCTTTCCTTGGGGGAAGCAGCCTAGGTATATAGATAGATAGATAGGAATCTTGCTTTCTATACACAGGCCAGACGTTATTTGTTTACAGGAGACGTGCCTGGAGGACCACCCTGATCCTCCACAATTAAAACACTACCACTCATATAGAAGATATGAAGGTCACGGAGTTGCCATTTACACACACAAATCACACCCATAAATGGAAGTGATTTTAAATTTTACTCTGGAAGCTGTCGCATGCAGAATAAAATTTAATAAAACGTATCTGTCTATTTGCTCTCTGTACTGTCATCCATATGGCCTCATTGATAGTGATGCTTTAAATTCACTATTTGAAATTCTTCCTGGAAATAAGTTAGTGTCGGGCGATTTTAACGCCCATCACTATCAGTGGGGTAGCTTGAGCATTGATGGTCGTGGGGAGAAAGTAGCTGACCTAATACTACAGTCCAACCTCTGTTTTCTGAACGATGGTAGAGCGACTCGTGTAGATGATCGTACTGGTAACTTTTCGGCCATTGATTTATCTTTGGCCTCCCCTGGTATACATCAAGATTTCTCATGGGACCCTTATGACGACTCTTTGGGAACTGATCATTTACCCATCTGTCTTTCTTATACACGCGACATCGTTTCGGACCCTCCTCCTCCAAAATTTAACTATAAGAAAGCAGATTGGGGATCCTTCTCAAGGATCACCAATTTAAATATATCTGGGGAGACCATAGATGTTAAGGTCGAAAATATAACTACTTCCATATTACACGCAGCTGAGGCTGCTATTCCCAAGACTTCTACAGTTCATGCGAAGCATAAAACACATTGGTGGACGCCGGATTGCCGACAAGCATTAAGAAAACGCAATAGGAGATACAGGATTTTTGATAGTCAGCCCACTGAGAAAAATTTTATTGCATACAAACAGGCACGGGCTGAGGCAAGGAGAATACTAAGAAAGGCCAAACATGACTCCTGGCGGTCCTTTGTGTCCACGGTGACTCGTACTACACCATTACGCAAATTCTGGTCCACTATAAGAATATTAAATAATAAAGGCCCATACATACCTATTACGACCCTGCAGGTAAATAATAACATCTATGATGAGCCCGTGGACGTCGCTAACATCCTCGCCAGGAGTTTTTCTCATATAAGTAGCTCAGCCAATTATGATCCGCGTTTTCAACATCATAAACGCACGGCTGAGCTACAGATATTAGACTTTGCCACAGAAGATGTAGACTCCCCGTACAAACAAGAGTTTATGCTAGATGAATTGCTCCTTTTCCTTAAATCCTGTAAAGACTCCAGCCCTGGACCAGACACCATCACGTACGGTATGATCCAGCATCTTAATCAGGCCAACCTGATTAAGATGTTAGCATTGTTCAATGAGATTTGGGCGTCTCGAACGTTCCCAAACTCATGGCACTTTGAGCACGTCATACCAATACCCAAAGAGGCTGGTCGTCTTATGAACCCCACTTCATTTCGTCCTATTGTGTTGACTTCTTGCCTGTGTAAGGTCATGGAACGTATGGTTATTAATAGGCTTCTTTTTCTTTTAGAGTCGAAGAATTTGTTAAATGATCAATAATGTGGCTTCCGTAAATAAAGAAGTTCACTAGATCATTTAATGAATTGGGAGCATTGTATTGCAGAGGCATTTGCCAATAAAGAATTCATGATAAGGATGTTCTTGGACATTCATAAAGCCTATGACATGATATGGCGACACGGTATACTAATGAAGCTCTATGCTTATGGTTTAAGAGGAAATTTGCCTATTTTCATTTCAAATTTCTTAAGGGACAAGACTTTCTCTGTCAAATTGCCCCATAACGTAACATGGGATATATTTATCCAGGAAAACGGGGTGCCGCAGGGAAGTGTGCTTAGTCCTACTTTATTTAGTATTATGATCAATGATATTCTGTCATCAGCTCCCATCATCAGGAATCTTAAATACTCGCTCTATGCTGATGATTGTGCAATATGTCACTCCTGCCGTAATGCACAATTTTCGGCTGGGCGGATTCAAGCAGTCCTTGACTCCGTCCACCAATGAGCCTTGCAGTCGGGATTTAAGTTTTCCGTCCGTAAGTGTGCCACTATAGTTTTTACGACTCGTAACGTACCTAATTTGTGATTAACTTTGGATTATCAGGCAATACCTTTTCAAAATTCTATAAAGTTTTTGAGAATTCATTTTGATCATCGTTTGAACTTTAAAATTCATGTTAATACTTTGCTTGCTCGTTGCGATAAACCAGTAAATGTCCTCAAGTACCTTGTAGGTACTACATGGGGTGCCAAGAGAAAATCTTTATTAATGGTGTATAAGTCCCTCATTCGATCAAAGCTAGACTATGGCGCACAGGTGTATGGCTCAGCATCCGATGCCACGCTGAAAGGATTGGATGTGTTGCAGAATAAATGTTTGCGAATGTGTCTTGGAGCCGTCCGGTGTACCTGCGTAGCTCGTATGGAAGTCGAGGCGAAAGTGCCTCCCCTCCATATTCACCGCGAACATCTGGCCTTGTCCGACGGCATAAGGACATTTAGGAAATGTAATATCGGCAATGTGGCCTGTACCTCCCTACGTCAATACCACCGCCTTCTGCGGGGGCGGTGTCAGCCACTTGCTGTTCGCCTCCACTTACTGACTCAGGAGCTTGGTGTGGACCCCAGTGACTGTGACAAATTGGTGTTAAATAATATAGCGCCTTTGGAGCCACCTGGCTTTACAGTTGATGTTACATGGCTCCCAGCACCAAAGGCAAAGGCGCCGGAGGCGTAGGTCTACCACTTGTTTCGTAACATCATCATTCGTCACTTGGGGTCCCATCACTTGTACACCGACGGCTCCAAGTCGAGTGCATGTGTGGGTGCAAGTGTGTGGTCGACTGAATGTGCCCCCAGGTACCGGTTGCCGACATACATCTGTGCTTACCTCCGAACTTTTTGCTATTGACAAAACCATAGACTATGCTCTTAATTCTAGGCATGGCTCATTTGTAATATTTTCAGATTCAAAATCAGCCCTTCAGGCAATTGCATCTTGTACTACGGTCTCTCATGAGATCCAGGGCCGCATCGTTAATAAGTTGCATTCATGCAACAAGTGATTCACGCTGATCTTGGTGGCTGATCATTATCATATCTACGGCAATGAGCAAGCTAACTTACTTGCAAAGTCAGCTGTAGAGCTCGAGGAGACTTGGGACGTTCCTCGTGATCTACGGTCGAGTCTGTCTCTCGGAAAGAAATCAATAAATCTTCTATGGCAAGGTCAGTGGACCAGACTTAATATTCCAACCTGTAAGTCATACCTGGGCGACTGGGACACTGCCAACCGCCCCAGTCGCCTAGAAGAAAAAGTGTTGGCTCGCTTACGGCTTAATGCCACCATATTAACACATATGAAACCTTATATGGAAAAATGTTTCCCGCCACACTGTGACATCTGTGATGCGGTGTTATCTATCAGTCATATCATCCTGCGCTGTCGGCGATTTATTCGTGAACGTGCTTCACTTATAAATTACTGCGGTGCAGCAGATGTCCCCTTCACCCTTTCCACCATCCTGGGTGATGGGGACATTGTTATGACTGATAAATTGATGGCTTTCTGAGAGAGACCGGACTGATCAGTGTGATATGACTTTTTTACTGTGTGGTTATGGTTTTTATCAACGGTAAATATATTTATATTGTAATATTAATTAGGGTTGACAGTTGACATTTCAAATAGTACCTCCTCCCACTGACCTATTTCTAATATAGATGTCCCCTACATTAATCCAAGGTCCTCGCCTGACAGTCACCAGCTGATGTGTGCAAATGTACAATATAGGAAGGTATTGGGCACTTGCAGTCGATGGTGGTCTGCTGGGCGAGGCTCTTCACTTTTTGTACAAATTATGTAAATACATTATACCATCTTGCTTAAGTTATTCTAATTAGGGACGACAGCTGACGTATATGGAAATGATCCTGACTCCGTCTGGTTCCCTTTCATATATTGATGTCCCCTATATTAGGTTGTGCCTCGACTGACAGTCACCAGGTGATGAGTGCAGCTATGTAATGTTAGAAAGACATTGCACATCTGCAGTCGATGGTGTTCTCTTGGTCGACGCTTTTTTGCCATTAGTGTAGGTCTAGTTATTTGTCTCTTAGAATTTAGTATAGGTTAGCGATTTGTCTGTTAGGTGGTTAGTTTTAGGGTCTTTAGATTAGGTATTTTTGTTTATAAGTAATAAGGTTAAAAATATAAAAAATAATAATAACAACAAAAATACAAAAAAATTTTAAAATAAAAATTGTTATATAAGGAAAAGAAGTTGTATGCGGCTTTCATGGATTTGGAGAAAGCATATGACAGGGTGGATAGACAAGGATTGTGGAAAGTGTTAAGAATATATGGAATAGATGGGAAGTTGTTGAATACAGTGAAGAGTTTGTACGATGGTGCAAATCCTGCAGTGCGTGTGGATGGTGAATTAAGTGAATTTTTCTCATTGAAAGTTGGGTTGAAACAGGGATGTGTCATGTCTCCATGGTTGTTCAATCTGTACATGGATGGGGTAATAAAAGAGGTACAAGGTAGGGTAGTGGATGTTGGAGTGGCCCTGGTGAGAGAGGATAGTGTTTGGAAACTCCCTGTACTGTTGTTTGCAGATGATACTGTGTTGTTAAGTGAAGACGAAGGGGAGCTGCAAGGCTTAGTGGATGAGTTTGGGAGAGTGTGTAAGAAACGGAATCTAAAGGTGAATGTAGAGAAGAGTAAAGTAGTGGTCTTTGAGAGAGGTGAAGTCAGTGAATGTACAGCGAGGTTGGATCGTGAGGAATTGGAAAATGTGAGTACGTTTAAGTACTTGGGTAGTGCGATGAGTAAGGATGGAGGTTTGGAGGGTGAAGTGCTTGAAAGCGTACAGCAGGGAAGAAAGGTTGCTGGTTCTTTGAAAGCAGTGATAAGAAACAGGGAAGTGAGCATGGAAGTGAAAAAGTTTCTACATGACAGTATTGTGATACCAACTATAACGTACGGAAGTGAAGCTTGGACGTTGTTGGAAGGACCTAAGTCAAAATTGAGAGCAGTGGAAATTAGTTATTTAAGAGGAGCCTGTGGAGTCACATGGAGAGACAGGCTGACGAATGAGGATATAAGGAGCGTTGTGGTGTGGATGTGGATGTGATAGGAAGTGTTATGAGGAACACACTGAGGTAGTTTGGCCATGTGGAGAGGATGGAGGGTGAAAGGCTAACGAAGAGAGTGTATGTGAGTGAGGTGGAGGGGGGGAAGAGGGAGGGGGAGGCCGAGGATGAGATGGAGGGATGGGGTGGAGAGGTATATGAGAGAGGGGGATGTGAGTTGGGAGCAGAGCAGTGAAATGGCGGGGGACAGGGCGACTTGGAGGCGATTTGTTTGTGGCCACCCCAAACGGGATTGAGGCGTCTGGCAATATATATATATATATATTGTTACATAGCCTATGATTTCATCATCCTTTGTGTAATTTTAACGCACAGTTGCTGCATGTTTGATCACGAGCGTGTTCTGCCTCAGTCCCCCCCTTCTACCGTTATAGTAGAGTAAGTCGTTCTCTCTGTTGTCCAGAGCGGGATTGTCAACTCTATGTCCCCATGGCTTCATTTGCGCGTCCTTATTACAAGTTGTATCAGGCTCTGCTGGCCCCTATATAATGAGCTCAGTCTCTGCATCATTGCCACTTAGATCTGCTCCTCATTTTGTTCACATCTCTGTCCTCCCCTGTACAGATATTATTATTGTGAGTGCTCAAGAAATCTCCAAACATCTAGCAGCTGTGTGTAATTTGAGTATAACTGTTATTGCATTTTTTCTTGTACTGTATAGCATAAGTTTAATTTGTAGGCCTAGTGAAGTTTTGTAATTCATGTAGGGATCTTTATGTCAGTCATTTTTGATAATAGTTTGTATCTGTAATAATTTATCTGGCATTCACTGAGTATTATCTGGTATCTCATTTTATCAGGGCTGACTTAGATAAATTTATTCTTGCTAATTTCGTGTTAATAGAGGCTATTGCAGTTAACCATATATTTAACCTGTTTATTTGCCATTACATTATCCTTATGAGTTCTGAATGTTTTGTTGTTAGTTTGTGCATTAAACTTTAACTTGTAATTTTACCTAACTCTTTTGTTTTGAACCTGGAACTTTACGGGACAGTAGTGACTCTTCGTATTCTCACTTAAAGTGTACGTTATCTTTCTCTGTTCCGTAACATATATTTGGCGACCTCGCCAGGATATTCAGGATATTATCATAAGGATATTGCTTGATATTTTGTGACTGTGATATATTCATTATGTCTACTATTACTACACTTGATGAAGCCAAAGATTTTTTGTCAAATGTGCAAACAGTGTGTGATATAGAAAACAGAACAAACAATGAACTTAAGCTCGTTGCTCAACAATTAGGAATTGCTGTTCGCTCTCATCATTCTAAAGATCAAATTGTTGACATGATTAATGAAAGCTTGTTTAATGTAACTCCTCCAAATGAGCAAATGCAGATTGAATTAGCTAAGTTACAGCTAGCCCTGCAGGAGTCTCGTGTGAAGGAAGCTGAATTTCAAGCACAGGCTAAGGAGGCTGAATTTCAGGCAAAAGCTAAGGAGGCTGAGGCACAAGTTGAAATTGCTAGGATTCAGGCAGACCATGAGTATCGCATGAAACAAGGTGGAACTGGATCATCTAGCTCTGATGGTTTTGATGTGGCTAAAAATGTTAAACTTGTCCCTCCTTTTAATGAATCTGATTTAACAAAGTATTTTCAGTTGTTTGAGAGGGTAGCTACAGGTTTTAATTGGCCTAAGGAGTATTGGCCAGTACTCCTTCAAACTGTTCTCACCGGTAAAGCTCAAGTAACTTATGCATCTTTGCCTCAGGATCAATGTGATAATTATGATGTAGTTAAGAGCTTGATTCTCAAGGCCTATGAGCTTGTTCCTGAAGCTTATAGAGTAAAATTTAGGACAACTTACAAGCAAGATAAGCAATCCCATGTTGAGTATGCAAAAATCAAAGAAGATTTGTTAGAGCAGTGGTTAAATTCTAAGAATGTGGATTCTGATTTTGATAAATTTAAGCAGATGATTTTGCTGGAGGACTTCAAAAGGTGTATTTATAAAGATGTAAGCCTATATCTTGATGAGAAAAGAAAAGATAATTTGTCTGATGCTGCAGTTTTAGCTGATGAGTATGTTCTCACTCACAAGAGATATTCTAGAGGAAAAGGGAAAGCTGAGAGTAAGTACGTTGCCTCTACTCAGAGTACAGGTAACAGGAAAGAGAATAAAGATGATGTTTCTCAGGAAGTAAATACCAGCTTCACCTCTAGATTTCAGAAAAGTAAATGTACTTATTGTAGTAAGCTTGGTCATACTACGGAGAGATGTTTCAGGAGACAGCGTGATGTGAACAAAAAGGAGTCTTTAAATATTCAGTCAATTGGTCTAGTGTCCACTCTTGAGAGTTCCCAGAATTCTTTAACTGAGTTAACTGAACCTGCTTTGAGGGGTAACTTAAATTCTCATGATGGAGCTCCTCTTTTGAGCAGTAACGTGGGTGACACTCTCAAGAGTTCATGTGCTAATTTCCTGTCTGATGGTTTTGTCAGTCCTCTGGACAGTAATGACAGGAAATCAGTTAAAATATATCGTGATACAGGTGCTTGCCAATCCCTTATGCTGACCAGTGTTCTAGGCTCTAATTTTAATTCCTCTGATGAAACTGTAATCTTACAAGGTGTAGGGAATAATTACTTCTCTGTCCCTCTGTGCAGAGTGAATTTAGAGTCTGGTTTTGTTAATGGTTCTGTTATGGTTGGGTTGGTTGAGACACTCCCAATGTCAGGTGTAACTTTCTTACTTGGAAATGATATTGGTGGAAGTCAAGTGTGTCCAGCTCCTCAGTTGTCTGGTGAGCCAGTGGCTGCGTCCCAGGATTGTGATGTCCCTGATGTGTTCCCTGCATGTGCTGTCACTAGGGCTAAGTCTAAAGTTACTGGTGATTTAGAGGATAATGACGATGATGATGTTATCCTAGCTGACACTTTTCTTGCTAATTTGGACCACTCACCAGATGAGGTAGTACCGCGTAGTGTTGATAATTTGTCTCGTCAAGAGTTGGTTGAGTTGCAGGTTGCTGACCCTGAGTTGAAAGGTCTAGCTAACTCTGCTTACAGTGAAGAAGAGTCAGCCGGTGCTTCTACTTGTTATTATGTAAAGTCAGGAGTACTTATGAGGAAGTGGAGACCCCCAACAGCATCAGCCGACTGTGAATGGGAGGTTGTACATCAAGTTGTCATCCCTCGTGTTTGTAGGCAGGATATCATTCGAGTGGCTCATGACACCAGTTTGGCAGGACACCTTGGAGTGAGGAAGACTGTGGCACGCATTTTGAAACACTTCTACTGGCCAGGTATCTTCAGGGATGTTTCCTGGTATTGTAAGTCTTGTCACACCTGTCAAGTTGTGGGGAAGTGTAATCAGACCGAAAAGGTTGCACCTCTAGTTCCCATTCCTCCTTTTGAGGCGCCTTTCACCCGTGTGTTGGTGGATATTGTGGGCCCTCTTCCTAAGACTTCTTCAGGATTTTCTTATGTGTTGACCCTGATTGATATGGCTACTCGTTATCCTGAAGCCATTCGACTTAGAAATATCTCAGCAAAGAACGTGGTTAAGGAAATGCTAGGGTTCTTCACAAAGTTTGGTCTGCCCAAGGAGGTACAGTCAGACCGAGGAAGTAATTTCATGTCAAATGTTTTCAAGCAGTCTCTGAAAGAGTTGGGCATCTCCCAGATCACGTCTTCAGCTTACCATCCCCAGACCCAAGGAGCGTTGGAGAGATATCATCAAACACTCAAATCGATGCTCAAGAAATACTGTTTGGAACATCAGAAAGACTGGGATAAAGGTCTTCCATTCGTTGTGTTTGCCGCAAGAGAATCTCCAAATGAATCACTGGGCTTCTCACCTTTTGAACTACTGTTTGGCCATGAAGTAAGAGGACCCCTTAAGTTACCCAAGGAATGCTGGCTGTCGGAGGAAGATGACGTCAACCTGCTGGAGTATGTGATGAAGTTCAAAGAACGGCTGTCCACTGCTTTACAGCTGGCGAGAGAGAATTTAGGAGCTGCTCAGGAGAAGATGAAGACTTGGTATGATAAGAAGTCCAGGTTACGCCACTTTCAGCCAGGAGATCAGGTTTTGATTCTGCTACCAGTTCATGGGCAACCTCTTCAAGCCAAGTTTAGTGGTCCTTATTTCGTGGAGAAGAAACTCAGTGATGTCAACTATGTCATCGCCACACCAGATCGTAGAAAGAGCAAGCAACTATGTCACATCAACATGCTAAAGTTATATCACAGGCGGGACGAAAATAATCCAGTCTGCACTGTAGCTGTTCCACCCGAGTCTACAAGTGAAGTTCTCCCATGCAGCATGAGCCTGAGTGATAGTTTGGGGAAGAATCCTGATATCATGAATGATCTCCAGACTAAGCTTTCTCATCTACCTCCTAAGGAAAGGCAGGAGTTTTCGGCATTACTGCAGGAGTACCCGCAAGTGTTCCGTGCTACTCCAGGAAGAACCACTGTGTTGATGCATGATGTCGATGTTGGAGACGCAAAGCCAATTAAATTGCCTCCTTACCGTGTGAACCCAGTGAAAGTTCCTCTCATCCAGAAGGAGCTTGGCTACCCGTTGGACCACAAGATGATTCAGCCCTGTCAGAGCGAGTGGAGTTCTCCTGTCACTCTGGTCCCTAAGCCAGGTGGGTCACAGCGGCTTTGCATTGACTACAGACGTGTTAATCAGATAACTAAAACAGACACTTACCCTCTCCCTCGTGTGGAAGATTGCATAGACAAGATCGGAAAGGCTAGGTACATAAGTAAGTTTGATTTGTTAAAGGGATACTGGCAAGTACCTATAACTGAACGTGCTAGGGAGATCTCATGTATTGTAACATTAGGAAAGACATTTGCATGTTCTGTAATGCCATGTACAGATTGTTTTAGAGTAATAAGAAATTTCCTTTGTAAATTTCTTTTTTCTTTGTGGGGAGGTGTTACATAGCCTATGATTTCATCATCCTTTGTGTAATTTTAACGCACAGTTGCTGCATGTTTGATCACGAGCGTGTTCTGCCTCAGTCCCCCCCTTCTACCGTTATAGTAGAGTAAGTCGTTCTCTCTGTTGTCCAGAGCGGGATTGTCAACTCTATGTCCCCATGGCTTCATTTGCGCGTCCTTATTACAAGTTGTATCAGGCTCTGCTGGCCCCTATATAATGAGCTCAGTCTCTGCATCATTGCCACTTAGATCTGCTCCTCATTTTGTTCACATCTCTGTCCTCCCCTGTACAGATATTATTATTGTGAGTGCTCAAGAAATCTCCAAACATCTAGCAGCTGTGTGTAATTTGAGTATAACTGTTATTGCATTTTTTCTTGTACTGTATAGCATAAGTTTAATTTGTAGGCCTAGTGAAGTTTTGTAATTCATGTAGGGATCTTTATGTCAGTCATTTTTGATAATAGTTTGTATCTGTAATAATTTATCTGGCATTCACTGAGTATTATCTGGTATCTCATTTTATCAGGGCTGACTTAGATAAATTTATTCTTGCTAATTTCGTGTTAATAGAGGCTATTGCAGTTAACCATATATTTAACCTGTTTATTTGCCATTACATTATCCTTATGAGTTCTGAATGTTTTGTTGTTAGTTTGTGCATTAAACTTTAACTTGTAATTTTACCTAACTCTTTTGTTTTGAACCTGGAACTTTACGGGACAGTAGTGACTCTTCGTATTCTCACTTAAAGTGTACGTTATCTTTCTCTGTTCCGTAACAATATATATATCTATATCTATATCTAGATATATATATATATATATATATATATATATATATATATATAGGCATGAAAGTGTGTATGGTCATCTGCATGGATGTGGGTGTGTATGTATGTATGTATATATATATATATATATATATATATATATATATATATATATGTGTGTCAATTATGTATATACATATATATATTTTTGCCTTAATGACCAGGAGCTCCGGCCTGAATGGTCGATGGGCAAAAAAAAAAAAAAAAAAAAAAAGCCATGGACTTTTATGCATAGTCGCAGAGACGTGTATTTCACCTGCTCTCTCCTCTAGCTTTGTAGGGCAGCCTCACCGGCAAGAGCTTTTTTTTTTTTTTTTTTCACCCTTCTGGTGACTCTAGAATAGATAGTTTCTCACTTTCCTCCACTCCCTATTAGCTAAGAACAGTAGGTGTCTGTTCCTGTACCCTGAGATTACCTTTGCTTGTTGCCCACGGAGGGTCTCCCCCACTGATCGCTCTAGGGAGTGAATTAACACGGTCGGGCCTCCCTGGAATGGTTTGAAAGCGCAATTTTAGCCTTAGGTGTGTGGTCCCCAGTTGTTTGTCCCTTGCTCATCTTTCCTTCTCCTTTCTACTTCCCCCGTTAGAGGGAAGTGGTCCCTATGGCGGTCACCCCTACTGCCTCCCCTACCTTCAGGGGGGGAGGCGGCCCTGACGATACCCCGACCGATACACGGACTGACCACTCGCAGACTGAACGGCCCTAGACCCAATTTCTGGACATACCTGTACATAATGCACAGTATGTTACCTTACATGCTCTAGGTTCTACTTCCTTGAGCAGTCTCAATCCCTTCCTCGTGAAGAAAGTGATTGATTACTGTGCTGGGGAGATGGAATAAGTTAAAAAACTTGGTAATGGAGACCTTATCAAAACTGTAAACACATCCCAGGTCAAAGACTTAATGAAACTGCATATATCCACGAATATAATGTCGAGCCAAAGATCCCGTATTCCATGAATTCCTGCAAAGGTGTTATCACCTGCAGAGATCTCATGGTTATGGAAGAGGACGAGATCATACGGGAACTTGCTCAGCAGGACATAATCGGTGCCCGGTTTATAACTAGATTTTCCGAAGGCGTGAGGATGAAGACTGCCACCATTGTCTTGACTTTTGGCAATGTTTCACTCCCAGATCATGTCAAAGTTGGATACGAAATTGTTAACGTTAGGCCTTATATCCCTAATCCACTTCATTGCTTACTGTGTCAAATGTATGGGCACAGTGATAAGACTTGTCGGGCTTCCCAGTCAGTGTGTGGCAAATGTGGAACACAGGGACATGATGCTGAACAATGCACATCGGAGACAGTACGTTGCTTTCACTGCAAAGGCGCACACTCCACTTTCTCTAGGGATTGTCCCAAGTGGAAGGAGGAGAAGGAGGTCTGCGTAGTGAAAGCAACTCGACTGACTCCAATGCCGAATAGCTCTTACGCTTCGGCGGAAATGTCCCATCCCGTGATGTACACTGTGGAAATGCAGACTGACCCTGAACCTGTTCCTCTTGCCTCACACCCTAGCTCTCCATCTGAGGCTCCTGTCCAATCCACCTCTCAAACTGACACCCCTGTTGAACCTTCCTACTCTCAGGCTGCTGCGCCTCTCAGTCAGTCAAGCCTAAACCGAAGCCTGACAACTCTAGTAAGAATAATATGACCACCCTCACCAAGTCACGTCCTCATGTTCTTCCTGCTCTTGGCCCAGCGAGGGAGAGAAAAGGGAGCTCTTCCTCGGTGGAATCTGGGACCCTAGTCATTAATGAAAACATGGAGGTTTCCGTCACCAAGCACCGGGATACGTCCGCCGGTAGTCACTCGCCTGCTGGTGGGCGGCAAAAAAAGGCTAAGGTCACTGGCCCCCAACGTAAATCTTTAACCGTCGCTTTAACTGTATTACAGTGGAATTGTAGAGGTATTGGGAATAAATTACAGAATATAGCAATCTTGCTTTCTATACACAGGCCAGACGTTATTTGTTTACAGGAGACGTGCCTGGAGGATCGCCCTGATCCTCCACAGTTAAAACACTACCACTCATACAGAAGATATGAAGGTCACGGAGTTGCCATTTACACACACAAATCACACCCACAAACGGAAGTGATTCTAAATTTTACTCTAGAAGCTGTCGCATGCAGAGTAAAATTTAATAAAACGTATCTGTCTATTTGCTCTCTGTACTGTCTTCCACATGGCCTCATTGATAGTGATGCTTTAAATTCACTATTTGAAATTCTTCCTGGAAATAAGTTAGTGTTGGGCGATTTTAACGCCCATCACTATCAATAGGGTAGCTTGAGGATTGATGGTCGTGGGGAGCAAGTAGCTGACCTAATACTACAGTCCAACCTCTGTCTTCTGAACGATGGTAGAGCGACTCGTGTAGATGATCGTACTGGTAACTTTTCGGCCGATGACTTATCTTTGGCCTCCCCTGGTATACATCAAGATTTCTCATGGGACCCTTATGACGACTCCTTGGGAAGTGATCATTTACCCATCTGTCTTTCTTATACACGCGACATCGTTTCGGACCCTCCACCTCCAAAATTTAACTATAAGAAAGAAGATTGGGGTTCCTTCTAAAGGATCGCCAATTTAGATGTATCTGGGGAGACCATAGATGTTAAGGTCGAAAATATAACTACTTCCATATTACACGCAGCTGAGGCTGCTATTCCCAAGACTTCTACAGTTCATGCGAAGCATAGAGCACATTGGTGGACGCCGGATTGCCGACAATCATTAAGAAAATGCAATAGGAGATACAGGATTTTTGATAGTCAGCCCACTGAGAAAAATTTTATTGCATACAAACAGGCACGGGCTGAGGCAAGGAGAATACTAAGAAGGGCCAAACATGACTCCTGGCGGTCCTTTGTGTCCACGGTGACTCGTACTAAACCATTACGCAAATTCTGGTGCACTAAAAGAAAATTAAATAATAAAGGCCCATACATACCTATTACGACCCTGCAGGTAAATAATAACATCTATGATAAGACCGTGGACGTTGCTAACATCCTCGCCAGGAGTTTTTCTCATATAAGTAGCTCAGCCAATTATGATCCGCGTTTTGAACATCATAAACACACGGCTGAGCTACAGATATTAGACTTTGCCACAGAAGATGTAGACTCCCCGTACAACCAAGAGTTTATGCTAGATGAATTGCTTCTTGCCATTAAATCCTGTGAAGACACCAGCTATGGACCAGACACCATCACGTACGGTATGATCCAGCACCTTAATCAGGCCAACCTGATTAAGATGTTAGCATTGTTCAATGAGATTTGGGCGTCTCAAACGTTCCCAAACTCATGGCACTTTGAGCACGTCATACTGATACCCAAAGAGACTGGTCGTCTTATGAACCCCACTTCATTTCGTCCTATTGTGTTGACTTCTTGCCTATGTAAGGTCATGGAACGTATGGTTATTAATAGGCTTCTTTTTCTTTTAGAGTCGACGAATTTGTTAAATGATCAACAATGTGGCTTCCGTAAATACAAAAGTTCATTAGATCATTTAATGAATTTGGAACATTGTATTGCAGAGGCATTTGCCAATAAAAGAATTCATGATAGGGGTGTTCTTGGACATCCATAAAGCCTATGACATGACGTGGCGACACGGTATACTAATGAAGCTCTATGCTTATGGTTTAAGAGGATATTTGCCTATTTTTATTTCAAATTTCTTAAGGGACAGGACTCTTTCTGTCAAATTGCCCCATAACGTAACATCGGATATATTTATCCAGGAAAATGGGGTGCCGCAGGGAAGTGTGCTTACACTTACTTTATTTAGTATTATGATCAATGATATTCTGTCATCAGCTCCCACCCCAAGGAATCTTAAATACTCGCTCTATGCTGACGATTGTGCAATATGGCACTTTTCCCGTAATGCACAATTTTCGCCTGGGTGGATTCAAGCAGCCCTTGACTCCGTCCATCAATGGGTATTGCAGTGGGGATTTAAGTTTTCCGTCCGTAAGTAACGTACCTAATTTGTGCTTAACTTTGGATAATCAGGGGGTACCTTTTCAAAATTCTGTATAGTTTTTGGGAATACATTTTGATCGTCGTTTGCACTTCAAAATTCATTTTAATTATTTGATTGCTCGTTGTGATAAACCAGTAAATGTCCTCAAGTATTTAGCAGGTACTACACGGGGTGCTGACAGAAAATCTTTATTAATGGCGTATAAGTCCCTATTTCGATCTAAGCTAGACTATGGCGCACAGGTGTATGGCTCAGCATCCGATGCCATGCTGAAAGGATTGGATGTGTTGCAGAATAAATGTTTGCGAATGTGTCTTGGAGCTGTCCGGTGTACCTGTGTAGCTCGTATGGAAGTGAAGGTGAATGTGCCTCCCCTCCGTATTCGCCGTGACCACCTGGCATTATCGTACGGGTTACGAACATTAAGGAAGAGTAATATCGGCAATGTGGCCTGTACCCCCCCTGCATCAATACCACCACCTTCTGCGGGGGGTGCGTCGGCCACTTGCTGTTCGCCTCCACTTACTGACTCAGGAGCTTGGTGTGGACCCCAGTGACTGTGACAAGTTGGTATTTTAAAATATAGCGCCTTGGGAGCCACCCGGCTTTACAGTGGATGTATCATGGCTCCCAGCACCAAAGGCCAAGGCACCGGAGGCGGAGATCCACCACTTGTTTCGTAACATCATCGTTCGTCACTTGGGGTCCCATCAATTGTAAACTGACGGCTCCAAGTCGAGTGAATGTGTCAGTGCAAGTGTGTGGTCGACTGAATGTGCACTTAGGTATCGGTTGCCGACTCATACATCTGTGTTTACCTCCGAACTTTTTGCTGTTGACAAAGCCATAGACTATGCTCTCAGTTCTAGGCATGACTCATTTGTCATATTTTCAGATTCAAAATCAGCCCTTCATGCAATTGCATCTTGTACTACGGACTCTCACGAGATCCAGGGCCGCGTCGTTAATAAGTTGCATTCATGCAATAAGTGATTCACGCTGATCTGGGTGCCTAGTCATTGTTGTATCTACGGCAATGAGCAGGCTGACTTACTTCCAAAGTCGGCTGTAGAGCTCGAGGAGACTTGGGACGTTCCTCGTGTTCTACGGTCGAGTCTCTCTCTCGGAAAGAAATCAGTAAATCTTCTGTGGCAGGGTCAGTGGACCAGACTAAATATTCCAACTTGCAAGCCGCACCTGGGCGACTGGGACACTGCCAACCGCCCCAGTCGCCTTGAAGAAAAAGTATTGGCTAGAATACGGCTCAATGCCACCATTTTAACTTACATGAAACCATATATGGAAAGACGCTTCCCACCGCACCGTGACATCTTTAATGCGGTGTTATCTATCATTCATATCATCCTGCGCTGTCGGCGATTTATTCGTGAACGTGCTTCACTTATAAATTTCTGCGGCGCAGCAGATGTCCCCTTCACCCTTTCCACTATCCTGGGTGATGGGGACATTGTTATGACTGATAAATTGATGGCTTTCTTGAGAGAGACCGGACTGATCAGAGTGATGTGACTTTTTTACTGTGTGGTTATGGTTTTTATCAACTGTAAATATGTATATATTGTACTATTAATTAGGGTTGACAGTTGACGTATTTGAAATAGTTCCTCCTCCCACTGACCTATTTCTAATATTGATGTCCCGTACATTAAAAGCCGTTCCTCGACTGACAGTCACCAGCTGATGAGTGCAAGAGTGCAATATAGAACGGTATTGGGCACTTGCAGTCGATGGTGGTCTGTTGGGCGAGGTTCTTCACTTTTTGTACATATTATGTAAATACATTATACCATATTCCTGAAGTTACTAATTGTTACTAATTAGGGCCGACAGCTGACGTATATGGAAATGTTCCTGACTTGTCTGGTTCTCTTTCATATATTGATGTCCCCTACATTAGGTTGTGCCTCGACTGACAGTCACCAAGTGATGAATGCAGGTGTGTAATGTAGAGATTCATTACATATCTGCAGTCGATGGTGCTCTCTTGGTCGAGGCCTTTCTACCATTAGTGTAGGATTAGTTATTTATCTCTAGGATTTAGTATAGGTTAGTGATTTGTCAGTTAGGTGGTTAGTTTCAGGTTCTTTAGATTAGGCATTTTTGTTTATAATGTAAGGCCAAAAAATATAAAAATATAAAAAAATAATAATAAAAAAATAAAAAAAAAATAAAATAAAAATTATTATATATATATATATATATATATATATATATATATATATATATATATATATATATATATATATATATATATACGGGTGAGTGAAAGTATGTCTGTATATATGCATGGAAGTATACATATATATATATATATATATATATATATATATATATATATATATATATATATATATATATATATATGGCCTTAATGACCAGGGACTTTGCCCCAGTGGTCGACGGGCCAAAAAAAAAAAAAAAAAAAAAAATCTCCACACTTCCCTTGACGACACATTAAGACGAGTAGCGGAGACTCTGCTCACCCACCTCCACAAGCCAACCCTGGGTGTCTGTGACTCCTCCACCTTACTACTCTGCATCTTTTTAAAGTTTGATTTTACCTTTTTAAGCCATGTTGAGCATTTTAAGTTTTTAACAGTTTACTACGCTTTAACGATACATATTACCTGACTGCTGACCTATATGGTAAATGGTAAGGCATACCCTTTCCATTTTTTTTCCTATGAGTTTACAGTAGTTGTGTGTTCATTAATTGAGAAATCTAAATATTCTCTATGGTAAGTCTAAGATATCAATTTTTTTTTAGGTTGATGATGGCTAAAGCCGAAGCGTTCCCAGTAAATAAACAAGATGTTCATACCAGCGCTGGTATTCATCATCCTTAAAAGACTGCTTCCCACCTGGAGAAAAGTATTATATATATATATATATATATATATATATATATATATATATATATATATATATATATATATATATATATATTAATCTTTTGACAGACGCCGTAATACCGTAAGGGGTGGACACAAACAAATCGCTTCCATGTCTCCCTGTCCCCCACCATTTCACTGCTCTGCTCCCAGCTCACACACCCCTCTCTCATATACCTCTTCACTCCATCCCTCCATCTCATTCTTTGCCTCCCCCTCCATCTCCCACCCTCTACCTCGATACACTCTCATCAGTCTCTCATTCTCCATCCTCTCCACATGGCCAAACCACCATATTGTCTTTCTCCTAAAGCTTCCTATCACATGCACACAACAACGATTCTTCACTTCCTCATTTGTCAGTCTATCTCTCCATGTGACTCCACATGCTCCTCTTAAATAACTCCACTGCTCTCATTCTTGACTTCTGTCCCTCCAACAAGATCCAAGCTTCACTTCCATACGCTAGAGTTGATATCACAATACAGTCATGTAGTAACTTTTTCACTTCCATGCTCACTTTCCTGTTTCTTATCACTGCTTTCAAGGAATCAGCAACCTTTCTTCCTTGTTGTACCCTTTCAAGTACTTCACCCTCTAAAATTCCATTCTTACTCATCACACTACCCAAGCACTTAAATGCACCCACATTTTCCATTTCCTCCTCATCCAACCTCACTGTACATTCACTGATTTCACTTCTCTCGAAGACCATAACGTTACTCTTCCTTACATTCACCTTTAGACTCTGTTTCTTACTCTTCCAAACTCATCCACCAAGCCTTGCAGCTTCCCTTCGTCTTCACCTAAGACAGTATCATCTGCAAACAACAGTACAGGGAGTTTCCAAACACTACCCTCTCTCACTAGGGCCGCTCCAACATCCACTGCTCTACTTTTATATCTCTTTTATAACCCCATCCAAGTACAGACTGAACAACCATGGAGACATAACACATCCCTGTTTCAATCCAACCTTCAAATAGAAAAATGTACTCAGTTCACCATCCACAAGCACTGCAGCCTTAGCACCCTCATACATACTCTTCGCTGCATTCAGCAACTTCCCATCTCCTCCATATATTTTTAATATTTTCCACGACCGTAGTCTCTCCATCCTGTCATATGCTTTCTCCAAATCCATGAAGGCTGCATACAACTTGTTTCCCTTCTCGAGAAGCTTTTCTACTAAAGATCTAAGAGTGAATATTTGATTTACACAACTTCTTTCCTTCCTAAAACCTCCCTGCTCTTCTACTATTTCCTCTGTTATTTCCCTAACTCTGTCAGTAAGTATCTATCTATCTATCTACATCTATATCTGTCTATCTATTTATCTATATCTATCTATCTATCTATCTATATATTGTTACATAGCCTATGATTTCATCATCCTTTGTATAATTCTAATGTACAGTATGCTGCATGTTTGATCACGATTCGCCACGTGGCTTCCATAGTGACCAGGCTTGCGTGTTCTACCTCACTCCCCCCTTCTCCCCCTTATAGTAGAGTAAGTCGTTCTTTCTGTTGTTCAGAGCAGGAGTGTCAACTCTTCGTCCTCTGTACCTTCATTTGCGCGTCCTTCTTGCAAGTTGAATCAAGCTCTGCCAGCCCCCTATATAATGAGCTCAGTCTCTGCATTAGTGGCCACATACTGTAGATCTACTCCTCATTTTGTCCACATCTCTGTCCTCCCCTGTATAGTGTATTATTATTTTTTTGAGTGCTCAGGAAGTCTCCAGCCATCTAGCTGCTGTATAATTTGAGTATAAGTGTTGTTACCATTATTCTTGTACTGTGTAGCATGGGGCGTTAATTCGTAAGCCAGGTAAAGTTTTTGCTGTCAGCCAGTATTAGTAATAATTTGTATCTGTAATAATATTATATCTTGCTTTAACTGAGCATTATCCGGTTTTCTCATTTTATCAGGGCTGACTTAGATAAATTTGCTCTTGCTAAATTCGTGTTAATAGAGGCTATTGCAGTTAACCATATATGTAACCTGTTTTGCCATTACATTATCCTTATGAGTCCTGAATGTTTAGTTGTTAGTTTGAGCATTAAACTTTAACTTGTAATTTTACCTAAGTCTTTTGTTTTGAATCTGGAACTTTGCGGGACAGTAGTGATTCTAGAATTCTCACTTGAAGTGTTCATTATCTCTCTCTGTTCTGGCATATATATATATATATATATATATATATATATATATATATATACTTTTCCCATTACACTAAGAAGACAAATGCCCCTATGATTACCACATGCTTCTTTTCCTCCTTTTCCTTCGTCCAAGGGAATAATTATACCTGGCTTCCAGTCCTCCGGGACTCTACCTTCCTCCCAGGCCAAGCTGCACATCTTCCACATCCATTCTACTACGCCATTTTTACATTCTTCATTGTTTCCAAAGCTTCCATCCTACTGATTTCTTCCTCTCTTCTCACATCCCTCCGTTTTGGAGTAAGGAGTGAAGTGTGAACTGGAGTAGTGAGTGAGGCAGGGAGTGGAGTAATGGTGCAAGGAATGGAGTAAAGAGTCTATTGGAAAAAGGAGTGGAGTAACGAGTGGAGTAACGAGTGAGTACCGGTAGGGAGTGGAGTAAGAAGTGGGATAAAGTATGGAATAGAGAATCTAGCGGAATGAGTGGAGTAGGGAGTGAAGTAAAGAGTGGAGTAGGGAGTGGAATAGGGATGGAGTAAGGAGTGGCGTGGGGACCGGAGTGGGGAAAGTAGTAGGGAGTGGAGTTGAGAGTGGGGTAAGGAGTGGATTAAGAAATGGAGTAGGGAGTTGAATAAGAGTGAGGTAGGGAGAGGGGTAAGGAACTGAGTAGGGAGTCGAGTTAGGAGTGGAGTAAGAAATGGAGTGAGGAGTGGAGAAAGGGGTGAGGTAGTAGGTGGAGTAAGGAGTAGAGTAAGAAGTGGCATAAAGAGTGGAATAAGGAATGGAGTAAAGAGTGGAGTAAGGAGTGGAGAGTCGATTAGAGTAGGGAGTGGAGTAATGAGTGGAATAACAAGCGGAGTAAGGAGTGGAGAAAGGAGTGGATTTAGGAGTCTAGAGGAACAAATAGTGGAGTAAGGAGTACAGTGGAGTAAGGAATGGAGAAAGGAATCTAGTGGAGTAAGGAATGGTGTAAGGAGTGGAGTAACGAGTCTAGTGGAATAGTGAGTGGTTTAGGGACTGGAGTACGAAGTGGAGTAGGGAGTTGTGTAGGGAGTGGAGTGAGGATTGGAACTGTGAGTGGAGTAAGGAGTAGATTATAGAGTGAAATAAGGAGTCCATGCAATAAGGACTGGAGTAAGAAATGGAGTTAGAAATGGAGCAAGGAATCTAGAGGAATAAGGAGTGGAATGCAGAATGGGGTAAGGAATGAGTAAGGGGTGGAGTAGGAATTGAAGTAAGGATTGGAGAAAGGAGTGGAGTAAGGAGTGGAGTAGGGAGAGGAGTAAGGACTTTAGTGGAATAAGAAGTGCAGTAAGGAGTGGAGTATGGAGTATGGTGGAGTAAGGAGTGGAGTAGGGAGTGGAGTAAGGAGTGGAGTAAGGAATGGAGTGTGGAGTGGAGTGGTGAGTGGAGTAGGGAGTGGAATAAGGAGTGGAGTAAGGTGTGGGGTAGGGGTGCAGTAAGGAGTTTAGTAAGGAGTGGAGCAGGGAGTGGAATAAGGAGTGGAGTAAGGAGTGGGGTAGGGGATGAAGTAAGGAGTTGTGTAAGGAGTGGAGTAAGAGTGAAGTAGGGAGTGGAGAGTGGAGTAAGGAGTGGAGTAAGTAGTGGGGTAAAGAGTGAAGTAGGAAGTGGAGTAAGGAGTGGAGTAAGAAGTGGAGTAAGGAGTGGAGTAGGGAGTGGAGTAGGGAGTGGAGTAGAGAGTGGAGTAAGGAATGGAGTAGTGAGTGGAGTAAGGAGTGGAGTACAGAGTGAAGTAAGGATTGCAGTAGGGAGTGGAGTAAGGAATGGAGTAAGGAGTGGAGTAGGGAGTGGAGTAAGGAGTGGAGTAGGGAGTGGTGTAAGGAGTGGAGTAAGAAGTGGAGTAGGGAATGGAGTAAGGATTGAAGTAGGAGTGGAGTAAGGAGTGGAGTAGAGAGTGGAGTAAGGAGTAGAGTTGAGAGTGGAGTAAGAAGTGGAGTAGGGAGTGGAGTAAGGAGTGAAGTAGGGAGTGGAGTAAGGAGTGGAGTAGGGAGTGGAGTAAGGAGTGAAGTAGGGAGTGGAGTAAGGATTGGAGTAGAGAGTGAAGTAAGGAGTTTCAACCGTATGTGGCCAATGATACTGTACAGACAGCAAATACCTTCCCAAATTTTGAACGAATACCTAGCGTAAAAATCGAACCATCTGAAACACGCACTGGTAGAGACAGGGTTTTCACTATATTTCGCCCGTTGTCAATTTTTTTCAGACGGAGCTGGGAAGCGAGCTTGTATCGGTACACGGCTAGCACTAAATATCGTGCCACCGCTAGCACCAATAAAATGTATCGTAGCACTGCTGGCCAAGAATTTAATGTAGCCGTTATGGAGTAGCAGTTGACTACATATTAAGTGTTCTGCTGTGTAGTATAACTAGACCACCGTGTTGGATCGACGACACTGTCTGTAGTACACGTCAGCTACTCGCCGTCACTGCCCGACACTTCCCACCAAAGGTCCT
This sequence comes from Coenobita brevimanus, assembly GCF_032717465.1. Lineage (NCBI taxonomy): Eukaryota > Metazoa > Arthropoda > Malacostraca > Decapoda > Coenobitidae > Coenobita > Coenobita brevimanus. Next base: position 28,018,028 of record NC_137030.1, on the reverse strand, counting down.
CTGCCACGAGAAGGTGGAAGCTGGTCTGTTTTTAAGTGGTAGCGTAAGGTGACAGAAATGAGCAGATTAAATCTCTCTTTATTGGGTACAGAATAATATAACTGCGACCCGAGAGATATGTAGGAGCGACACCACCTCCCTTTATAACTGTAAAGCGATCTCTCTGACGCTGTACACTCACCGAGCCGGACAAGGGCGCGGTGCTTAGGTCAGCTAAAAAGTGAGGTGCCGAGCATTACATATACTCTGGGCTTATGCAAAAAGTAGAGATAAAGGACAACTCTACTAACACATTATACACCTCTATAAAATGGTATTAAGTACATTCACATATACCAACATAATAAATGGTTCCCCAGGACTTTACACTTACGCACAATTCAGATATCTTATCACTTCTTCTAACCTTCATTTTATAATTGAAACAGGGTGGCCCTTGTGGTCTGCCATCCACCTCTTCCTTATACCACAGCTAACAGCGAAATGATATTTGGTTGTTCATCATCCACACTTCATTACACACTGTTAATTATGACTAAACAGCTTTAAAAATTATTATGTAAAATGTGTGATACTACAACTTCATATGGAAAAAGATGACACCAGAACATCGCTCGGCCACACCATAGACGTCCTCGTCGACATTGTTGTCCTAACTACCGTGTAGCCTAACCAGAGTGTAAGGTAGCTAACTATTCAGGAACATCCACTTGCAATCTGCGAGTACGGACACGTGGTCTCAGTGGGTTCCTTAATTGGCGCCTTAAATAGTAGCCTAAACCACAAACACAGGACAAGACCACAATAAGGAGAAGACCAACGCCAGGATCAAAATGGAACGAGAAAGGTATGAAGGAAGATAGGACAGTACATAAGGCTCTAAATCAGTCCTGTTCAGGTGGGCGAGGAAGGTAAGCTCCTTTCATACATGAGACAGCCTGTTTACATTCAAGGAAATAACATTGAATGAAGGCAAAAAGGGTCGTAACTGGGATGAGAAGTTCACTGTCAAAGCTAGATGATGCTTGCTAGGCAGAACTGCTATCTCTTTACTGTGTAACTCACAAAAATCAGGTGCAACATAGTACCCCTTTACTGTAAGGAATTGATTCCGCGAGGCACAAATCACAGTTACATCCTCTGTCTCAGGAAAGTAAAAGTACTGTTTCGCATGAATATGAGCATGGAAAACTGACTTCAACTGAATGGGTTGGAAGGTGCAACGTTGCAGAGCAGAGGAAGTATTTGTGTCCGACAAGGCCCTTTTACGCTCCTCTACCTTTAATGGTACGAAGACAAAATGCAAAGCAGGACATACATGGAGATCAAGAAATGAGGCCTTACGCTTCTCAAATTCATCCACAGTCGTTTCTGCTACATATTTCTTGTCATCTGAGACAACTAGCACCTCTGGACCCTCTTCAATAACAACAAGTGTATTATTAGCAGTAGCAAAAGGGAAGGAAATGAACCGCCATGCCTGGTATGTTACAGCATTCCTCATAGGTACCAATAGAAGGATGCCTTCATGGGTCAACTGGGCCTCTAACACTGGGTAATAATATTCCAGTTGACTCAGATCAAAGAGTAGCATAAGTCCATGCTTCCACATTGCTATATCAACTGCATTTGTTAATATATTAGTAGGCAGCAATAAAGCATTAACCCTGTTCAAACTTGCATCGATTAAGCCGTCCACCATATTGGCTGCATGCTTCTCCAAAGCAGTGGTTGACTCGTCGAGAGCATGTAAGTACTCAGCGAATAACACCAAGTTAACAAGGGTTAGTAGATTAATTTGGATGTTGTTCACAAGCTCTACTAGATGGTTGGTAGTCCTATTTATCTCGTTAGCTTTGTTAGTGAACTCATCTAACTGTTTATACACATGCATGATTAATCTATTACTGGCTTTAGCGGCCAGTGTCAAGTCATGCATCTGTCTACCCAATTGCACTACATCCTTATCTTATGCCATACCAAAGAGTTATCCACGTCCTCTCTTAGTACGTGCATGGACATGCTTGGAAAGATCAGAGTGTACGTTAGGTAAAGCTACATGCAAGTTAGTGAGCCTGTCGGTGAGCCTGTCTATATGCCTAGTCTGAAGCTCAACAAAGCTTCAGTGTCAGAGTTTGTCAATCGTGGGTTTCGATTAAACATCTTTCCCACTTCCAATAGTTGTTGTCTGAGATTCGACAAGCCCTTGGAGACCTCCTTGACAATATCTGGCGTTTGGAGATAGCCTTCCATTGGATAGTAGACGCATACTGCATCTTCCACTACTACGACTTCTCCAAGTGGGCTCTTCAGTGCTCCTGGCATTAACGCAGTCGCGTCCATGTCCGATGTCTTTCCATAGGTCCACCCCAAGCAACGCACGAGGAGTTTGAGCCACAGCCACATTTTTTTTTTTGCAAGAGTAGATACTCCCTTAATCACTCTGGTTGTGGGATCGTAGCTTGCTGCGATACTCTTGGTTAGGGACAGGTACGGATGACGACATAGACTGCGACGAAGACAGAGGGCACAACACATCAGACGATAGGCCTAGCTCTTGACTTACTAGTTTGATCCTATCAGCATATACTGCCTCCTGAGTTCCATTAGCTTCATCCTTTATTCTATAAGTATTTCCACGTACTCGTTCCACAACGGTATATAGTCCGCGGAACTTAGGTCTGAGCTTGGAAATTCTCTCAGGGTTGTGGATTATAACCTTCTGGCCTGCCTGTAACGTCTTTTCTTGACTACCTTTGTGTTGTTTCGCCATCATCTCCGCTCTTAAGGCTTTTAATCTTTTCCGTACTTCACTGTGTATAAATTGGAATTTCAACAACTGTACCTTTGCGTAGTCTTCTTCGTTGTATACTGGAGTAGGAGGTCTAGCCAACAAATCGTAGGGTAACACTTTCTCTTCTTCATAAAGGATATAATGAGGAGACTTCCCAGTTGATGAATTTTCTGAGGAGTTGACGGTCGCCGCTACGTGGTTCAAGACTTCCAGTATCTTCCTGTTTGTTCTCTCCACCAGGCCATTGCTCTTAGGACTGTAAGGCGTTACAAAAACTTGCTTTACTCCATACATACGACAGATTTCTTGTAACACCTGGTTACGAAATTCACTGCCATGCTGAGCAATACCTTAGGTGTAGAGTATGGACAAATCACTGAAGTCACAAAACGTGCGCCACCTCCTCTGAAGTTTTCGTCTGTAAAGGTGCTAAAACAGTGAATCGTGAGAAATGGTCCACTGCCACCAGTACATAACTTGAACCTTGACGACTTCTCGGCAACGCTAAGAGATCAATGGAGACTGTATCCCAGGGTTTTTCCGGTAGAGGTTACTCTAAGATGGGAGTCGGAAGTCCCGTCGTTCCTCGTATTTCCGCGCATTTGACGCATTGACTGACGTGGGCTTCTATGTCCTTCCTCATGGTCGGCCAATAGTATTTCTTTCTCGCCTCACGTATGCATCTATCGCGACCGGGATGACCCGCTTGAGGTACGTCATGAACTAACTGTAGCACGGCTTGCTGTAAGGTAGCAGGAACAACCAACTGAATGCAGTGTCCTTCCCTGGGGGTTGCTTATACAAAAGACCCTGTTGAAGATGGAAGTGAGTCATATAGATGACTTGAAACCACATCGCATCATTACGTTGTTCCGCTTTTACCGTGTCTGAGGAATACTCAGCAAGAGCAACATCCTCGGCTATGGTAGCAGCAATGTTTCTACTCAACGCGTCGGCCACAACCTTTTGACGGCCTGGTAAATATCTGACCTCTGGATCAAACTCCATTACTTTGCCAAACCAACGCGCAACCTTACCGTGCAAGTTTTTTCCTTTAAACAAGTCGCATATGGGTGCATGGTCAGTTAAACAATTATCCGGTAGCCAAAAATAATATCCCGGAAATGTCCTAACGCCCACACGACTGCTAATGTCTCCAAATGTGTCGTCGAATAGTTCTTCTCTGGGGGTCTTAATGCCCTACTAGCATACGCTATGGTATGTGTCTTACCATGCTCATCCTTCTGCTGTAACACCGCTCCCAGACCCAGACCTGAGGCGTCCGTGCACAGACAGAAAGGGTGAGTATAATCAGGAAACGCTAATACGGGTGTTTCTGACATGGCTTGTTTGAGCTCGTTGAAGCTTTTCTCTTCCGAGGATCTCCATTTCCATGCAGCGTCCTTCTTAAGTAGCGTTGTTAAAGGTGATGCTATGATGGCATACCTGTGGACAAAACTCCTATAAAAGCCAGTGAGGCCTAGGAACGATCTTATCTGATCCTTGTTCTGTGGTGTAGGAAAATAGGTCATCTAGATACGCTAAGACGTCTTGCCCTAACATCTCGCCAAACAATTGGTTTATCATCTGCTGAAATGTTAAAGGAGCATTACTCAGTCCAAAAGGCATCCGGAGACATTCAAAGTGCCCACGGTGAGTGCTAAAAGCAGTAATGGGACGCGACTCTTCGGTCAGCTCCACCTGCCACCCCTGACGCTAGATCCAGACAAGTAAACACAGTATTTCCCTTACCTAATGATTGAAGTAAGTCTTGCAGATGCGGAATCGGTTAACGATCCGGTACTGTTACCTTGTTCGCTTGCCGAAAATCTACAACAGGTCTCACACCACCGTCCTTCTTAGGCACTAGAAAGAGTGGTGCATTCCACTGCTTCCCTTTGGCTGTGCGGTAGACGGTATGCGGGCACATAAACTGGATTTGTACCAGGGCACAAACCAATATGATGCTTCAATCCGTCCTACCCAGCGCTTCTCCTGGAAGTGCTACTACGTCGGAAAATTCTCTAAGGAGGGCTAGGAGTCGTGTTTTGTGGTCTACATTATCCGTGACCTTCACGTATTGCTCCAGCTGTTTCCTTAGCCAGACGTACGGGTTCCGACTGAGTCGTTGCTTGAGATGTAACTACAGGAGAGATCACCGGCACGTCGTCGACTTCCTTTATGGGGGCACCATAGCACATCAAGTCGCCTATATACAACCATCTCTGAGCTCAACTGCGCCACCACTCATATTTGCGATGAAGAGGGGCGTCTTCTGGTCTTGGCCAATGCTAGTCAGAGTCGATTCCAGCGACAATGCCTTATGTTTCACAGTCTCAGTTAAGCATGCTACATCAGTTCCCACCGACACGTCAGGTACTCGGACAGGAATTTACAGACAGTTTGACTGGGTAAGTGGTGATTACCACTCACTATAGCCCTGACTTTCTTCCAGTCCGTACCCTCTGCTTCGTGTGCATCCGGGGACTCGACGCTTCACTTGTCGGGGTCACAACTGGTTGGATGGCTCCTGATTGGATGCCAGTTCCAGTTCGTGTTGCTGAGGGATTAAGGCCTACAAACTCTTTCCCGTTAAAGGAATTGAGGGTGTATTACTATATCATACTTCTCCATGGTCTCAAAGCCTAACAGCCCATCAGCTGGCAGAGGAAAATCCTCAACCACATAAAACGTAGCACGTAACACAGGAGATCGTTTATCTGCCCTCAGTGTCAACGGCACCTGGCTTACAATCTTCATTCTACTCCCTGTCACACCTGTCAACATTACATCAGGTGGTGATAATGTCCAGTTTGTTAGAGGCATTTCACCTTTAAGTCTTTCCAGCGCTTTACTAGAAATAATGTTTGTACATGCTCCTGTATCTACAATCAGGGACACTTGACCTTTCCCTATGATCCAAGGAATAGATAATAAGTCCACCTTAATAATAGCTGCCACACACGCATCGGTGGATTGTACTATTTTAATTAATTTTGCGCGCGGCCTTGAGCTTCCCCCGAACTAGCTGGGTTCCCTAGTTTCTTCCTCTTTTCAATGACAAAGGGGCAACAGTCCGTCTCATGAGGACAATGCCCATGTATGACATACCATCTTTTCACCTCTGGCTTAACAGCCTTGGTCCTTTGCTGTGGAGAACTAGTAACTGTATCTCTCCAGCCTGAAGTTTGCAAGGCTTTGCTAGCTTCTGCATAGCATATGCCTGCCTTCGCCAAAGCCTGACTTTCAGTACAGTTAGGATGCTGCTGTACTATATCAGTAGCCAGATTAGGTACAGGTATCTGCCACAAAGGAAGAGGGTTAGTCTGACTTTGCACGCCCATATTGTTAGTCATGCCCCAGGTATTTGGATAAGGGCCCTGGGTTTGCATGCCAATATTAGTATTCATGCCCCATTGATTAGGATTCTGGGTTTGCATGCCAATACCATCTGTGTTTATACCCCATGCATTTGAAGAAAGAACAGAAAATAAATTCTGTCCAGAACCTTGTGGTGTACTAAAAATATCTGAAGTATACACAGGTATGTGAGTGGTTGTAGTACTATCACTAATGACTGGATTTTGCATATCCTGAGTGACCAAAGGTACTGTTGTAGTCTCAGCTTTCACAGTCTCCTCACTAGGATTACCCTCATTAGCAAGACTAGTGGCCATTTTGGATCTAACTGATTGCTCTGGGACTGTTGAATAAGTATGACCAGAACGCAAATGTAAAACGTTCAAATCCTCATCCTGTCCTTCAGAAATATCCTCATCACCTTGATCCTCAATATGTCCTTCACTCATTTAATATGTCTGAGCACTTTTATTTGATGTATCAACCCACTCATAAAATTCTGAGTCTAGTGGGATTAATCTCTATTTCCCTAAATTCTACGTCTCCACTTCACTGTATCCATCCAACCTTGTCAGTAATATTCCCCTCCCAGTTACAGGAAGATAAACTGACAAAATAGTTACTCCCAGTTACAGGAAGATAAACTGACATAAAAAAGGATAGTTATGGTAAGTGACAGAGAATGGAACATATATACAATACACAGAAAGTATATTTATTTCAAGGGAATTCTGAGAAACCTTTATTTCCACTCATCAACTAACTAACGTGTGTTGATTCAAGTGTGTGTGTGTGGATTACTATGCATGGACGCTACCTAGATATGAAAGTCCAGGATGATGTTCCACATTCCACGTTCCACACTCCACCAGACTCCTCCAACCACACGACAGCCCTTTCGCTGTGGGAGTTAGCAGCACGCCAGGCAGTGACGCCACTCGACGCACCACATACGATCATGGCACCACATAGGCCCGCTCTCGCTCTCCCTCTCCCTCGACTCGCTGCGGCCGTCCGCGCCTCTGGAGTTGCCAGAAGTCGCTCGCTAGTTGACCCACTCCTCACCGCACTGGCTTGAACTCTCCTTATCTCGCCTCTCGCACACGAGAGCAAGATTCTTGCCAGTTTACGTTTGAAGATGGAGATATCTCGCACACCACAGGGCGAGATAACTGCCAGTTTGTGCTTAAGATAGGAATCTCGCACTGGCAGAATAATAGGAGGAATTAATATTCACCACTCCAGTTTATCTGCTCCACTTAACTCACTAGTAATTAGTCCCCTTACAATAGTAGAGTAAGATTTTCTGTTTCACCTTCAGGAACGAGCGATTGCAAGGGTTACTGGTTCACAGCATAAATCCCTTTAGCACGTATCGTATCCCAGCACTGAGCACCAATTTAATGTATCGGTACACGGCTAGCACTAAATATCGTGCCACCGCTAGCACCAATAAAATGTATCGTCGCACTGCTGGCCAAGAATTTAATGTAGCCGTTATGGAGTAGCAGTTGACTACATATTAAGTGTTCTGCTGTGTAGTATAACTAGACCACCGTGTTGGATCGACGACACTGTCTGTAGTACACGTCAGCTACTCGCCGTCACTGCCCGACACTTCCCACCAAAGGTCCTCTGCCACGAGAAGGTGGAAGCTGGTCTGTTTTTAAGTGGTAGCGTAAGGTGACAGAAATGAGCAGATTAAATCTCTCTTTATTGGGTACAGAATAATATAACTGCGACCCGAGAGATATGTAGGAGCGACACCACCTCCCTTTATAACTGTAAAGCGATCTCTCTGACGCTGTACACTCACCGAGCCGGACAAGGGCGCGGTGCTTAGGTCAGCTAAAAAGTGAGGTGCCGAGCATTACATATACTCTGGGCTTATGCAAAAAGTAGAGATAAAGGACAACTCTACTAACACATTATACACCTCTATAAAATGGTATTAAGTACATTCACATATACCAACATAATAAATGGTTCCCCAGGACTTTACACTTACGCACTATTCAGATATCTTATCACTTCTTCTAACCTTCATTTTATAATTGAAACAGGGTGGCCCTTGTGGTCTGCCATCCACCTCCTCCTTATACCACAGCTAACAGCGAAATGATATTTGGTTGTTCATCATCCACACTTCATTACACACTGTTAATTATGACTAAACAGCTTTAAAAATTATTATGTAAAATGTGTGATACTACAACTTCATATGGAAAAAGATGTTGACACCAGAACAAGCTGTTTGGCCCACAATCTGGTTGACTTATACCATACTCTTCTCCTTAATCCATTCCCAGTTCCACTCCCCACTCCACTCCCTACACAACTCCCTACTCCACTTCCTGATTTATTTCCGATTACACAAGTTAACTCTTCTCTTTCACATTATATATGGTAATTATGTCGATGCTAGAATGCAATAAATAACATAAAAAAGCAAAGTTGATGTGCAATATGGCAAGTAAATCGACAAGGAGAAGGTGCTAGGGAGCCTTCTTACAAGAGGCGAAAGCGGACTCCATAGACTTTAAAAACATGAACTCGTATTCTCGTCGGCTAAGAAAGCTCCCAAACATCTCTTCCGTAGCGATTCATTTTTTGGCATGGCTGGTTAATATCCTTCTGCGCTTTCTTTATGCAGTTTATGGCCATGTTAGAAGGTATTATATAGTAGAAGTTGAGAGAAACGTGTAATAATCTAAATAAATTGCTAAGGAGAAGGTGCCAAGGAACTTTCTTACCTAAGGAAAACTCGGACCTTTGTACATCAGGGAGATGTTTGTGTTTAGTTCTTACACAGTGCTACTCATGGAAGAGAAACTGGTTACGTAGCCTAATTCCGGGCCCCTAAGCTCTTGATGGGGGAATAAGTGAGAGGATGGTAGAAAGATAGACCTAAACTTAGCGTAGAATACTACAAGGAATCATCAGCTTTACCTCCAGGTCCCTGAATGTGGACTGCTGGGTGAACAGGGACAAAAGGGCAAAAACAAACTCTGTCCAACTCTCTGACCGGCCCGAGAATCGAACTCAAGATCTACAAGTTTCCAGCTGGGTATGTTACCACTGCACCACCAGCTCCCACAGTTGCCCTACACGTAGCTGCCATGCACAGTTGCGGTACACGATGTTGCCATACACAGATGCCACACACACAGTTGCCATATACAGAGTTGCCATACACACACACTTGTCATACACAGCTGCCACACAAAATTACTATACACAGTTGCCATACACTTGGTTGCCATATACACAGCAGCTACACATACAGTTGTCATACACACAGTCTTAAGTGAGTGTTAAGATTCACACACACACGCCAATGATCAATTTCCTGTCCTAATTGTGATTTCAATTTACAGGAAGAATGAGCGATATGGAGAGAGTCAGCTTTAGTCTTTCAATGTCCTTCCTATGGAACAAAATGCCATGACAGTTTTCCTCTTGTAACTTAAGCTTGTTTTTTTCAGTAACGTCAGGAGTCACGGAGAGATTGTGTTGTTTCTCTATATTGTCCTTCCTGCAAAACAAACACTAATTTTGTTCTCATATCAAGGATTTTTTTTTTTTTAAGAACAATAAGAAGGGAATATTTTACACGACCTTTCTTAGTTTTTCCTGCAAAAACAATCAGTTTTTTTTTTTTTTTCCCTTGGAGCTTATTTCAGTTTCTCATTGGGAGAAGAGACGAAGCTATGGCTCTGCATCATTTTGTTGGCACTTCTTCGTGATCAGCATAGTTTTCTGTTGTCACTTTACCGTTACCATTCAACATTCAAGATGGAGTGGTGGCAATTTTAGGCCAAGTTAGAATAAGTAGGGTATCGTAATTAACGATAAAATTAGCATAATCATACTTCATTATTTTTGTATGCTGGTTGTATTTCTTATATTTGACAAAAAAAAAAAAAACACGAACATAGGTACCAGATACAGAAATGAAACTATTAAAGAAATTCAATAAAAATAAAACTAGCAAAGACGAGGTGCTAAGAATAAGCTGGAAAAAAGCGCGAAAAGAAATGTAACAAAGAAGAGGTGCATAAGAATATAATAAAGAAAGAAGTGTTGCGAATATTTAAAGCTAGTAAAGGATGTGAAAACATAATATTAGCAAACAAGAGGTGTTAAAAAGAATCAAAGATGAAGTGAATACGATGCTTGGAATTTCATTGCATATTTGGTAGTGATCCTCCGGGGTGAAACCACGTTGCTCTTTTTTTCCGCACGGTCATTTTCGAGGGGTACAAGATGTCTTCATATAATCCCATGGTTATTGGTCCTTCTTCCCTGGTTTCCTGGGATGGCAGCGGCAAGGCTTTTTGCAGGGGCAAGGTCTTCGGCAGGGGCAAGGCCTTTTGCAGGGGGGTTGGGGTGGGGGTGGAGGACATACAGACTCGTCGAAAATGGCAGTTATTGTGCACTGTATCCCGTCACCAAAGATTTCGTCATTGTTGGTGGGAGCTGCCAGGATGAACGAAGTGTTGAATACGGCGTATAAATTCCTTACTTCTCCATGGGGGTAACCGCTGCAAATGAAAGAAGCGAATTACAAAGGGTTAACTAATCTGGTTTGGTGCACTGCACAATTGCCAAGACTTATACTGGTAAAGGGGTTGAAACTTTTTATACGGATTCTCCTCTAACTTGGACTGAAATTTCCCTCCCTCCATCTTGATTGCTGAGCCATAAACAGTAAGTTAACAGTAGAAAGTGATGCTAGTCACAAAGTGTTGTGTTAAGGATGTAGACCCGTTGCAGTGTTTTTTTTTTCTTTGCGACTGATGTATGTGACATAAGCTGCAAAATAATGAATATCTGAGTCAAGCTAGTGTAAAAAACTTGTAAATGTGGCACCTGAGAACGTGGTTGCATCACAGATTCAGGGTGTGTATGTACAGTTGAAGCCCCGTTTTAATGGTAAGATCACGATGTTCGAGACTCCTCCGATATATACAATGATCTGGATATAAAGTTTGTGTATGCATGTTACAAAAATACCATACAGATAGACAGATAGATAGATAGGTAGATAGTAACAGTGCTTGTAATATATTTTAATCAGATAATTGCATGTGTGATGAAGTGGGTACCTTTGTCGAAACGTAGTTCGGTTTAGGCGAAGCATGAGTCTCCTGAAGCAGTAAAGATTAGGGCCCTCATTCTGGTCGGCTAAGAAAGCTCCCTAACATCTTTTTCTTAGCGACTGATTTCTGGATGCGGCTGGTTAATATCCTTTTCTACCTTATTTATGTCGAGTATGACCATATTAGATTAATTCCATGACAGACAGGAGTATAGTAACGTATAATAAGCAAATACATCGCTTACAAAACGTGTTAGCGAGCTTTCTTACCTTAAAAGAATACGGGATCATCGGGTCGTTTCTCATCTGCTTCGGAGCTTTCGTAACGCGTCCTACAAAGTGATTTATTCAGCCTATTAAGCTTGATACTCTTTTCCGTGCTATTGATGCCTTCCAGAGTTATATTAAAAAGAAAAAAAGGCACAAACGAGATATTAGGGTCTATATGCGAAATAAATAACTAAGGAAGGAGTACTATGAAGTCCCCAAAAGCCAAAGAAAATACGAGTCGAGAAATCATGGTCAGAGTCACAAAGTATGGTCCTTCATGGTATTATTTATTCTTTTTTTTCTTTAGTAGATATTATGGCAAAATGTCTCACTATGTTTAATTAATATAATGTGTAGGTCAAGATGAAAGTATAAGAAGATGACCCAGCTGTTGCATCATCCTACCATATACATTGACCTACAAGCATTTGCACTATAAATCATTAACACCAGATCAATCTTCATACACTGCTGTTCATGACATGCACACTTGAAGTGTACAATAAGGCATCTGTGAGTCTTAATATGCTCGTATGAGGTGGGAGGTTGTATGGATTGTTTCAGGCCTGGTTCATCACTTCATCCCTACCTCAACTCCTCTCTGTAAAATTTTCTTACTTTTTTTTTTCTTTTGCTGCCATATGCTTCCTGCCATAATGCCATATGTGTACCCAGTCCAGCAGTGATATTAATGTCCTTTCCAGACTTCTTTACTACTGCATTCAAAGCAAAAGTTAATGTGATATACTGAGACACTCTATAATAACAGGCGTCCCATGTGTCTGTGAAGCCAAGTGTTCAAAAAAAGAAATATGTACATTAGTTGGGCGTCAGTTGGGTTAGGCATGCGTGTTTATTTGACCATTCAAAGTTTTCATCTTCAAAATTAAGTTTATGCGTTTGTGTGTGTGTGTGTGTGTGTGTGTGTGTGTGTGTGTGTGTGTGTGTGTGTGTGTGTGTGTGTGTGTGTGTGTGTGTGTGTGTGTGTACCGTAGATACTACACTGAAATATTTGTAGTAGTAGGCCTCTCTGCTCTAACAATGTTTCACCAGCCAAGGTGACGGTATTTGATTATACTGTAACTTGATAAAGAATGTGTTGCATATCCCATAGATATTCCTAATATTGACCTGGTGTGCATCAGTAGTATATAGAAGAGTATTAAATGTAACAGGAAAAATAACTCGCTTAGTGAGGGTTGTTACGGAAGCTCCATAATGGTTGAGAATTGGACCGATGTTGACATAGAATTTTACACTCAGAATTAGGGAGGGCAGCTTAATCCCTTTAGACCGATGATGTGGTATCGTTGTTTGTGCATGTAATCGATAAGATGAACCTCTGCAGGAAACTATCCATCCATCCACCCATCCATCCATCCATTTATCTATGTATCTGCACATCTATCTTCCTATTTATCCATCTATCCATCCATCAATCTATCTATGTATCCGCACATCTATCATCCTATTTATCCATCTATCCATCCATCAATCTATCCATCCATCAATCTATCCATTTATCTACTGTATGTATCTGCACATCTATCTACCCATTTATCCATCCATCCATCCATCCATTTATCTATGTATCTGCACATCTATCTGCCTATTTATCCATCCATCCATTTATCTATGTATCAGTACATCTATCTACCTATTTATCCATCCATCCATTTATCTATGTATCAGTACATCTATCTACCTATTTATCCATCCATCCATCCATCCATCCATCTATGTATCAGTACATCTATTTACCTATTTATCCATCCATCCACCCATCCATCTGTCCATTTATCTATGTATCTGCACATCTATCATCCTATTTATCCATCCATCCACCCATCCATCTATCTATGTATCTGCACATCTATCTACCTATTTATCCATCTATCCATCCATCAATCTATCCATTTATCTACTGTATGTATCTGCACATCTATCTACCTACTTATCCATCCATCCATCCATCTACCTATCTGTTTATCTCTGTTTATCTATGAAACATATCTTTCTATCTCTCTATTCATCCATCTTTCTATCTATCCATCCATCTACATACCTATCTATCTATGTATCTATCTTCTATTTATTGCCAAACACCTTACTCTCGGAGGGAGTGGCCACATACGAATCATCTCCACATCACCCTTACCCCCTTCATCACCACCCCATCCCTTCATCTCATCCTCAGCCTTTTTCTGCCCCTTCTGCCCCCCATCACCATCACCTCATTCACATGCACTGTCCATAGAAAATATATTGTGGAATGATGCCAAGAAATTACCGAATAAAAGTTCTGGAGTTTGAAATATTACTCAAAACTTGAAAATTTCCTGTCATCGCTCAGCTAAGGAAAGGGGGAGGGAGACTAAAATGCAGGGGTAATGGGGGACTCAGTGGCTCGGTCGATTTTGTGATAACCTTGCATTCGGAAGAGGTTCGGGTGCCACTGGCAGCTACAGAGTTTTGTGGGATGGATGCTTACAAGCTGGGGCCAATCCTCATCAATCAAATAGCCAAACCTACACCATGCCACTGTCTACTATACTACTATTACTCTAACTTGGACTAAAATTGGCGGCTCTCCATCTTGAATGCCAAGTTGTAGCAAGAGATGACGCTAGAAAATGATGCTAGTCATGGAAAAGATATAGAGCCACAGCATTGTCTTTTCCTGCTATTAAGCTACGTGAAATCAACAGCAGAGGGTCGAAAATCTGGGCCAAGTTAGAATATAAAAAAAAAAAGCATAACACCTTTCTTTTGTTTCACTGTATTTGCCTTGTCTCTGTACTGCTCTTCTCCTACCTCTTCCGTTGCTTAAAGAGTAATGGAAATTCGGGAAAACTTGCAGTAACAGATACAGTATAATGACGCATTCTTTATTTCACCCATGCTATCCCTGGACGATTTGATTAACTTTTAGATAACTGTAGATACTTTTAGATACTTTTCCGGCTCGAGGGGTTAGATATAGAATTCATTAACCACTTCCATACATGAGGTCTCCCCCACGAGTAGAAGCGTCTGGAGGTAGCAAAAATAAACTACCGTGTCACACATTGTAAACACAGGAGTAAACAGTACATTAACAGTGGCAACAGGATTTGGTGTGCTAAGCCGAGTCCATGCCTTCTTTACCCCTGCACAGTTATTGACTATATACACGGGTTTTATTCGCCCTTCTGTACAGCAAAATTCTCATGTGTGGTGAGGTTCCGCACATACAGCTCTTCTCAAGAAGGTGGAGTAAAAGGTTTTTCTTCTCATTGACTCTCCTCATCTTACTAGCTTGCTTCAACATCTATCTCTTCGCCGCACTGTTGCAACTTTATTTTCCGTCGCTACGCCAATGGTCACTACTTCTCTGAGCTGTCTGTTTGCATCCCTTCACCACTACGGAGCCTACATAGCACCCTACTAGTTGCAAACTTTCATTCCTTTTCTATCCAACTCTCTATTGCAAAAATTACCTGTTACTCCAAGTCCTTCAAGTACGCAACAACTATACTCTGGAACTGTCAGTCTGTATTTCCTACAGCTTATGACCTCCAGTCTTTTAAAAGCAGTGTGTCCAGGCATCTCGAAATGAACGGATTTTGAGTTTGGCTCTCTGCTATCTTGTTTCTATTTTTCCTTGGAGGTAACAATTTGTGGGCTCCTAGCCATTGGTTCTTTCATTCTTGCATTAAAAAAACAGTGCATTAACAGGGATAAACAGTGCATCAACAGGAGTAAACAGTGAGTTAGCAGGGGTAAACAATACAAAATCAGGGGTAAGCAGTGCATCAATAGGAGTAAACAGTGCATCAACAGAGGTAAACAATGTATAAACAGGAGTAAACAATGCATCAACAGGGGTAAACAGTGCATCAACAGGGGTAAACAATGCATCAACAGGGGTAATCAGTGTGTTAGCATGGTAAACAGTGCATCAACAGGGGTAAACAGTGCAACAGCAAAGACAAACAGTGCATTAACAGGGGTAAACAGCCCGTCAACCTGGGTAAACAGTGCATCAGCAAGGCAAACACGGCATCAATAGGGGTAAACAGTGCATCAAGAATGTAAACAGTGTATCAGCAAGGCAAACACCGGATCAATAGGGGTAAACAGTGCATCAACAAGGTAAACAGTGCATCAGTAGGGGTAAGCAGTGCATCAACAGGGTTAACAATGCATTTAAACATGTAAACAGAGATCCATCAGAGGTAAACAGTGCATTAACAAGGGTAAGCAGTATACCAACTGGGGTAAACAGTACAATAAGAAAGACAAATAGTGCATTAAGACATGTAAGCTGTGCATGAAGACAAGTAAACAAGGAAGCAATAGATGTACACACTGCGTCGAGAAGTTAACAGCATATTAATGAAGAAAAGAAAACAGTGCAAATTAATGAAAAAAAAAAAAAACAGTGCAATATGGAAAGCAAACAGGGAGATCAACAATGCAACAGGAAGATCAACAATGCAACAGAGATCAACAGTGCAAAAGAAATCAACAATGCGACAGAAATCAACTATGTAAGGGAAATCAGCAGTGCAACAGGGTGATCAAGAAAGCAACAGGAAGGGCATCTGGCATCAACTGACACAATACTGTCGTTGACCCAGGTCGGTTGTGGGCTCCACAACAACGGCTCCGCAAACGGCTGTGTGCTGATCACCGGACAGAACATCTGGATCTCTTCAAAGTCCACGGCCACCTGTTTGATAATTACGTATGTTAGAGTCGAGTTATTTTCACCAGAGGGAACTGAGTCACTTAGATAACCTGAATACTGGGTCGTGGTTGTGTGAAATTCGGTGAACCAAAGTTATGCAGTTGGAATGAGTCTCCTTGGTTGCCAGCCAAATCAATCCACCAATCTGACGATTCCTGGCCAGCAGCCGAGTTAAAAGGGCAACCCCTTTCAGCTATGCTTGAATCTTAGTTATGAGAGTGGAATGAGTCTCTTTGGTTACTAGTCAAATATATCTTACAATCTGATGACCCCTGGCCATCAAGCTGAAAGGGGGTTAGGGATTATTGTCAGATACAAACAAACCATTATATTGTATGGGCAGCTACAAAAGTCTATATACATCTCCTGCCTCTCATCTCTCTCCCCTCACCCTCCATCCCCCATCTCTCCATCACTCGTCACATTGCGCCATCTATGGGGAAAAATATAAATCTATCTCCACTAGGGTACGTCTTTTTCAAGCTTCTATGGATACAGTGACATTAGCAACCTATTTCTTATACTACACAGTACTCTCTTGTATTTTACTTCTTTCGTTTAGATATGGCTATAGTTTACACAGATGATATCTATGAGATGGGAGATATTTACGTTTCCCCCCCCCCCTTTTTTTTTCTACGTCTAATCCCGATAGAAAGTAAAAACCTACCTTTATCAATGGACAGATAACATATTACCCTTTCGCTGGTGAGGTAAGAAAAACATCATGCATGAAAGTTGCACCGGTATGTAAAGACATAACTCTACATCCGTGGGGCATCTGTCGTTCGCGCAAAATTCAATGGACTTGTGCGCTGGCGTTGGATCTATCTAGGACGCAGTTCAATCGATCGACAACAGAGATCCAATGTCAGTACATGATATAGCTGGCTAGCTAGCTAACTAGATACACAGATAGATAGATAGATAGATACAAATATTAACTGATTTGTAGATAGATATTGACTGACTGACATGTATAGATAGATAGAGGTTGATAATGATTGATTAGATAGATATTGATTGCTTGACTGATGAGACTGATAGATAAGTAGACAGGTAAGTAGAGATGGATGCATATTAACTGACATATAGATTATCTGTATCACAACGATCTGATTTCTGTACGTTTGTTGGTGTGTTGGTTTGCTACCGTGAGACAGCAAAAACGGTGCATGTAGCGCATATTTTGGGTAGAGAAAGGTACCGTTAAAATGCTCTAACCTGAATAAAACAATATCCAGTCCCATCGGGCCACGGTTCTCGAGTTATGACTCATTTCTGGCCTTTTGTTTCAAAATTAGCATTTGCTTTTAGTGCAAGGGAATGGATTCTTTCTTGGTCCGACACAGAAATGACCAGCATGACAAGTGAGAAGAGCGACATGTTTTTTGTATTACCACCCTCTCGCCTTTCCTTCCTCCCTCCCTATACTCATAAAATTGTGTAGTATAATGGTATAATATAATCTATATTATAATGATCCCGTTTCTGTATTTTTGTTGGTTTGTCGGTTTGTTTGTTACCATAACAGCAAAAAGGGCGCATGTAGCGCAAATTTTTATTAAAGCAAGGGACCGTTGAAAGGCTCTAACTTGAAGAATAAAACAATTCCCAGTTCAGTCAGGCCCCTGTTTTCCGGGTTAGGCCTCTGACTCATTTCTGAAGATAGGAAGTGACTTGACATCGAGCGGAGGCCGCCGGCGGCCTCTCAGCGAGTAGATATAGATAGATATACATGTGTCAATCATTTGTTCCCAAAGAAAAATTAAAATTCTTGCTCTTTGTAACATCTATCAAATCATTTTACTTTCCATACCTTCACACTTAAACTTGCACTCGATTCGCACTTTACCTCACACTCTTTTCTCACTTTAATTTGAACTCTATTCAACCTTTAGCTTGCACTCTAATCACATTTTAACTTGCACCCTCTTCACACTTTAACTCGCACTCTATTGTAACGTTAACTTGCATTTCAATATGACTGTAAAGTGTGTGGTAAGTGTATACGTCCAGGCAGACGCT
This sequence comes from Coenobita brevimanus, assembly GCF_032717465.1. NCBI lineage: Eukaryota > Metazoa > Arthropoda > Malacostraca > Decapoda > Coenobitidae > Coenobita > Coenobita brevimanus. Next base: position 27,999,743 of record NC_137030.1, on the reverse strand, counting down.
CGAGCAAAAGCCGTGTACACAATTATAAGCTTTGAAGCCTATAAATACACAGCCTTGCATGGCAGTCATTAGTCTGTACTCACTTCGGTTAAGGAAGCTCCCTCACATCATTTCCTAAGCGACCTATTTTGCTTATTACTGACCTTTTATGATGAACTTAATCCATTCTAGTATCGCCATACTCTGCATAAATTACGTACAAAAGGATAGTAACCAGTCGTATCCAAAAATAACTAGCAAAGGAAGACGTGCTACGAAGCCTCCTTAACTAAATACAATACAGACCGTAGAAACAACCATTTTCCCAGTTCCGGCTGAAGAATATTAAGAACTGACTAAATACAGTGAAAAGCCCAATCCCTATTAATGTGTGTTTCAGATGGTTCGATTTTTCCTCTATGTATTCGCTCAAAATTTTGAAAGATATTTGTGTCTTTGTTAATGTTGATTTACACACACACACACACACACACACACACACACACACACACACACACACACACAATTATTTACCGTGAAATTCCAAGTTGTGAACGTCTCTGGTGTGTCGGGAACGAAGTCGAGCTCATACGTCGGTTCATCACAGGACAGCACCACTTCCTCTGAAAGATGTAGGGAAAAAGTGTCATGCTAATATAAATTTTCAAGGAAACATGTTACAAAACAATCTCAGAACTGTAGAAGGAAAGGTGCTGCTGTCTTAGAAAGCAAGAAGGAAAGATGCTACAATCTTAGAAAGAAGGAAAAATGCTAGTCTTAGATAGCTGAGAGGAAACATGTTACATTCCTAGAAATTTAGAAGAAAAAATGCTATAAACCTGGAAAGTTAGAAGAAAAAAGCTACAACCTTAGGAAGTTAAAAAGAAAAATAGTGCAGCCAAAGTAAACTTGAAAGAGAAATGGTACAATCGTAAACGTTAGGATAAGAATGTTAAAGTCTTTGAAAGTTAGAAGAAAAATGTTACAACCTTAGAAAGACAGAAGAATTTTTTACTGTCGTCGCAAGTTGGAGGGCAAAATGTTATAATCTTAGAGAGTTAGAAGCAAAATGCTACAATATTATTATTATTAGAAGGAAAAATGTTATAGAAAACTAGGAGAAAAAGTTACAATCATAAAAAGTTAGAGGGCATAGAAGGAAAAATATTATATTCCTTAAGAATTGGATAAAAAAAACTTACAATCTCTAAAGGTTTGATGGAGAGAGCGAGAAAAAAAAAGTCTGAAAACTGGAGAGAAAAATATTATAATTTTTAAAAGCTGGAGGGGAAAATATTAAAATTTTCCAAAATTCGATGAAAAAAATATAACAATCTCTCAAGGTTTTAGGGAAAAAAAAATTAATATCTGAAAACTGGGGAGCAGTCCCTAAAAATTGAAAGAAAAGACTTGCCAACAATCTCAAAAAGCCGGAGAGAAAATATGACAATTTCTGAAAATTGGAAATAATATATTATGGTTTCTGAAAGTTGAAAAGAAAATATTACAATTTTTGAAAGTTGGAAAGAAAATAATACAATTTTTGAAAGTTGGAGAGAAAATATTAGAGTTTCTGAAAGTTTGAAGGAAAGATATTATAAGTTATGTAAGTTACAGAGGAAATACCACTCTTTCACCACGAAAATGTACATTTTATTTCCATTCCCAATACGATTTTAGTAAACACAGTTGAGCCCAGTAGTACTGGAGGGAACTGAGAGAGGCATCAACCCCTCCAGTTCGAAATTCTCTCTCTTTAGCTGAATAAAATCGTGTGAAAGTATCAACAGTAACAAAAACCGCGAAGTTCGGAGGTAACTATATATATATATATATATATATATATATATATATATATATATATATATATATATATATATAATATATATATATATATATATATATATATATATATATATATATATATATATATATATATATATAGATATGGAACCCTGTGGTAAAGTGGAAGAGTGTACGTCTCGTACACGGGTGAACCAGGGTTCGCGCCCCGCCAGGGTAATAAACTTTAGGAGTGTTCACCCGGCCACGCACTGCATTGACGGACACAAGGGGTGCTGTGTCGCTTACTATAAGGTATGCTTGCACCCAGTAGGCTTGCGCGGGCCGATTACACTTGGTTCACAGACTACACACTCATCCAAAGCCACTACAACACTACAGTTACACTTACAAGCACTTCTCACCCTACATACAATCTCTACCAGACAGCCTAAGCCACTTGGTAGAGATACATTGGCTGTATCGTCCCGACTTCGGTCGGGATAGGCCGGTCCTGCAGTGGATACTTAAACGGCTGATGATATATATATATATATATTTGCTATCCACACTGTTCGATCTCAGGCAGCCTCCCTATTCAAACCCCTATCCCTGAGATAATACTCCATGACCTCGTCTCAGACCTTTTACGGTCTGCCCCTCGGAAACCTATCCCCGACGTTCACACACTCGCATTCCGCACCCAACTGTCATCCTCCTTCCTCTGAGCCCAAACTCTCTCAATCGACCCATCCTCATTTCAACAGCATTTACATTCCACTCTCACCCTTCCTCTCAACTCTTCAGTCACAATCCTTATATCATTATTCGTTGTGGGCTTACTTGCAGGAAATGATAAAGAAGACTTGTTTACTAATTAATTCTCACCAGGCTCCTGAGCAAGAGCTAGGGTGTGGATGTGGAGGAGAGCCAGGCAGGGAAGCAGCACACTCCAGCGTGGCATCTTAAACATTCTGGCGGGAACAACTGGCAAACTTCAGGTTTCGGGAAGCAGTGGTTCTCCGGGTCGTCACGCTCCTTATATATACTCTCCCTGACGTCACCCTACGCATGCCCAGTGATGAGACTGGTTCGCGCAACACCTGGGCATGACTCACAAACACCATCAGCACTCTCGCAGAACCCATTTTTTTTTTTTCTATTGGATGAAGAAGATACATTAGATTCTACGCTCTCCCTTCATTGTAGGAGCCAATAAGAGAGAGAGAGAGAGAGAGAGAAAATAAAAATATGCAATGCTCATCAGAAAATTCATCTTAAAACTTATGTTAGCTTGAGAGAGAGAGAGAGAGAGAGAGAGAGAGAGAGTTAACAACAGGTGTCCAAGCAAATTCGTTACACAGAAGTTTGCATGATCCAGTATCTCCATCAACACGTTATCTCCAGCGCTGCAAAGACGAAAAAAGAAAAAGATAGTGCTGATTTGTGCTGACATGTCCAGTGCTTGTGAGGACCAGGTAAGACTTTTTTATCAGTGGCATAACTATCCTGTGGCACCTATCACTCTGCGATTACTCCTCAGTATCTTCTTGTATGTTACAGTACCGGGAAAAAACAATGTCTGTATTAAGTACAGGTGGACAACATAAACTATCAAGGTGTCATGGGAAAAATGATTCGCTGAGAGAAATGTGTCACGAAGATTAAAGGCAACATATACTACGGCTCTTACAGTTGGAGGAAAAATTTCGCTTACTGGGTTGTTTTCTAGGTTGCATAGATTTCGTAGCGCCTCATCCTTAGCAATTTATCTCCATTCTACCCCTTTTTTCCTCTTGTGTGTTATGTATACCTGTTTAAAATCTATTGTGTGTGTGTGTGTGTGTGTGTGTGTGTGCATCAGTATCATACAGGAGGATTCTCATGTGATGTGTAAAATAAATCACTGAGCAAGAGGCGTTGAGAAACATCTGAAGACAGGTAGAAATGAGACCCACAATATCATTGCACTAACTTCACACTCTGTCATGTCCGTCAGTTTCCTCCTCTACACATCATACCAGAGAGAATCATCTACGGCCAGAGAAACACACCAGGCTTCTCTCAGCTTAGGACTGGAGCCAGTAGAGGAAAGTGAACAGAGGTTGAGAAATAATAGGGAGCGAAACATGGATGGTCTCTCACAGCTTAGGAATATTATCCAGTAGAGGAAATTGACACGTAGTAGAGAAATAATGGGCAGAGTATCGTCCAATTCTTCTTTCAGTTTAGGAATATAAGCCAGCAGAGGAAAATAACAAAAATGAGGGAGGAAACAAATTAGCACAGAAACATAAAGGGTCCATCTCATCTTAGGAATATTACCCATCAGAGGAAAGTAACAAGTAGTAGGGAGGAAATAGTCGGCAGAGACACATGAAAGGCCTCTTTCAGCATAGAAGTATTATCCATCAGAGGAAAATGACAAGTAGTAGGAAGGAAACGGCCGACAGAGACATGAAAGCCCTCTCTCAAATGAGGAATATTAGTCAGTAGAGGACATTGACAAGTATCAGAGATCGATAGGCAAAGAGTATCCTAATTCCCTCTCAGCTTACGAATATTTATCAGCAGAAGAAAGTGACATGTAGCACTGATGAAATAATAAGCAGGGGAACTACCGTTCCTCTGTCAATTTTTATCAATATAATAATAATAACAATAGTAATAATAATAATAATAATAATAATAATAATAATAATAATAATAAAATGATAATAATAATAAGAAGAAGCTGAAAGCAGGGTGACACAAGGAAGAAAAGTAGCTGGTGCAATGAAGGACGTGATAAGAAACAGAGGCTTGAGTGTTGCAGCTGCACGAGGCTTACATGAAGGAGTGTTAGTGCCAACTTTAACATATGGATGTGAGACTATGGTGTGGCATGAAAATGAAAAGGCAAGAGTAAGAGCAGTGGAGATGGGACTGCTGAGGATTGTATGTGGAGTACAGAGGGTGGATAGGATTCAAAATAATGTGATTCGTGAAAGATGTGGAGTGGGAACTCGCTGGACACCAGAATTGAAGAGTGTACTGCAATGGTATGGTCATGTGGAGAGAGTGGATAACAATACAGTAGTGAAAATGGCATATCTGAGCGAATTTGAAGGAAGGAGGAGGCGAGGTAGGCCAAGGAGAAGATGGAGAAATTATGGTAGATGAGTGTGTGAGGAAGAGAAGTTTGGAAATCGGTGAGGCTTGGAAATTGACAAGAGATTGAGCTGGCTGGATGAATGTTGTGAGGAGAAGTGCATGATCAGGGATTTGACACCCCTTTTTAACGTGGCAACATCCTGAGTGACTCAATCGGATACGTTTATGTGAAGCTACAGAATGTGCTTAATGTTTTTAGCGTATCCGATAGAGCCAGGATTCCGGGAGCTTCAATGATGAGTGAATGGAACCGTGGCCCATTGGATTGGGCATACTGCGGCTGTCTGGGCATTGCTACTGGGTGGGAAAGAAGGTCCGGATGATACTACTACCACTAATAATAATAATAATAATAATTATACTACTACTACTACTACTACTACTACTAATAATAATAATAATAATAATAATTATTATTATTATTATTATTATTGGGAAAGAAGATCCGGATGATGATGATAATAGTAATAATATTAATAATAATAATAATAATTATTATTATTATTATTATCATTTTTTTCATTATTATTATTATTATTATTATTATTAGTATTATTATTATTAATGTCATTTTTTCTATTATTGTTATAGACCTTACCAGAGAAGTTAATGAAGGCATTGTATAGCCTTTCTCACTGCATATATATATATATATATATATATATATTTATATATATATATATATATATATATATATATATATATATTGTTACATAGCCTATGATTTCATCATCCTTTGTGTAATTCTAACGTACAGTGTGCTGCCTGTTTGATCACGAGCGTGTTCTGCCTCAGTCCCCCCCTTCTACCGTTATAGTAGAGTAAGTCGTCCTTTCTGTTGTTCAGAGCAGGATTTTCAGCTCTTTGTCCCCATGGCTTCATTTGCGCGTCCTTCTTACAAGTTGTATCAAGCTCTGCCGGCCCCTATATAATGAGCTCAGTCTCTGCATCATTGCCACTTAGATCTACTCCTCATTTCGTTCACATCTCTGTCCTCCCCTGTACAGTTATTATTATTGTGAGTGCTCAAGAAATCTCCAAACATCTAGCAGCTGTGTGTAATTTGAGTATAACTGTTGTTGCATTTTTTCTTGTACTGTGTAGCGTAAGGTTAATTCTTGGGCCTAGTGAGGTTTTTGTAATTTATGTAAAGGTTCTTTATGTCAGTCATCATTTGTATCTGTAATAATTTATCTTGCATTAACTGAGCATTACCCAGTGTATTTTCATTTTATCAGGGCTGACTTAGATAAATTTACTCTTGCTAATTTCGTGTTAATGGAGTCTATTTGCAGTTAACCATATATTTAATCTGTTTTTTGCCATTACATTATCCTTATGAGTCCTGAATGTTTTGTTGTTAGTTTGAGCATTAAACTTTAACTTGTAATTTTACCTAACTCTTTTGTTTTGAACCTGGAACTTTACGGGACAGTAGTGACTCTTAGTGTTCTCACTTAATGTGTACATTATCTTTCTCTGTTCCGTAACATAAATTTGGCGACCTCTTATCAGGATATTCAGGATATTATCATAAGGATATTGCTTGATATTTTGTGACTGTTACTTATTCATGATGTCTACTATTACTACACTTGATGAAGCCAAAGATTTTTTGTCAAATGTGCAAACAGTGTGTGATGTAGAAAACAGAACAAAGAATGAACTTAAGCTTGTTGCTCAACAATTGGGAATTGCAGTTCACTCTCATCATTCTAAAGATCAAATTGTTGGCATGATTAATAAGAGCTTGTTTAATGTAACTCCTCCAAATGAGCAAACGCAGATTGAATTAGCTAAGTTACAGCTAGCCCTGCAGGAGGCTCGTGCTAAGGAGGCGGAGTCTCGTGTGAAGGAAGCTGAATTTCAAGCACGTGCTAAAGAGGCTGAGTCTCAGGCTAAGGAGGCTTGTGTTAAGGAGGCTGAATTTCAGGCAAATGCTCGTATTCAAGAGGCACAGGTACAGGCTCAGGCACAAATTGAACTTGCCAGGATTCAGGCAGACCATGAGTATCGCATGAAACAAGGTGGAACTGGATCATCTTGCTCTGATGATTTTGATGTGGCTAAAAATGTTAAACTTGTCCCTCCTTTTAATGAATCTGATTTAACAAAGTATTTTCAGTTGTTTGAGAGGGTAGCTACAGGTTTTAATTGGCCCAAAAAGTATTGGCCAGTACTCCTTCAAACTGTTCTCACCGGTAAAGCTCAAGTAAATTATGCATCTTTGCCTCAGGATCAATCTGATAATTATGATGTAGTTAAGAGCTTGATTCTTAAGGCCTATGAGCTTGTTCCTGAAGCCTATAGAGTAAAATTTAGGACAACTTACAAGCAAGATAAGCCATCCCATGTTGAGTATGCAAAAATCAAAGAAGATCTGTTAGAGCAGTGGTTAAATTCTAAGAATGTGGATTCTGATTTTGGTAAATTTAAGCAGATGATTTTGCTGGAGGACTTCAAGAGGTGTATTTATAAAGATGTAAGCCTATATCTTGATGAGAAAAGAATAGATAATTTGTCTGATGCTGCAGTTTTAGCTGATGAATATGTTCTCACTCACAAAAGATATTCTAGAGAAAAAGGGAAAGCTGAGAGTAAGTACGTTGCCTCTACTCAGAGTACAGGTAACAGGAAAGAGAATAAAGATGATGTTTCTCAGGAAGTAAATACCAGCTTCACCTCTAGATTTCAGAAAAGTAAATGTACTTATTGTAGTAAGCTTGGTCATACTACAGAGAAATGTTTCAGGAGACAGCGTGATGTGAACAAAAAGGAGTCTTTAAATAATTAGTCAATTGGTCTAGTGTCCACTCTTGAGAGTTCCCATAATTCTTTAACTGAGTTAACTGAACCTGCTTTGAGGGGTAACTTAAATTCTCATGATGGAGCTCCTCTTTTGAGCAGTAACGTGGGTGACACTCTCAAGAGTTCATGTGCTAATTTCCTGTCTGATGGTTTTGTCAGTCCTCTGGACAGTAATGACAGGAAATCAGTTCAGATATATCGTGATACAGGTGCTTGCCAATCCCTTATGCTGACCAGTGTTCTAGGCTCTAATGTTAATTCCTCTGATGAAACTGTAATCTTGCAAGGTGTGGGGAATAATTACTTCTCTGTCCCTCTGTGCAGAGTGAATTTAGAGTCTGGTTTTGTTAATGGTTCCGTTATGGTTGGGTTGGTTGAGACACTCCCAATGTCAGGTGTAACTTTCTTACTTGGAAATGATATTGGTGGAAGTCAAGTGTGTCCAGCTCCTCAGTTGTCTAGTGAGCCAGTGGCTGCGTCCCAGGATTGTGATGTCCCTGATGTGTTCCCTGCATGTGCTGTCACTAGGGCTAAGTCTAAAGTTACTGGTGATTTAGAGGATAATGATGATGATGATGTTATCCTAGCTGACACTTTTCTTGCTAATTTGGACCACTCACCAGATGAGGCAGTACCCCGTAGTGTTGATAATTTGTCTCGTCAAGAGTTGGTTGAGTTGCAGGTTGCTGACCCTGAGTTGAAAGGTCTAGCTAACTCTGCTTGCAGTGAGGAAGAGTCAGCCGGTGCTTCTACTTGTTATTATATAAAGTCAGGAGTGCTTATGAGGAAGTGGAGACCCCCAACAGCATCAGCCGACTGTGAATGGGAGGTTGTACATCAAGTTGTCATCCCTCGTGTTTGTAGGCAGGATATCATTAGAGTGGCTCATGATTCCAGTTTGGCAGGACACCTTGGAGTGAGGAAGACTGTGGCACGCATTTTGAAACACTTCTACTGGCCAGGTATCTTCAGGGATGTTTCCTGGTATTGTAAGTCTTGTCACACCTGTCAAGTTGTGGGGAAGTGTAATTAGACCGAAAAGGTTGCACCTCTAGTTCCCATTCCTCCTTTTGAGGCGCCTTTCACCCGTGTGTTGGTGGATATTGTGGGCCCTCTTCCTAAGACTTCTTCAGGATTTTCTTATGTGTTGACCCTAATTGATATGGCTACTCGTTATCCTGAAGCCATTCCACTTAGAAATATCTCAGCAAAGAACGTGGTTAAGGAAATGCTAGGGTTCTTCACAAAGTTTGGTCTGCCCAAGGAGGTACAGTCAGACCGGGGAAGTAATTTCATGTCGAATGTTTTCAAGCAGTCTCTGAAAGAGTTGGGCATCACCCAGCTCACGTCTTCAGCTTACCAACCCCAGACCCAAGGAGCGTTGGAGAGATATCATCAAACACTCAAATCGATGCTCAAGAAATACTGTTTGGAACATCAGAAAGACTGGGATAAAAGGTCTTCCATTCGTTGTGTTTGCCGCAAGAGAATCTCCAAATGAATCACTGGGCTTCTCACCCTTTGAACTACTGTTTGGCCATGAAGTAAGAGGACCCCTTAAGTTACTCAAGGAATGCTGGCTGTCGGAGGAAGATGACGTCAACCTGCTGGAGTATGTGATGAAGTTCAAAGAACGGCTGTCCACTGCTTTACAGCTGGCGAGAGAGAATTTAGGAGCTGCTCAGGAGAAGATGAAGACTTGGTATGATAAGAAGTCCAGGTTACGCCACTTTCAGCCAGGAGATCAGGTTTTGATTCTGCTACCAGTTCATGGGCAACCTCTTCAAGCCAAGTTTAGTGGTCCTTATTTCGTGGAGAAGAAACTCAGTGATGTCAACTATGTCATCGCCACACCAGATCGTAGAAAGAGCAAGCAACTATGTCACATCAACATGCTAAAGTTATATCACAGGCGGGACGAAAATAATCCAGTCTGCACTGTAGCTGTTCCACCCGAGTCTGCAAGTGAAGCTCTCCCATGCAGTGTGAGCCTGAGTGATAGTTTGGGGAAGAATCCTGATATCATGAATGATCTCCAGACTAAGCTTTCTCATTTACCTCCCGAGGAAAGGCAAGAGTTTTCGGCATTACTGCAGGAGTACCCGCAAGTGTTCCGTGCCACTCCAGGAAGAACCACTGTGTTGATGCATGATGTCGATGTTGGAGACGCAAAGCCAATTAAACTGCCTCCTTATCGTGTGAACCCAGTGAAAGTTCCTCTCATCCAGAAGGAGCTTGGCTACCTGTTGGACCACAAGATGATTGAGCCCTGTCAGAGCGAGTGGAGTTCTCCTGTCACTCTGGTCCCTAAGCCAGGTGGGTCACAGCGGCTTTGCATTGACTACAGACATGTTAATCAGATAACCAAAACAGACACTTACCCTCTCCCTCGCGTGGAAGATTGCATAGACAAGATCGGAAAGGCTAGGTACATAAGTAAGTTTGATTTGTTAAAGGGATACTGGCAAGTACCTATGACTGAACGTGCTAGGGAGATCTCATGTTTTGTAACACTAGGAAAGACTTTTGCATGTTCGGTAATGCCATATGGTATGAAGAATGCACCAGCCACATTTCAGAAACTCATGAATGTTGTAACAGAGGGTTTGGCAGGGTGTGTTGTTATATTGATGATGTATTAATCTTCAGTGACAACTGGAAAGATCACCTATGCCACGTCAGTAAATTTCTTGACCGTTTAGTTCAGGCTAATCTTGTAGCTAATTTATCAAAGTGTGAGTTTGGTCAAGCTAAAGTTCAGTACCTCGGGTACGTAATTGGTGATGGACATGTTGCACCACCAGCAGCTAAGGTTCAGGTTATAAGTGATCTTCCCAGACCTAAAAGTAGGAAGGAGCTACAAAGATTTTTGGGAATGGTAGGTTATTACAGGAGATTTGTTCTTAACTTTTCAATTCTTGTATCACCACTTACAGACCTACTGAAAAAGGGAGTTGAATTTGCATGGACCGATAATTGTAAATCCTCTTTCAACAAACTTAAAGCCATCCTATTAAGTCAGCCAGTGCTCGCTACTCCAAATTTTGCTAAGCCTTTTAAGATGGCTGTTGATGCAAGTGATACAGGAGCTGGGGCTGTTTTGCTGCAAGAGGATGATCAGGGTATTGAACACCCTGTATCTTATTACAGTAAGAAGTTCAGTCCACCTCAAAAGAACTACTCAACTATTGAGAAAGAGCTTTTGGCCTTGATTTTGGGTTTACAGCATTTTTCATTTTATTTGTGTTGTGGTTTTGACCCCATAGTCATTTATACCGATCATAACCCACTGAAATTCCTTAGTAAGTTTAAAGATAAAAATCAGAGATTGACAAGATGGAGTCTACTTCTTCAGGAGTATTCATTAGACATACAACATGTCAAGGGGAAAGAAAATGTTATTGCAGATTGCTTATCTAGACTTTAGACAGATTATTTTAGAGTAATAAGAAATTTCCTTTGTAAATTTCTTTTTCTTTGTGGGGAGGTGTTACATAGCCTATGATTTCATCATCCTTTGTGTAATTCTAACGTACAGTGTGCTGCCTGTTTGATCACGAGCGTGTTCTGCCTCAGTCCCTCCCTTCTACCGTTATAGTAGAGTAAGTCGTCCTTTCTGTTGTTCAGAGCAGGATTTTCAGCTCTTTGTCCCCATGGCTTCATTTGCGCATCCTTCTTACAAGTTGTATCAAGCTCTGCCGGCCCCTATCTAATGAGCTCAGTCTCTGCATCATTGCCACTTAGATCTACTCCTCATTTCGTTCACATCTCTGTCCTCCCCTGTACGGTTATTATTATTGTGAGTGGTCAAGAAATCTCCAAACATCTAGCAGCTGTGTGTAATTTGAGTATAACTGTTGTTGCATTTTTTCTTGTACTGTGTAGCGTAAGGTTAATTCTTGGGCCTAGTGAGGTTTTTGTAATTTATGTAAAGGTTCTTTATGTCAGTCATCATTAATAATAGTTTGTATCTGTAATAATTTATCTTGCATTAACTGAGCATTACCCAGTGTATTTTCATTTTATCAGGGCTGACTTAGATAAATTTACTCTTGCTAATTTCGTGTTAATGGAGTCTATTTGCAGTTAACCATATATTTAATCTGTTTTTTGCCATTACATTATCCTTATGAGTCCTGAATGTTTTGTTGTTAGTTTGAGCATTAAACTTTAACTTATAATTTTACCTAACTCTTTTGTTTTGAACCTGGAACTTTACGGGACAGTAGTGACTCTTAGTATTCTCACTTAATGTGTACATTATCTTTCTCTGTTCCGTAACAATATATATATATATATATATATATATATATATATATATATATATATATATATATCATCATCAGCCGTTTGAGCATCCACTGCAGGACCGGCCAATCCCTACCGAAGTCGGGACGATACAGCCAATATATCTCTACCAAGTGGCTTAGGCTGTCTAGTAGAGATTGTATGTAGGGTGAGAAGTGCTTGTTAGTGTAATTGTAGTGTTGGAGTGGCTTTGGATGTGTGTGTAGTCTGCGAATCAAATGTAATCGGCCCGCGCAAGCCGACTGGGTGCAAGCATACTTTATAGTATGCGACACTGGTTCAACCACAGTACCCCTGGTGTCCGCCAATGCAGTATATGGCAGGGTGAACACTCCCAAAGTTTATTACCCTGGCGGGGAGCGAACCCTGGCTCACCCGTGTGCGAAACGCACATTCTACCACTGTACCACAGAGGCTTCATATATACAGTATATATATATATATATATATATATATATATATATATATATATATATATAAATGAGCCGCATTGTTTGTTCGTTTGTTTGTCCTCCAGTTACGCCCTAACCAAGGGCCAGATACTCCCAGACCCAAATATATTTTCAATGAGGGTGATCTAAGGATGGTTTTAGGGGGTCAAAATTCAGATCTGGATCATTTGAGGTGACTGGTAAAGTGTTCGTCTTTTTTGGCCCAGGTAACGCTGGGTACCCCTGAATCCCAATTTTTGGCATAAAGACACACCTGACCTCCAGTAGAGAACATAGGCTATGTGAAACTGACCTCCGAGGTCATTTGATATCAATGGTCGGATGTTGTTTGAGGTCACTGGTCATACAGCTCAAATGACTGGACCCAGCAGCCCAAATTTTGCCATGGAGACTCACATGACCTCCATTTAAGACATAGGTATGTGAGGTTGACCTCCGAAGTCATTTGAGGTCACCGGTAATAGTGAACATATGCTCAAAAATACTGTGCGTTAGCCTGCGAAATCTGAAAATGAAAGTTCCTGGACCTCGCACATAATTCCTCATCAAAATCATCAGAGGTACGTGGTCCTTCTGGTGTAAAAGAAAGACTGAACTAGAACATATATATATATATATATATATATATATATATATATATATATATATATTGAAATACCCACCATGGCAACCAAGCACCACCAGGACATGGTAAGACCTCCCCAGGAGACAACGGAAGGTCTCTGAGGGCACATGCATTGCCCAGGCAAAGTGGGCCTATGTCCCCGACTACCTTGCACTCTTATTCCCCAGAATGGACCCAGCAGGAATGCTGCAGTATGGGTGCATTACCCTCCACCAGACCAGCTCTCGCCAGGTTCAGGTGGGGCTGAAAACTCAGTCCCAAGCAGCACCCAAGTGATGACCATCAGCTGCACAAAAGCCGTGATGGCCTTCAGCTGCATAAAGCAAGTGACGGCCTTCAGCCACACAAACACAGAGACGGCCATCAGCCACTCAACCGCTGGAACCCCCCACTCCCCTGCAGAAACCGGTGATGGCCATCAGCTGCACTCAGGGAGAGATGATAACGTCCACTTTCCTTCTGCAGCTGCCTCCAGGAGTTAGACCTCAGTGATGGCCTTCAGCTGTACATGCTGGCAGGTGACGACCATCAGCTGCACGTCGAGTGCTTTCCACTCCCCGCACAGGACACTGGTGATGGCCTTCAGCCACACCTGTGGACGGGTGACAGCCACTAGTTGCACCTTGCCCACAGTCCTGTAAGGGAGTCGGCCCTGGTGACGGCCTTAAGCCGCACCGACGGGAAAGGGACAGCCATCAGCCACCCTCCTCCTGTTGCCCACGGGACCTTAGCGATGGTCATCAGCCGTGCAAGGGAGAGACACCCCACCGAATGTCTCTCATCCCCTGAGACTTCCCCTGTGGAGGACGACGCTTGGCTCACCCTCCTGTACCCGTTCAGAACACTCCTCCATTTCTCCCCACACACGCAGTCCCCAGGAGGAACTTTTCAGGAGGAGGTTTAGCGAGGACCCATGGTGACCCCGGGAGTGTGCACAATACAGCCAGCGTTTGGGCAATATGACCAGCTGACACTCCCTCCAGCGATGACGCTGCAGTTCAACCCTGATGGCAGCCCGAAGGGAGGGAGACCACAGATGCCAGATTCCCAGAGGTGCCCCTGCGACCCCAGGGAGCGACCTCCCCAGATCCAGACGACGGTGACCTCCTCCCCAGGGTGAGTGCAAACAAGTGTGCCTACTCCCTCTGTTTGGCCCGAGCACGGAATCGTGCTAAGCCTGTTCTTCACTCTGCTAAAAATAATTTCATCCTTACTAAATACTCTCAACTCTCGAACTCGAATTCTTCCTGCTCCTTCTGGCACCTCGCCAAAAACCTTTTTAACAACTTTACCTCATCATCCTTTCCTCCTTTTTTCTATTCTGATGGCTCTGTAGCTATTTCTTCTACTGATAAAGCAGATCTCTTCACTCAGAATTTCTCCTCCAATTCCTCCTTAGATGATTTAGGTGCTGTTCCTCCAACACTTCCCCCCTCAGACCCTTCTGAGGGCCAATACAGGCCTCAATACTAACAAGGCATATGGGCCTGATGGAGTCCCTCCTGTTGTCCCTAAGAACTGTGCTTCAGTGCTTACACCCTGCCTAGGTAAACTCTTTCGCCTTTGTCTGTCAACTTGTACCTTTCCTTCTTGCTGGAAGTTTGCTCTCATTCAGCCAGTCCCAAAGAAGGGTGACCATTTCCAACCCTCTAACTATCGTCCAATTGCTTTAACATCCTGTGTCTCAAAAGTGTTCGAGTCAATTCTTAACAGAAAAATTTTAAAGCATCTTTCCTATCTCAACCTTCTTTCTGATCGTCAGTACGGGTTCCGTCAGGGGTGCTCCACTGGCGATCTTCTCACCTTCCTTTCAGACTCCTGGTCATCCTCCTTTCTGGACTTTCGAGAAAGCTTTGTCATTGCACTTGACATCTCAAAGGCTTTTGATCAAGTCTGGCATAAATCTTTAATTTCCAAACTGCCTTCTTACGGTTTCTGTCCTGCTATCTGTGCCTTCATCTATAGCTTCCTTTCTGGTCATTCTATAGCCACTGTTTTAGACGGCCATCGTTCTTCTAGATCTATCAACAGTGGTGTTCCTCAGGGCTCTGCCCTATCACCTACTCTCTTACTTTTATTCATCAATGACCTTCTAAGCTGTACATCTACCCCCATCCATTCGTATGCTAATGATTCGACCCTTCACCTTTCCATTCGGTTCCCGTAGTGTCCATCTCAGCAGTTACTTCAACAGACATTGGATGAGGCTATGCCACACCTAATGTCTGACTTGGCTCGTACCTCTGACTGGGGTAAAAATAATCTTGTTGTTTTTAATGCATCAAAAACTCAGTTTTTACATTTATCAACTCGACACAATCTTCCACAGGAGTACCCACTAATGTTTAATAATATCCAGCTCAATCCTGCATCATCCTTGAACATGCTTGGGGTTTCATTCACTTGGGACTTATCTTGGAAAGATCATATTGCATCTCTTGTGAAATCTGCTTCTCAGAGATTAGGTGTGCTAAGCCGATTCCCTACCTTCTTTACCCCTGCACAGTTGTTGACTTTATACACGGGTTTTATTCGCCCCTGTTTAGAGTACAACTCTCATGTGTGGGGAGGCTCCCCACATACAGCTCTTCTCAATAGGGTGGAGTCAAAGGCTTTTCGTCTTATCAACTCTCCTCCTCTTACTGGCTCCCTTCAATCTCTGTCTCCTTGCCGCACTGTTGCATCTTTTTCTCTCTTCTATCGTTACTTCCATGGTCACTGCTCCTCTGAACTGTCTGCTTGCATCCCTCCACCTCTACAATGGTCGTGAAGCACCCGTCTAGCAACAAACTCTCATCTCTTTTCTGTCCATCTCTCTAATGCAAGAGTTAGCCGTTACTCCCAGTCCTTCATTTATGCAACAGGTCAACTCTGGAACCGTCTCTCTCTGTCTGTATTTCCTGTTTCCTCTGATCTCCAGTCTTTGAAACTCAGTGTGTCCAGGCATCTCGAAATGAACGGATCTTGAATTTGGCTCTCTTTCGTATTGTTTGTGTTTTTTTTCTTGGAAGGGCTCCTGGCCTTTGGTTCCTTCTTGCTTGCACTAAAAAAAAAAAAAAAATAGTCAGCAAGACCCCACGAAGCAGAGGGCCTCTCACCACACCACCCAGCAGCAGTGCACAGAAGACGACGTCGCCCGTGAGGATTGTCCCGTGTCCTTTGCGAGAAAGAACACCTGACGGGACCCCTCCTACACCTGGCCGACACCTGTAGGGCACCAGACTCCAGCAGCCGAGTCGGAGCCCTCTAGTCTGCCTAGTGTATTTGAGACTGAATAGTGTACTGTTTGACACTTATACTGTATACTGTGAGCAGAAATTAAGATAATACACTTGTAAGGTTGTTGCCCAGAGTTTTTATGTCCTGCTCTTCTCATAGTGTGTTCTAGCTCCTGTCTCGAAAAAGAACCCCGGCTCAACAGCTAGTGTTTCAAGGACAAGAAGTTGAACTAAAAACATCTAGCATAACATATATCTATATCTATATCTATCTATCTGTCTATCTATCTATCTATCTATCTATCTATATCTATATCTATATCTATATATAGATATGTATATATCTATATATATATCTATATATCGATAGATATATATATATATATATATATATATATATATATATATCTGTTGCCAGACGCCTCAATCCCGTTTGGGGTGGCCACAAACAAATCGCCTCCAAGTCGCCCTGTCACCCGCCATCTCACTGCCCTGCTCCCAACTCACACCCCCCTCTCTCATATACCTCTCCACCCCATCCCTCCATCTCATCCTCGGCCTCCCCCTCCCGCTTCCCCCCTCTACCTCACTCAAATAGACTCTCTTCGTCAGTCTTTCACCCTCCATCCTCTCCACATGGCCAAACCACCTCAGTGTGTTCCTCATAACGCTTCCTATCACATCCACATCCACACTACAACGCTCCTTTATATCCTCATTCGTCAGCCTGTCTCTCCATATGACTCCACAGGCTCCTCTTAAATAACTCATTTCCACTGCTCTCACTCTTGACTTGTGTCCTTCCAACAACGTCCAAGCTTCACTTCCGTACGTTAGAGTTGGTATCACAATACTGCCATGTAGTAACTTTTTCACTTCCATGCTCACTTCCCTGTTTCTTATCACTGCTTTCAAAGAACCAGCAACCTTTCTCCCCTGCTGTACCCTTTCACGCGCTTCACACTCCAAACCTCCATCCTTACTCATCACACTACCCAAGTACTTAAACGTACTCACATTTTCCAATTCCTCACCATCCAACCTCGCTGTACATTCACTGACTTCACCTCTCTCAAAGACCATCACTTTACTCTTCCCTACATTCACCTTTAGATTCCGTTTCTTACACACTCTCCAAACTCATATATATATATATATATATATATATATATATATATCAGCAGCAGCCGTTGAGGTCCACTGCAGGACCGGCCTATCCCTACCGAAGCAGGGACGATACAGCCAATGTTTCTCTACCCATTGGCTTAGGCTGTCTGGTAGAGATGGTATGCAGGGTGAGAAGTGCTTGTAAGTGTAATTGTAGTGTTGGAGTGGCTTTGGATGTGTGTGTAGTCTGTGAACCGAGTGTAATCGGCCCGCGGAAGCCAACTGGGTGCAAGAATAGTTTACAGTATGCGACACTGGTTCAACCACAGCACCCCTGATGTCCGCCCCTGCTAGTATATATATATACTAGCAGGGGTACCTGGCATTGCCAGGCCAAAAAGGCGAACACTCTAATCCTGTTTGTTCCCGATCAGTTTTTCTTTCCACTCCAGAAAGACAAAGTACCTCTTATGCTTTTGACGAGGGATTATAAGAGGCCCAGGAACTTTATATTCCAGCTTTCGCAAACTAACGCACAGTATTTGTGCTCACTTGTTTACTATTACAGGTGACCTCAAATGACCTCCGACTGATGAACTCAAATGACCTCGGAGATCAACCTCACATAGCCTATGTCCGAACTGGAGGTCATGTGAGTCTCCATGCCAAAAAGTGGGCAGCGGGGGTACCCGGCATTGTCTGGGTCAAGACGATGACCACTTCTCTGGTGACCTCAAATGACCCAGATCTGAATTTTGACTCCCCTAAAGCCATCCTTGGGTCGCCCTAATTCAGAATATGTATGGGTCTGAGAGTCTAAGTTTCTTTCTTGGTTTGGGCGTGATTGAAGGACAATCAAATAAACGAACAAACATCGTGACTCTCTTATATCTGTCTATCTATCTATCTGTCTATCTGTTTATCTATCTGTCTATCTATATATCTACATATTCAAGGCAAACTAACCTATCTCTAGTTTCCACGAGCTGCTTCAATAACGTCATTGGAGTGAAAGGATGAAGGGAAATTTGCATAAATTAAGATGTGTCAGATGGTGGAAAATGGCGCCTTCATATCATCACTTATGCAAACGTCCCTTTTTCCTTCATATCCACAGCATGGAGGATGATGGCCTGAAATAATAGGGTAATATCAGTCTACAGTCCACTGGGTTCACGTTTGGATGAGCCTGGAGCAACAACAGTAACAATGACAACAACAACAGCAACGAATATCATCAACAAAATGAAAAACAACAACAATGACCATTCATAGTGTCCAACACCCGTGTCCACCAACAGGTCCAGGGGCCCAATATTGACTATATCCTGTGACCTTGACCTTCGATGGATTGCCCTTACAATCCAGTTACTGTACGTCATTCCTCCATGTCCCTTGACACTTACACCGAGTTTACGTTAAGCCAAATGAACGTAGTCTTGACTTGACCTTGTTCTATGACCTTGCACTTTTACCTTGACCTTTGACTGTTCTCGAAATTAAACCCTTTCGTTCTGGCTTAATCCTCAACTCTTCCACACCAAGTTGAGTCTAAGTCGAGTTAAAACACCTTAAAATGAAATTGTTGGGTGAAATTTTTGACCTAGTCCTGTTTGACCATTGATCTATTGTTCTAAAAATAATAGGTTAATCCCTCTTCTACAACACTTTCAGTAAATTTACTTAAAATCCTACTAAAACTGTTTCATTACTGCTGTCTCTCTCTCTCTCTCTCTCTCTCTCTCTCTCTCTCTCTCTCTCTCTCTCTCACACACACACACACACACAAATCTAACAGATGAGCACAAGTGTACTAACGAGTTGGTCCAAAACAGTGTATCCGGCACGTGGATCTAAAACAGAAAAGATTAAGGACGAAGACAACTCAGAACATTTCCTCTGCTATCATTTCTTTCTTTTCTTCTCCCCTCCCCCCCTTTGCTTTATTATTTTTTTTCCTTATTCAAATTGGTTATACCTACTTATTGTTTTTATCTTACTGTTTTTTTGTTTTGTTTTTTGCTGATCCTTTTTCTTTCCTGGGTCTCTTATTTCGATTTTTTTTTTATGTATATACTCATACCTATTCCTTTATCATTTTCCTTAATTGGACAGTCCCCATACTCTCTGTCTGTCTGTCTGTCTGTCTGTCTGTCTGTCTCTCTCTCTCTCTCTCTCTCTCTCTCTCTCTCTCTACTTCATACGAGTCACAATTTATTATTTTATCACAGTTTTTTCAGGACTATGTATTTTTTTTTTATGACGTCTTCAAGATCATCAGAAGACACGCGACCTCTCAAGATGGCTGCTGCTAGAGAGAGAGAGAGAGAGAGAGAGAGAGAGAGAGAGAGAGAGAGAGAGAAAATAAGTGTTTTAAGTATCCGGGACAGGCTCTAAGTGCAAGTATTGGTCCGTGTTCTCGTCGGCTAAAGAAGCTCCCGAGCACCTTTTCCTAAGCGACTATTTTATTGTTTGTTCCGACATTCTGTCCTCCTCTTTGTTACAAAAACCATTTTAGTTTCGCCATACTCTGCAGAGATCCCGTGCAAATGGGTATTAACCAACCGAGTCCAAGAGTAAATCGCTAAGGAAGTGGTGCTAGGGAGCTTCCTTAGCCGACAAAATGAGGCATATGGAATCCCCTTGAGGTGACTGGAGTGTTCTATCAAGGAGGTGCTTCTGCAGGTGTGGACCCGTCTACTACCTGTTCATTAACCTGACGCCCATATCTCATTGTATCAAGTGACAGGTAATGCTGTTCTGGTTGGGAAAGCTCGCTCGTTTTCAGGTGTTTAATATATTTTTTCCCTCATAAAAAAAAAAAAAAAAAACTGTCTGGTGGTGGCAACAACACGGTGGGAAAGAGGCCGTCAGTGTCAAGGGTTAAATATTCCAGGTTTCCTCAGCCCAGCCTCAGGCCCTTACGCCCGCCGTCCAAGGCGTGCTGGTACCGTGTTGGGTGAATTACTGTAAACTTATCACTACATTTCTTTACACTGTAGGGCTCCAGATATTGTCCTAGAGGGTGATGGCCAGAGTTTAATTCGTCTCCATACTGGCAAAGTTCGAATGGGGATGGTTGTTTGTAGAAAGGGGGATGCACTGTATGTGAAAATCAGTGTTACTTTACTATGTGTGTCAGACTGTACAGTACAGTATGTCACAGTTTGCTAAACACACACACACACACACACACACACACACACACACACACACACACACACATCATCTATCTATCCATCTATCTATCTATCTATCTATCTATCTATACATATAATGTGTGTGTGTGTGTGTGTGTGTGTGTGTGTGTGTAGGAAACTGTGACATACGGTCTGAGACAACACATACTCAATGTAACACTGATTTTCACGAACAGTACATCCTCCTCTCTACAAACTCCCATACCCATTCGAACTTTGCTAGCATATATATATATATATATATATATATATATATATATATATATATATAGAGAGAGAGAGAGAGAGAGAGAGAGAGAGAGAGAGAGAGAGAGAGAGAGAGAGAGAGAGAATTATTACTTATTGTAAGTTAATTTAGCCATGTTGTGAGAACATTATTCTCTGTATTTTACTGACTTTTGTGTAAGCTACTTCCACAGCTGCTGCAGCAGACTGAGTTCCAGTTTCCTCTTCATTTCTTTCTTCTTTCATCCTCTTTACCGACATCTTGCTCTTCTCTTTTCCACCTTCTTTGTCTCCCCTTTATCTTTTCTTGACTCCCTTTCTCTTCTGCTCCTTTCCTTAGGCCTCATTTTTCTCTTCCTTTCCCGTCCTGTCCCCTCCTCTTTTCACTTCTTTCCTTTTTCATTCCCTTTCTTATCATTTCCCTTTCCCTTGTCTCACCTATCCCGTCTCTTCCTTACTTTTCCTTTCTTCCTTCTTCTCTTTTCTTTCCTTGATTTCCTCTTCTCCTTTTCCCTCGTATTTTTTTTCTCTCAGTATTTCTTCCCTCTTCCCGTCTCTTCATCTCTTCAGCTCTTCATTCTCCTCTGCTTCTTTCTCTTTTCTTCCCTTCCTTCCATCTCTTATCTTCCTTTCATTTCTTGTCCATGCACTCCTTGCTTCTCTTCCCTTCCTTTCATCTCTTCTCTTCCCTTCCTTTCATATCTTCTCTTCCCTTCCTTTCTTCTCTTCTCTTCCTTTCCTTTCTTCTCCTTTCTTCTCTTCCTTTCTTCTCTTCCCTTTCCTTCACTCCTTCAAACTTTTCTCTCCCCTTCTTTCTTTCTCATCTCTATTGCCCTTCTTTCTCCTATCATCCCTTTCTCTCCTTTCTTCTCTTTTCCTCTTCCCTCCTTCTGCCTCATCATTTTTCACTGTTCTACAACAGTTGTGCTCTCAAATCACCTGTGTTATATGATAGCAATAAATATTAATATCGAACACGTGGAATCAAACTTCAAGAATCCTTTTTTTTTTTTTGTACAGTATTAGGTACGAATAAGTGTGGCAGACACTCCCCACTTCTCCTTTTCACCACACCTTTCTTCTCCTCTCTCCTCCCCTCCCCTCCCCTCCCCTCCCCTTCTCCCCACCTGACAAAGGAGTACAACTGAGTAAAAAGGAAAGCTAACAGCAACAGGTCTGTTGGTCCATTCGTGGCTGTTTGGTATAGGGAAGGTTGTAACTAACAAGATCATTTTACCAGTTAAGAAGAAGGATAAAAAAGCACCCCCTCACCCTCTAGCTGAAACCGGCAGGAAATAGTGAGCAGGACCATCATTCACAATAAAATAAACTTTCATGGAAATTTCAGTGGAAAGAAGGAAGGGAAATCGTATTCTATACTAAATGCATTAGAGAGAATGTAATACTAAGTATATAGTTTATATTAGTGTTGTTCCGTGTGTTGCATCATCCAGGCCCTGATTATATATATATATATATATATATATATATATATATATATATATATATATATATATATATATATATATATATATATATATATATACAGAAGTGTATTATTCAGGAGTAGAAGACAGATACTTATCCAAGCGATCTTTAAAGATTAGTACTGTATCACACTTTACTTCACTGGAAGGCAAATTGTTTCATATATTACAACACTGTTAAAGAAGAAATGCTTAGCTTCATGCGACTGTAATTAGTTGTCGAGTATTTAACCCTATTGCCTTTAGAATAATTCCAGCGATCAACTGTGAAGCATTTACCGATAGCCATGTTAACGAGTCCTTTGAATATCCTTGTAACCTGCATTTAGTTAGGTTAAAGAGGTTAACGGATTCTACATGCTCCACGTATGATTTTTTTTTTTTTTTTCTCACTCTAGCTATCGCTTTGGTCGCCTTTTGTCGCACACTCTCAAGTTTACCTGTCGTTTTTGTAATAAGACGATCAGAACTGGACACAATACTCTAAATGCGAACATACTTATTGATTCAAAGTGAGGATGATATTTTCTGATTTATAATCGAGTGATCTACCACAGAATCCGATTAATTTCCTGGCTTCCTTAACAGCCTCCCTACACTGTTTGTTACCTCCGCCAAGGAGGTTATGTTTTATCCCGCTTTGGTTTGTTTGTCTGTTAGTTTGTTTGTTTGTCTGTCTGTCTTTCTGTTAGCAGAATTACTCAAAATGTTATGAACAGATTTTGACGCATTTCTGTTTGAAGGGCGGGCCATGGGCCAAGGAAGAAATGATTAAATTTGGAGCCGATCTGAATCCGGATCCAGAGTATCCCGCAGAATATCTCAAAAAGTACTCGAAGAATTTCAATGAAATTTTGTGGAAAGGTGCGCCATGGAAAAAGAAAGAATTGATTGAATATTGGGAAGGCTCTTGATCCGGATCCAATATCCAGTGATCAGGATCCGAGATTACTCAAAAATTTATGAACGGATTTTGATGAAATTTTGTCGAACGGTGGGCCATAGGCCAAGGAAGAAATGACTAAATTATAGGGCGGATCCGGATCCGGGGTATCCCACACAATATCTTCAAAAGTTCTCAATTAACTGCATTGAAATATTGTGGAAAAGTGGACCATAGACCAAAAAAGAACTGATTAAATTTTGGGACGGTTCTGGATCCGGATAATTTTTAATGGCAATGGCATTGGCGGAGGTATGCTCTCTGTGAGTGCTTTCTAGTTTGTTTTAAGATAATTTGTTTTAATAATTCCTAAGTCTTTTTTCATGACTGACATTATCTAGTTGAATATTGTTCATAGTGTACTGGATATTCATTTCTCTTCCCAGTGTTTAGCACATAGCATTTACCAATATTTAAGTCCATCTGCCAGGGTCGGACCCAATTAAACTGTCAATCGAGGCCACTTTGTTTTGCCTGCCTCTGTAAAGATGTGTCTGCTCTGTTTCCAACTATAGTGTCATCAGCATATTTGGATAATTTACAAATTAAACCTTCATCTATATCATTACCTCTGCCAAGGAAGTTATGTTTCTGCCGGCGTTGGTTTGTTTGTTTGACTGTGTTTGTTTGACTGTTTGTTGGTCTGCTTGTCTATCTGTTAGCAGGATTACTCAAAAACTTATGAAAGGATTTGATGAAATTTTGTGGAAATGTTGGCCATGGGCCAAGAAAGAAATTATTAAATTTGTGGGCGGAACCGATCCGGATCCAGAGCATCGTACTCAATATCTCGAAGAGTTCTCAGTGAAGTTTACTTAAATTTTGTGGAGAGGTGGGCCATGGACCATGAAAAAAATGATTAAGTTTGGAGGCGGAGGCGGATCTGGATCAGGATCCTATATTCACGGATCCGGATCCTTTTTAATGGAAATGGAATTGACTGAGGTATGAGCTCTCTGAGTGCTTTCTGGTTTATGTACATTAAAAACAGAACAGAGCTACATACATCTTTCCAGTTGGATTCTTTACCATTTGTTATGACTTTCTGTGTACGTTCTGGAAGCCAATTACCGACGCAGTCGAGCACATTGCCTCTGAGCCCATGCGCATTCAATTGCTGAACTAGTCTTTTGGGGGGAACTTTGTCAAATGCTTTTTGAAAATCAAGATATGCAATGTCAACAGAAATGGTCCTATCATTTATACTGACTATATCATAAAAGAAATCCAAAAGATTCATAAGGCAAGAGCGATTATTGCAAAACCCGTGTTGTGAGTCTTTGATGATTTTATCTATTTCTATGTGCTTAACAAACTTACCTCTGATAACAGTCCCCAATAACTGGCACACCATTGAAGTTAAGCTTACTATTTGATGAGTTGCTGGTTGAGATTTTTTTTTTTTTTTTTTTTTTCCAGAGCTAAATTATCTACTTTCCACTCACAAGCCACATTATTATTTCTTGGTGAATTTTTGAATAGCTCAGGTAATGACTTAAATGTTTCATTCACTGCTTCTTCCAGAATGCTTGGAGACATTTTATCTGGCCCCAGTGTTTTATTCACTTTACATTTACTATTGGCAAGTTGTACATCATTTTCGCAAACAGTAATGTCACTAACTATGTTACCCTCCTCTAAGGTAACTGGAAAAGCTGTGGGAATGGAATATGTATTTTCAACTGTAAATACAAATACAAAGAAAATGTTGAGAATTTTAGCCATCTCTAGTTCGCCGTCGGTATGCTCTCTATAATCGGTGAATGATGGAAGACAACTGTTGGCGATATTACTTTCTTGTTTATTATATATATACCCGTAGCCAAAAAAATTCTATTGGGTTGGATTTACTGATACACGCGACATAAGCTTTACGTTTGTTCTTACTTTGCTTTATTATTATTATTATTATTATTATTATTATTATTATTACTGTTATTATTATTATTATTACTATTATTATTAATATATTATTATTACTATTACACTCACTCTTCTGTCTTTCATTCCTTCATTATTTCCTCTTCCTTCTGCCTGTGGGTGACTCTAGGCTACACTGAGTGACAAGCCAAATGGTTTCCTGTACACCAGGAAACCATTTACTACGATGGGTGGTAACCATATAACCAAATTTTGGCGCCTGGTGGTTTAGTGGGTAATTATTGTGCTCCAATCGGATTGAGCCGGTGAAGGTTTATATCCAAGGGGTGATTGGGGTTTATTGCTCACGTAATGCCACTCAGGGATGAGTGAGGTTCGTCACTATCTATCTATCTATTGCCAGACGCCTCAATCCCGTTTGGGGTGGCCACAAACAAATCGCCTCCAAGTCGCCCTGTCCCCTGCCATTTCACTGCCCTGCTTCCAACTCACACACCCCTCTCTCATATACCTCTCCATCCCATCCCTCCATCTCATCCTCGGCCTCGCCCTCCCTCTCCCCCCCTCCACCTCGCTCACATACATTCTCTTCGTCAGTCTTTCACCCTCCATCCTCTCCACATGGCCAAACCACCTCAGTGTGTTCCTCATAATGCTTGCTATCACATCCACATCCACACCACAACGCTCCTTTATATCCTCATTCGTCAGCCTGTCTCTCCATGTGACTCCACAGTCTCCTCTTAAATAACTCATTTCCACTGCTCTCACTCTTGACTTGTGTCCTTCCAACAATGTCCAAGCTTCACTTCTGTACGTTAGAGTTGGTATCACAATACTGTCATGTAGTAACTTTTTCACTTCCATGCTCACTTCCCTGTTTCTTATCACTGCTTTCAAAGAACCAGCAACCTTTCTTCCCTGCTGTACCCTTTCAAACACTTCACCCTCCAAACCTTCATCCTTACTCATCACACTACCCAAGTACTTAAACGTACTCACATTTTCCAGTTCCTCACCATCCAACCTCGCTGTACATTCACTGACTTCACCTCCCTCAGAGACCATCACTTTACTCTTCCCTACATTCACCTTTAGATTCCGTTTCTTACACACTCTCCCAAACTCATCCACCAAGCCTTGTAGCTCCCCTTCGTCTTCACTCAACAACACAGTATCATCTGCAAACAACAGTACAGGGAGTTTCTAAACACTATCCTCTCTCACCAGGGCCACTCCAACATCCACTACCCTACCTTGTACCTCTTTTATTACCCCATCTATGCACAGATTGAACAACCATGGAGACATGACACATCCCTGTTTCAACCCAACTTTCAAAGAGAAAAATTCACTTAGTTCACCATCCACACGCACTGCAGCCTTCGCACCATCGTACATACTCTTCACAGCATTCAACAACTTCCCATCTACTCCATATATTCTTAACACTTTCCACAATCCTTATCTATCCACCCTGTCATATGCTTTCTCCAAATCCATGAAAGCTGCATACAACTTCTTTCCCTTCTCTAGAAACTTTTCCACTAAAGATCTAAGAATGAATATCTGATCTACACAACCTCTTCCCTTCCTAAAGCCTCCCTGTTCTTCTCCAACTAATTTCTCTGTTCTTTCTCTAACTCTGTCAATAAGTATCCTACCATACACTTTTCCTATTATACTAAGAAGACAAATGCCCCTATGATTACCACACATTTCTTTTTCCCCTTTTCCTTTGTACAAGGGAATAATTATACCTGACTTCCAATCCTCCGGGACTCTACCTTCCTCCCAGGCCAATCTGCACATCTTCCACATCCATTCTACTACTATCTCTCCCCCATGCTTCAGCATTTCACCACACACTCCATCAATTCCTGGGGCTTTCCCCGATTTAATTTTCTTCATTGCTTCCACAACTTCTATCCTACTGATTTCTTCCTGTCTTCTCATCTCCCTCCTTCTCCCAGCCATTCCCCAGCCACTTATACTCGCATTACTTCCATCCTCTATGTTCAACAATTCCTTAAAGTGTTCTCTCCATCTGCTCACTTTTTCTCCCTTCTCCACTAGTAATATACCATTTTTATCTTTCACTCCCCTGCTAACTTCACTTCCACCCTGTCTTACTCTTTTCACCTCTTTCCAGAACATTTTCTTACAGTCCCTCCACTTTACACTCAAATTCCTTCCAAATTCCTCATCCCCTATCTTCTTACTCTCTCTTACTAATCTTTTCACCTCTCTTTTTCTTTCTACATATAACTCTCTCTTCCGCCTCTCAACTTCTTCCACGCCCCTATTTCTCATCCATTCATTGTATGCTTTCTTCTTTTGTGCCACAGCCTGTCTCATCTCTTCAGTCCACCACGCTGTTCCTTGCACCCCCCTTCGTCTTCTCTTCCTTCCACACACCACATCACATGCTGCACATATTTCTTCTGCAGTAGACTGTAGCACCAGTCGAACAGGGCAGTACTCCTGAGGTGGATGGAAAGCTGATGACAGGGAGTGCTGGAGCTCCCGTTTCATCAGCCCTCAGGACTAGTTCCTGACCATCCCCCTTTGCTGAACTTTTTCAGTGTCTCAGTTACACAGAGAGTAGGCCAGCATGCTCTCCAGTACAAATTTCTCTAACTATCTACACCAAACTACATGCATAGTACACACTACACTTCCTATTCAAATTCAACTAAAATGGCGTCTCTTCACCAAGCCTCGAAGTTCCCAAGGGAGGGGAACAAAAAAGCCCCCACCATCCGCCCATCTCCCGGTGACGACTCGAGGTGCCTGGAACCACTGTCTGACTCTCTTCTTCTTCATTTCTGCAACATTCGCGGCCTTTCCTCTAACTTTCGCTCTGTTGAGCACCACCTCTCCTCCTCTAAACCTCACCTTCTTTTTCTAACAGAGACTCAGCTGTCTGAGGCAACTGACAGCAAACCCTTTTTTGTTTCATCCTACTTTCTCTATACTCATTTCAAAGCCAAAGGTGGCTGTTGTGTATATATATGCAACGACTTATCTTGCTCTCGTGTTCCTGAACTCGATTCTTCTGAATTCTCTACACTCTGGCTTTGGCTTTCCTGTCATTCTCTGACTAAATATATCTGTGCTGTTTACTTATCCCCTAATTCTACTATCAAAAATTCTTCGTCTATCTTACTTCTACGATGGAACACTATCTATCTATCTATTGCCAGACGCCTCAATCCCGTTTGGGGTGGCCACAAAAAGTGTGTTAAGAATATATGGAGTAGATGGGAAGTTGTTGAATGCTGTGAAGAGTATGTACGATGGTGCAAAGGCTGCAGTGCATGTGGATGGTGAACTAAGTGAATTTTTCTCTTTGAAAGTTGGTTTGAAACAGGGATGTGTCATGTCTCCATGGTTGTTCAATCTGTACATGGATGGGGTAATAAAAGAGGTACAAGGTAGGGTAGTGGATGTTGGAGTGGCCCTGGTGAGAGAGGATAGTGTTTGGAAACTCCCTGTACTGTTGTTTGCAGATGATACTGTGTTGTTGAGTGAAGACGAAGGGGAGCTGCAAGGCTTGGTGGATGAGTTTGAGAGACTGTGTAAGAAACGGAACCTAAAGGTGAATGTAGGGAAGAGTAAAGTGTGAGAGGGGGGTGTGAGTTGGGAGCAGGGCAGTGAAATGGCGGGGGACAGGGCGACTTGGAGGCGATTTGTTTGTGGCCACGATGGAACACATTCTATCCATTTCTCCTTTCTCTGAAATCTCCATTCTAGGAGATTTCAATGTTCACCACCACCTTTGGCTCTCCTCTCCTTTCACGGATCCACCTGGTGAACAAGCCTACATCTTTTCTATCCTTAATGACCTAGAGCAGCTTGTACAGCACCCTACCCGTATCCCTGACCGCCTTGGAGAGAGCTCCAACATACTTGACCTCTTCCTCACAACTAATCCTTCTGCTTACTCTGTTAATCTTTTCTCTCCGTTGGGCTCCTCTGATCACAACCTTATTACCTTAACCTGTCCTATCACTCCAGTACGGCCTGTGGACCCTCTAGGGAAAAGTCGTTTGTGGCATTTTGGAGCCATGGACTGGGAGGCCCTCAGGCAGTACTTCTTTGATTTTCCCTGGAATGATTATTGCTTCCGTGGCCGTGAGCCATCTGAGTGTGCCTTGCGCATTACGGAGGTTATTCTCTCGGGCATGGAAGCATACATTCCTTTCTCATATCCTTTGACTAACACAAGAAAGCCTTGGTTTAATCACGCTTGTTTTAATGCTGTCCGCAACAAGGAGAGGGCCTACAAAAGGTACCGGAGCCAACTCACCCCTGAATCACATCATCTTTACGTTTCTGCCCGGAATCATGCTAAGTCTGTTCTTCGCTCTACTAAAAATAATTTCATCCATACTAAATGCTCTCAACTCTCCAACTCGAATTCTTCCCGCTTCTTCTGGCACCTTGCCAAAAATCTTTCTAACAACTTTACCTCATCATCCTTCCCTCCTCTTTTCTACTATGATGGTTCTGTAGCTATTTCTTCTACTGATAAAGCAGATCTCTTCGCACAGACTTTCTCCTCCAATTCCACCTTAGACGATTCCGGTGCTGTTCCTCCATCACTTACCCCCTCTGACTTCCTCATAGCTGACATTAAAATTTCTTCAGTTGATGTATTTTCTGCCATCACTGGCCTCAGTACTAACAAGGCATATGGGCCTGATTGGGTCCCTCCTGTTGTTCTCAAGAACTGTGCTTCTGTGCTTACACCCTGCCTAGGAACACTCTTTCGCCTTTGTCTGTCAACTTGTACCTTTCCTTCTTGCTGGAAGTTTGCTCTCATTCAGACAGTCCCAAAGAAGGGTGAACACTCCCAACCCTCCAACTATCGTCCAATTGCTTTAACGTCCTGTATTTCAAAAGTTTTCGAGTCAATTCTCAAGAGAAAAATTTTAAGGCATCTTTCCTATCACAACCTTCTTTCTGATCGTCAGTACGGGTTCCGTCAGGGACGCTCCACTGGCGATCTTCTCACCTACCTTTCAGACTCCTGGTCATCCCCCTTTCGGGACTTTGGCGAAAGCTTTGCCATTGCACTTGACATCTCAAAGGCTTTCGATCGAGTCTGGCATAAATCTTTAATTTCCAAACTGCCCTCCTACGGTTTCTATCCTTCTATCTGTGCCTTCATCTATAGCTTCCTTTCTGGTCGTTCTATAGCCGCTGTTGTAGACGGCCATCGTTCTTCTCCTAGATCTATCAACAGTGGTGTTCCTCAGGGCTCTGTCCTATCACCAACTCTCTTCCTTTTATTCATCAATGATCTTCTAAGCTGTACATCTAACCCTATCCACTCATTACGCTGATGACTCCACCCTTCACCTTTACATTCGGTTCCCGCAACGCCCATCTCAACAGTTGCTTCAACAAACAAGGGATGAGGCTATGGCACACCTAATGTCTGACTTGGCTCGTATCTCTGACTGGGGTAAAAATAATATGGTTGTTTTTAATACATCTAAGACTCAGTTCTTACACCTATCAACTCGACAAAATCTGCCACAGGTATACCCACTAATGTTTAATAATATTCAGCTTAATCCTGCATCATCCTTGAACATGCTTGGGGTTTCATTTACTCGGGACTTATCTTGGAAAGATCATATTACATCTCTTGTAAAATCTGCTTCCAAGAGATTGGGTGTGCTAAGCCGACTCCGCTCTTTCTTTACCCCTGCACAATTGTTGCCTCTATACTGGGGTTTTATCCGCCCCTGTGTGGAGTACAACTCTCATGTGTGGGGAGGCTCCCCACATACAGCTCTTCTCAATAGGGTGGAGTCAAAAGCTTTTCGTCTCATTAACTCTCCTCCTCTTACTGACTCCCTTCAACCTCTGTCTCTTCGCCGCACTGTTGCATCTTTATCTCTTTTCTATCGCTACTTTAATGGTCACTGCTCCTCTGAACAGTCTGCTTGCATTCCTCCACCTCTACGACGGGCGCGTAGCACCCGTCTGGCAGCAAACTCTCATCCCTTTTCTGTCCAACTCTCTAATGCAAGAGTTAACCGTTACTCCCAGTCTTTCATTTATGCAACAGGTCAGCTCTGGAACTGTCTCCCTCTGTCTGTATTTCCTGCTGCCTATGATCTCCAGTCCTTCAAACGCAGTGTGTCCAGGCATCTCAAAATGATCGGATCTTGATTTTGGCTCTCTATTGTATTTTGTTTTTCTCTTGGAGGGAACTGTTACTGCGTGCTCATGGCCTTTGGTTCCTTCTTCCTCGCATAAAAAAAAAGAAAAAAAATATCCTACACACACCTTCCACGTCTCCCATCTGCTCCAATTCATATTTGCCCAATCGTTCCTCCACTTCTTTCTTATACTCTGCCTTTTTCTCATCCTCTTGTAACCTTTCCACTCTCCTTACAACTACTCCTTCCTCTCGTCTTTCCCTTCTTCTATTCCTCCATCTTACTTGAATCCAAATTCTGGCCACCACCAAGTAGTGGTCAGAAAGTCCACTCCCCCAGCCTCTATAAGCTCTTGCATCCAGTACTCATCTTCGCATCCTTTCATCGACACACACATAATCAATCATTGCCTTCCTTTCATTCAGTTCACCACCCACCCTTCTCATCACTCGCCATGTATACCTGTGGATCATTTTATGCCTGAAGAGGGTATTGGCTATCACCAACCTCCTCCCAGCACAAATGTCCACTAACGCACTCCCATTCTCATCTATCTCTGCAGGCACACCCCACTCACCAACTATTCCATCCACCTTCACATTCCCAACTTTACCATTCAAATCACCGATCAAAAACACTCTCTCATTCCTTCCAAACGTTTCCATGCACACTTCTCATCTTAAATGTCAGGACCAACTGCCTAGCCCCGGGCTCCTACGCTCATGGGGCAACGTAGGATTGGATGATGGATGGATGGATGGAATTACTATTACTCGTATTATTATTATTATTATTATTATTATTACTCTTATTATTATTTTTATTATTATTATTATTATTATTATTATTATTATTCTAAATATATTATTATTATTATCATTATTATTATTATTATCATTATTATTATTATTATTATTACTGTTGTTATTATTATGAAGAAACTCAAAATGGGAAAAAGCCCCAGGAATTGATGAAGTGTGTGGTGAAATGCTGAAGCATGGCGGAGAGATAGTAGTGGACTGGATGTGGAAAATGTTCAGACTGGCCTGGGAGGAAGGTAGAGTTCCGGAGGATTGTAAGTCAGGTATAATTATTCCCCTGTACAAAGGGAAAGGGGAAAAAGAAGTGTGTGGTAATCATAGGGGCATTTGTCTTCTTAGTGTAATAGGAAAAGTATACGGTAGGATACTTATTGACAGAGTTAGGGAAATAACAGAGGAATTAGTTGGAGAAGAAAAGGGAGGTTTTAGGAAGGGAAGAGGTTGTGTACATCAGATATTCATTCTTAGATCTTTAGTGGAAAAGTTTCTAGAGAAAGGAAAGAAGTTGTATGCGGCCTTCATAGATTTGGAGAAAGCATATGACAGGGTGGATAGACAAGGATTGTGGAAAGTGTTAAGAATATATGGCGTAGATGGGAAGTTGTTGAATGTTGTGAAGAGTATGTATAAGGGTGCTAAGGCTACAGTGCGTGTTAATAGTGAACTGAGTGAGTTTTTCTGTTTGAAGGTTAGGTTGAACCAGGGATGTGTCATGTCTCCATTGGTTGTTTAGTCTGTATATGGATGGGGTTATAAAAGAGATACAAGGTAGGGCAGTGGATGTTGGAGTGGCACTAATGAGAGAGGGCAGTGTTTGGAAACTTCCTGTACTGATGTTTGCAGATGATACTGTGATGTTAAGTGAAGACGAAGGAGAGCTGCAAGGATTGGTGGATGAGTTTGAGAGAGTGTGTAAGAAACGGAAACTAAAGGTGAATGTAGGGAAGAGTAAAGTTATGGTCTTTGAGAGAGGTGAAGTCAGTGAATGTACAGTGAGGTTGGATGATGAGGAAATGGAAAATGGGACTACGTTTAAGAACTTGGGTAGTTTGATGAGTAAGATTGGAAATTTGGAGGATGAAATGCTTGAAAGGATGCAACAAGGAAGAAAGGTTGCTGGTTCCTTGAGGGCGGTGATAAGAAACAGGGAAGTGAGCATGGAAGTGAAAAAGTTATTACATGACAGTATTGTGATACCAACTCTAACGTATGGAAGTGAAGCTTGGACGATGTTGGAAGGACACAGGTCAAGAGTGAGATCAGTGGAAATGAGTTATTTAAGAGAAGCCTGTGGAGTCACATGGAGAGACAGACTGACAAATGAGAATGTGAAGGAGCGTTGTGGTGTGGATGTGGATGTGATAGGAAGCGTTAGGAGAAACACATTGAGGTGGTTTGACCATATGGAGAGGATGGAGAATGAAAGACTGACGAGGAGAGTGTATGAGAGTAAGGTGGAGGGGGAGATAGGGAGGGGAAGGTCAAGGATGATATGGAGGGATGGAGTGGAGAGGTATATGTGAGAGGGGTGTGTGAACTGGGAACAGGGCAGTGAAATGGCGGGGGACAGGGTGACGTGGAGGCGATTTGTTTGTGGCCACCCCGTATAAGGGATTAAGGCGTCTGGCAATAGATAGATTATTATTATTATTATTATTATTATTATTATTATCATTAATAATTTTATTATTATTATTATTATTATCATTAATAATTTTATTATTATTATTATTATTATTATCATTAATAATTTTATTATTATTATTATTATTATTATTATTTTGCTTTTCGATGAAGAGCATCATATTTATTTTAATCGCTTTCGTTCTTTGTGGTAATGAAAATTTTGTGTGAAAGTTTTTAAGCTGTTGGAAATGCTTAATATCCGTATTCCTCTATTTGGGTTGATTATTTTTAGCAGGCCATCTGTTTCGCACTGGAACACATAATGTTACTACGTTACTCAGAAATCTGTGAATGAATTCCTTTCTTCAGACTACTGTTTGAACAACGGGATTCCAGTCACTAGAACCAATTATTTTCTGTAATTTTTGAAAATTTGCTCTCTCGTAGTCATGCATTTCCTGATAACTTGCCCTGTCAGTGTCGTTACTGAAATTTATGTTGAATGTGATCATGCGATGGTCATTGGTACTAAGCTCTTCCCCTACCAAAACGTTATTTGCTAAGTTATCTGATGTGGCCCAAACCAGATCTAATATGCTACCTCCTCGTGCTGGGCAGTCTATGAACTGATGCAATGAACTTTCTTGCACGTTAGTGTACAAGCCCAACCCTGTGTGTGAAGACCGTCTCCCCACTAAATAAATGGTAAATTAATATCACCAAAGATTACAGTATTATGGGTGCTACCGGTACATATTTCAGCAATTTGGCTGTAAATTTCACTATCTGTATTACCGAATTGTGTTGGCGGACGATAAATTAACCCAAGTACTGCTTTGCTAAGAAATGTATTTTTCAGATGGATATAAATACTGTCAGCATTTTCCATAGATGGCTTAGGGATTACAACTGGATGAAGTCCTACTTTAATATATATTAGTGCACCACCCTCCCACTCTATTATTGCTCCCACAACTGAAAATGTTATAACCTGGTATGGTGTGTTCCCCCCAAAATAATCTCGCTGTTCTCTGTTGGGTCATGATTCTGTTTTGCCTATTACAGTTTAATTTTCAGCAAGAACATAAGTCTCCAAACCAGATAATTTATTCCACATACTACAGGCATTCACGTGAAGAGTCTTAATATCCTTTTGTCCATTTACCTCTTAATGTTTATGAAATGTACGTTGACTCGGCCACAGGCCTTGTATAGTGAATGTTTTTAGCCAGAAAAAAACACACTGCATCGTCCAAGAGACGAAAGAGAAGAAGAGCCAACCATGTTAAAGTGTAAATAATCATGTGGAAACAAAGTCTGCTGCTTACAGAAGGAATTCCAGGTGTCTTATACGAACTCAATACCCTCCTCCAAACGCAGTGATCTAATGCGATTAGTCATGCTTAAAGTCCTGTTACAAAAAGATATTCCTTGCATCAATCCTGGGGAAAACACCTGAAATGAGATTATTAGTTTTGTTTCTCGTAACGGTGGATCATCAATTTGAGCTTGTTCAGGAGTTCTTCAGACCGGGTTCGCATAACATCGTTGGTTCCTGCATGTATGTCAATCAAACCTTTTTAGTTCCACCTTCTAAAACAGTTTCCACGCCTCAGTTACATCATCAAGTCCGACACCTGGAGGCAATATTGCCTTCTTTTAGTTGGTGCTCTGCAATAAAACTCCACAAGCCATCCACGGATGATTGATCAAGTCCTCCACCAGTCGGACATCATAAATCTCTTCATCATCGTCAGCTTATATCTGAAAATTATTGCAAGTAGTGAGTGATACGGAGTATAGCGTCCTTGTCACCCTCGCATCATTACTCACTGGTTGGAAACTGTCCTGTTCAGATAGGAATTGACTGGTTTCAGCAGCAGGTTGGGGGACGAGTCAATGTCATCTTGGGCAACACCGTTCCTTGTCGGAAAAGTGTTGATTCCATGTAGACTGTTCCCGACGTCGCTAGCAACAAACTCCTTCACAGTATCGACTTTGCGAGTAGGGATATTATTTATTTTGTCAGTTAATTTAGTCAACTTTTCCTGAAGGTCATGGCGGAGTTAGCACACCCTGCAAACAAGAGAGCAGTCACTGAAAAAAAAATCCGGTGAAACTACCAGAGAAGACTGTGCACGATACGTTCCGGGCTTTTTGAAAGTTAGGGGTTACTGAGACTAATTCTGAAAACAATAAATGAATAAGTACCCTCCGATTATATTTCTGTTTAACACTGTACAAATATCTGAAAGGGATTATGTAGCAAGTTAGGTTATCATTATCACAAAGTAGATATACTACCAAGTAGTTCTTTGCTAGTTACCGTTAATGAGCGTAGAGGAACTACTGCAATATTAACAAGTACTGCAGTGACCTGCAACAAGATGTATTATTTACACTACATACAACTGCTACAAAGAATGCAAAGTTCATCGATATCCGGAATGATAGCTATCAGTTAAGGAAAAGTGACAATGAAAATGATCATAATACAAACAAAATACAAATTACACCTGGAAATTAAAACAGTAGTAAAATTTAGGTAAACAGTTATTGCCTGGTAAATACCGCAAGTTCGATTTTGGTTACTGCCAAAAGTGAAAAATATGTTGTCACCTGGAATATAGGCACTGAAATTAAATAATTCCTAGAACGCAATGGCATAGAAATAATAACAACAGATTAGATGAAGAATACCGGTAGCTGTAAACATTGCAAGAAAATAAACTGTTGATCAATAACTGAAAAAAATGCAAACCAACAAGCAGGATATTGCATCTATGATGGACCTTTAAAAAATATATACACACACACGAAAGTACTGTATTACTACTTCACAATTCCTGTGGGGTGAAAAAAAAAAAAAAAAAAAAAAAAAACGATTACTTTGTGCTGGCACAAAAATTACAGGTAATAGATTTATGTGTCATTTACACCTACCAGATAGGAAATTGATCAGAGACTGAAGTTAATCATATATTTTTTATTTACTTCGCACGAACATTGGAAAATCAAGACAGAAATGATGATCTCTATATTTTTTCCTACCTCAGACTATGATTCATTCTAAGCAACCAGTACTTAGAATTCAAGTTGTGGGAGTGGCCCAGTTCCCTCAGATAAGAAAAAAAAAAACTGGCCGTAGGGGAGCCTTCCTAAAGCTGCCTACACAGCATTTGTTCTCTCCTGACATAGATCCCTAACTCTTTTTGGCTTACATGATGGCAAAGTACAGCTATACCTGACTAGTAACCAAGGAGATCCCTGACTCTTTTCAGCTTAGTTGATGGCAAAGTACAGCTAGACATGACCACTAACCAAGGTGACTCAATCCTACCTCAAGACTAAGGCCAACTGAAATCCATGTAACAGAGACTTTCCTGTGTGGTCAAACTCACAGGACACTGCAAGATACTGATAAATCTCCCACTGTTTTGCTTTCGACTGGGGATTCCGAAGGCTTGAATGATGTGACAGTGTGTGGCCCATTTCACTAAGCATGCTGTTGATTATTCTCAGTTTTTATGTTTTCCCGTACCGTTTCTGGATTCTACCTCACTCAAGCTTTAGGTGAAAGTTGAAACGACGATGATTATGATGACAATGATGATGATGATGATGATGATGACAATGATGATGATGATGATGATGATGACCATGATGATTATGATGATGATGATGACCATGATGATGACAATGATGATGATGATGATGATGACAATGATGATTATGATGATGATGATGATGATGATGATTGAACCAAAAGAAGAAAACTTTTTAAGGTCGTAAGGTCTTTTGTAGAAGAGACAACAACCAGCTACAATGGTGTGAATATCTGTGCAGCCCATTTTTGATAACTCTTGCCTCTTATTATTGGCATTTATTTATTTATTTATCTATACTATTACCTTGGTGCTGAATCCTTCCTTTTTTTTTTTTTTTTTCTTTTTTTATGCGAGGAAGAAGGAACCAAAGGCCATGAGCCTGCAGTAACAGTTCCCTCAAAGAGAAAAACAAAGAGCCAAATTCAAGATCCGATCATTTTGAGATGCCTGGACACACTGCGTTTGAAAGACTGGAGATCATAGGCAGCAGGAAATACAGACAGAGGGAGACAGTTCCAGAGCTGACCTGTTGCATAAATGAAAGACTGGGAGTAACGGTTAACTCTTGCATTAGAGAGTTGGACAGAAAAGGGATGAGAGTTTGCTGCCAGACGGGTGCTACGCGCCCGTCGTAGAGGTGGAGGAATGCAAGCAGACAGTTCAGAGGAGCAGTGACCATTAAAGTAGCGATAGAAAAGAGATAAAGATGCAACAGTGCGGCGAAGAGACAGAGGTTGAAGGGAGTCAGTAAGAGGAGGAGAGTTTTGCATGTGGGAATTATAATCAGGATGGTGTTGGAGGGATGCCTTCACACGGTGGCACAATATGATGAAGCGGTGGAGCTGCCTGGTCTTACAAATATCCCTCTGCTCTCTCTCTCTCTCTCTACCAAATGTTAATGGTGGAATTTAGCATCGGGGCGACTTCAGCCTGCAGTCTACCAGGTTCACGTTAACATGAATCTGGGGCTACTACTGTTAGGGTCAGGATGATGATTGTGAAAGATATCTTTCTATACACTACTCTCTCTTTCTGTCTCTGTCTTTCTCTCTCTCTCTCTCTCTCTCTCTCTCTCTCTCTTTTTCTATTGTCCCTATTAAACTTTCGCTTACCATGCACTCAGAGCAGCAAAGGAAAAAAAAAAAGTTACATAAAGGCTAACACCTCATGGGATGTTTAAGATTATAACCCTTAACCCCTTCACCCTCGGAGCCAGAAGACCAAACCAACCACATGAATCTTTGACGTAAACAACCTATGTATCTATACTCCATTCACTTTAACTTGGTGTAAAAATGCCACCTCCATTTTGAATTCTGAATAAGAGGGACCAAATCAACCACACATGCTCTGACTTGAACAAGCTGAATTTTATGGATATCACTGACTAAAAACTATTATTGTTTTATGTGCTTTTTAAATACTGAAAGTTTTATACAGGGTCGCTTTGGCAAATTCTGAGATGCTGGGGATGCAAGAAAAAATAATGGCCCATATATATTTAAATCTATCATTATATGCCATGGACCCCAAAACTGAACAGCATAAGAAACTCCCAGCACATGGCAACATAGGCAACATGGAATTAAATCACATACAGAATGGCACTGAGATGAAATGGCAATAAAAATGAAACCAGTATAAATAAATACCCCATTAAAGACTACTAAAAGGCCCTCAAATGAAACAGCAGGAGAAACAGTACAGTCTGAAGGCATAAATATCTGAAGTGCCTTGAGAA
The DNA here is from genome assembly GCF_032717465.1 of Coenobita brevimanus. Lineage (NCBI taxonomy): Eukaryota > Metazoa > Arthropoda > Malacostraca > Decapoda > Coenobitidae > Coenobita > Coenobita brevimanus. The sequence continues at coordinate 27,960,600 of NC_137030.1, read as the reverse complement.
ACCAGTCATCACTTTTGAAAATTAATCTATATAATTCCGAAAGGCTTCGGTTGAAATGCTCTTGTGGCCTCAGGGAAAGGGTTACTGAGTCTGTGGTTTATTTATTTAACCCATTCAGTATGATGGCGCCCTCACAATGATGGGTTAAGTAATAGAGCCGGTGGTTGGCGAATCCGATCTTCTGACTCCGAGGGGCTTAATGTACCCCATAGGATTTAAGAGACTAGATTTAACCTCTTCAGTTTAACCAGAAATTTAACCCACTTGATCTAGCATACTTGATTTAACCACTTCATTCTAACTTACTTGTTTTAATCTATTATACTCACCTTGATTTAACCCACTTGATTTAGCATACCTGATTAAACAAATTCATTCTATCTTATTTGCTTTAATCTGCAATACTCAACTTCATTACCTTACTAGATTTAACATATTTAATTCAACCAGCTCAATTTCATCTCAGTTTAACATACTCTAATTTTGAAACTCCTGGGGTGCATGGCGTTAAGGGTTAAAATCATATGTGGGATTCACAGACTTTGGATCAATTTCCTCTCTTAAGTAAGAGACATGGAGTAAATTCTGCTCTCTCTCCTCTCCTCTTCTCTCCTCTCTCAGTCTGGCCTGCAAAGAAGAAATCGCAGCTACGGCAGGAAACTGCTCGTAAATCCGACTGTGAATCAAACTACCAAGCAACTATAAACACATTATTTACATTATACATTTTGTCAGTCCTCTTGTAAGGCAGCGATGCTTTCCAAAATATCACCATTTTTTTTTTTTTTTTACAAGACATGCAGACCAAATTATCAAAAATTTCCCCATACGTGACGGGGATGCTCTTAAAAATATTGCAACTTTTTATATAATAGGCAAGGGGTGAATTTCAGATTATTACATTTTTTTTTCAGTTAGTAAGGGATGCGTTCCAAATGATCAGTTTCTCCCATACCAGACAGGAATGTTCCAGAATATTACAGATATGATTTTCTCCCCTATGCTCTTAAGGCAGTAAGGGACAGAATGATGGATTTTTTTTTTTTTAATCACAATTCATGAAATAAAGGCCTCTCTCTCTCTCTCTCTCTCTCTCTCTCTCTCTCTCTCTCTTTAATAAACTGCTGATAAATTGGACCTTTTCTCCAATTAATACTTCTTCTCAATCTTCATTGTTTTTTTCTCTCTCTTCAGCTCCCTCCTTGTCATTCAAACCTGTTTCAAATCTGTTTCACTCCAAGTAGTATTTTCTCTGCTATATTCCAGACTTATAAAAGGACTTATGGTCATATTATTAACACAGAGAGCATCAAGGTATGGACACATCCTCGTCTGATATCATAACCTTCCTGTATCACTGCTGATGATGCTGTGAGATGGGATGCAGGATAACTAAATCTAACAACAACAGGCGTTCCAGAAATGAGGTAGAACTTGCCTGACCTTCCTGTCTTTTGCTGACTGTAATGTGGGATGCAGGCTGATTAAAATCTAACCATGTGTTCCAAAACTGTGATAGTCACAGAACTTGCCTAGCCTTCCTGTCCGTTCCTGACGACAATATAATGTGGACTGCAAGCTAATAACATCTAAAATTTACTGTTGTTCCATAAATAACCATCAGAATTATAGATCTACTTAGGCTTTCACACTCTCGGTTTTAATAATACTCCTCTGACTGTATAAACATTACGTAAATTGTACTTAAACATTACGTAGTGCTTAAACCTATATAAACATCCCATGAGCTGTGTTTTTAACCCAACCACATCCAGGTACATTCTTCCTCCCCCCCCCCAACCCATCACTGCAGAGTTGGTTACCATATAACTTTTGACGATTTTATATAGGAGAAAGTGTACACAGGGTCAAAAATAATGAAATATAAATCCAAAATGCTTATATATCAATGGCTGAACTTTGTAAGGCGTTCTGTGTATTTTATCAGGAAATTTTGACTTTATAGGAAAATGTATATATTGTTAAAAATGATAAAAAATCCAAAATTCTTATATATCAATGGCTGAACTTTCTATGGCCTTCCAGGTAACTTCTGATGATTAAGCTGAACAGGAAGATGACACAAAAATGCTTGTTTCTTAATTTTTCTCTACTCTTCCTAAAATGGTATTAATTAAGCTGTGTTATGGTTACTCCTTGATTTAATTCCAGGATAAAACTTGTACCTGAGAATAAAAACCACTCCAGTTCTTTTACAGCAATGGAATACAGTACTTAACAGTTTACTATGTGCTACTTACTTTTCATGCAATGGTATTAACACAGGAGCTTTGTTATGACTACTTCTTAACAATATTCCAGGATAAAACTTGTACCTGAGAATAAAAATCATCCCAGTTCTTTTACAGCAATGGAATACTTAACACTTTATTTTGTGCTACTTATTTCCTGACAAATTCTTCCAGGAGAAAACTTGCCTAAGGTTTAAATATCCCAGTTCTTTACCAGCCATGGAATAAGTTGTTACAAGAAGCTGTTTGTAAACAAGGTCTTAATATTACCAATTCTTTTTGGTTCTCTTTCACTAATCGGTGAGGGCTCTGATGGTATTTCCTCTATGAATTCATTATCAAAGTCTATTCCATTCATTTGTGGGAGTAAAGTTATTTTCTCTGTTCTCATCCATCTTAAGCCCAGTAACATATGAGCTTTTATTGCTAAGTTTTCAACGATATAGAAAAATGCAGAGATTGGTCTTGTAGTCTCTGTGAAACCGATGTTTAATCGTATCATACCTTTTACTGTGATTTGTTTTCCAGATACTGTATATAAATCTAAATCAGATTCTTCCAGAAAAGTTACTTTCTTCTTATTTCTAAAAATTCTATTTATTTCTTCTTGTGTTATTAAGTTCACTGGAGAGCCTGTGTCTAAAAATAAGGAAACGTTTTGATCCTCACATACAGCTGGTATCACGATACACTCATTTCCAGACATGCCTCATATGTGAATTTTAGACTTGCTTTTCTTTACGTTTGTTCGTTTTTTGTCATGACTTGGTCTTCCCCCGATTTGAAAATAGACACTAATTTTTCTACTGTTTTGCAGTTACTGGTCCAGTGCCCTTGGCACCGATGATGTCTACAGAAAGGACCGAATCCTTGTGTCTTTTGCCTATCCTCTTTTGTTATGATAAAGCGATAAAGCATTCGTTCCTAGTGTGTCCTGGTTTTGCACAATAATGACATAGAATGGACCTCTCTCTTGACTGTGATCTACGAGGTGACTTCACATATTTAATGGTGTCTGTGGCGCGAGATCTGCTCGGGCTGTGTGGAAACTTATGAAACTGCCTGTAGCCTGGTGTTTGTGATCGTACCCTTGACATGTTTAGTTGTTTGCTCTGCCTGCTTTCGGTTCACGATCGATTTTGTTCTCTGTTTGGGGTCGTTGTAGCTGTTTTCACAGCTGATACTGTCTCAGGTACTCTCATTCTACTAGAATGTGATTGTGTTTCGATCATCCCTGCTTTGCTACACTGCATCTCTACCTCGTTCATTAAGTTTAGTAAACACATGCTTGGGGTGTATGCGATCGTCTTGGCGATCTTCAGGGTCCTATCAGGTAATTTACACAAGGCAGCTACATAACCAATGATGTCCACGACGACGTCTGGGGACATCTTTCCATCTTCTGTTATCCAGTTTGAGTTTTCTAAGGTAGCTAATAATGTCCTTTTGATCGTGGAGAAATCAGCAGTTATTTCACTGAGCACATGATTTGTAGTGTGCTCTCTTACAAGATCTACAATCTTATGTAATTCTGGGATTATACCTGGCAAGAAGTTCATAGCTCCAGAAAATTCCTTCAAGAATTCAGTTTTAAATTTATCATATGTCTTAGCCTTGAGGAGCTTATCTGACCTTAGCAAGTCTCTTGCCGGACATCTTTCCCCACTAATCCAAGAGGAAAAAATAGCAATTTTCTCTTGTTCATGTTTAATATGCCTCTTGATGAAGATCTGTTCACACTGATTGACCAATGAAATGACGTCAATGCGGTCCTTTTCTGTGCCAGAGAATTTCGGGACAGTTTTATCCTCATGATAAACGAATATCTGAGCTTGATCTGTGATGTTCATTTTCACTGGTTGGTCTGTTAATTTAACTTGGACTTGTTTATCATTGTGTGAGGGAATAGTGGAATAGATTTTGCCTGAACGATGAACCCTGTTAAGTATATTTTCATAGGTATGCAAGTCAGAGACAAAGTCCTCACTCGCTACATCAGAGGGGGTTTGCCACTCATCACCTAAAACTGGCATATTTGTTTCTTTATCTTTAGTTTGTAGTGAATTTTGTACGATGTGTGTGTCGCCCTGGTGCTCTCCTAATTGTGTATCCGCAGTGGGCGCTAACTGTGTATCACCTGATATTAACACGGGTGGGGGTGAAAATATTCCTGTCATATCACTTAGCTAAAAAGAATTCATGTTGCTAAGGTATGGTGTAATGAAATACATCTTTTGTTTATGTCCTTACTTAATAGATGAGTAAATGAGTTGTAATAAATGACAGATACTGAGTGTATAAGTTATATATATATATATATATATATATATATATATATATATATATATATATATATAAAAGTAAAGGAGTTGAATATACGTAATTTTAGCACTGAGAAGAAATGAATAAGTATAACTGCACCCACTTGATACAGATCGGAGAGGCGTGTCGAAGCAACTGTTGATCTCGGAAGATAAATGCAGAGTTGAATGAAGATCTCCTCTCGATAATTCTAGGGCTGTGTTGATGGACGATATTACTCAGGAAAATCCATGGCCTGATGAATGTAGTGGTTAACAGCTGTAGTCACAGGCAAACCTCACCACAGAACGTCGAATTCCCACTCAATACTGTGGAAATAAATGAGTATGAGTAGGAGCTATGTGAATAATGAGTAATGAGTAGTGAGTGAGAAGTGCCTGGTGTCAGTCACACGTTGATTGGTGTGGCGTTTTCTCAGCAAACACGCATGGTGACGTCATCTCAGCAGATACACATGGTGACGTCGGCTTCCCACACTGGTATCTGTGGTGAGTAACTGAGTAGCGATGAGTTACCTGGGTGAGGAATGGTGAGTAAGATGCGTTATAAATGTGGCTCTGGTGTTTTGCCGTGTGTCTTGACCTCTGTGTCAGCGATGGAGGTAGGGGGGAGAGAGTGTTGGGGTTTTTAGTGCTTGTTGCTCTGGTCTTTCTTTTCCTTTACTTGTTTTGTTTTTAATTATTCTCACTGCTGCTTGGAGTTGCGTGAAGATTATAGAGTTGTCTTGTGGACTTGATATTTGTAGTTAGTCGTAGAGCTTATTGATCCTCACTCGTAACTCATCGTTGCTACTGTATGCTCGTAGACTCCTAGACTCGTAGGCTCGTAGACTCGTAGACTCATAGACTTGTTCTTATTGTATACTCGCTTGCTTGATCGTAGAATTGTAGTAATGTAGAAGCAGCTGTAGAACTGGAGCTGACAGCTTCGCCTGCTTTTGTAGAAATGATGTTTCGTAGATGTAGAGTCGATCGTTACTGCCACCATTTAATGTTAATGCTTTGTAGCCAACATTTATATACATGTAACTCTTCATTCTTGTAATAGGTGAGTCTTGAGTTTTGGTTAAAGTTATTTTGGTAATTGAAGAGCAGGAGGAGTTAAAGATGAATACAGGGAGTTGATCTTGATTTATTATCTTCAGAGAAAGTCTAAGTTGAGCAGCGTATGTATTATACAGACTTAATATACTAAGTAAGTCTAGTTGGACCCCTCTTCTTATTCTCTCTCTCCACTACCTTCCGGTTCTATGGCCAGTCTCCTTCTGAGCTGAAATTCCTACATTCTCGTGTAACAGGGGTCGTGTCACGTGTGCTCTACTGTCGTGGAAGCTTCTAGAATACTGTGTGTATGTACTGTTTCGGGTGCACAATCAACATTCCTTCACTTAAAGAGTTGCAAGCTAATTTCCCATTCCCACACCTTGTCTGGTGCTCAGTCTATCTATCTGTCTATCTATCCATCATGCTTTCTGTTATGATTTGTATTTATAATATGGAGTCCTGACAGAGAGGTATATGAGGGAGGGGGGTGTGACCTGGGAGCAGGGCAGTGAAATGGTGGGGGACAGGGCGACATGGAGGCGATTTGTTTGTGGCCATCCCAAGAACTCCCAATGTCACCTACAGGTGACACATTTTCAAATGCTTATATCTCTCGCCCTTTGCTGAAGTTTATCCTGACATTTCGTTTTTTATGATGCATTCTGCTAGCACATCTGTCTTCCATATTTCAGGGCTCATGAACAATGCTTTGTTTACTTTTCTTCTGGCAACTGTCGAAAGAGCATGTAGTGCTCACATTCCTCATTGTTACTCAGTTGTGTCTATACAGTGACTTCATGGAAGATCAATAAGTAAATAACTTTTCCTCTGTTTTCTTCACGCGTAAATGCCTACTGAAAAAGCTAGTGAGTGCAAAACCACAATGAGTATTTGTTAACATGGTGTAATCTCAGTAAAACTAATGACTCACCTGAAGGTAACATCAGGCATAATGTAACGTTTCAGTCTTTTCTCCACTGAGTGCAAATCATTGTTGTCTGGTTTCAGTTTGTCTCTTCACGAGATCGCTACGATACTTGAGGCTCCTGATGACAGTGATAATGAGGAAAGTGGTATCAGGAGTGGGGAAATACAAGAGACTATCAAAATTCCTATAACAGATTGTCAGGAAACTGATGAAGATTCCGATGATGGAAATGAGGGAAACCTGAATCATTTTACTTCTGTTCAGCTTTTGACTGATATGCTTGTAAATTAAGGCAATAGGGCAGTTACTGAGGTGAATGTGGATGATTCAGGAAAGGATACAAAGTGTAAGAAAGTAAAAATAAAAAAGAGAAAGTGGAGGGAGAACGTAAATTTTGTTAGCCATTCTGTGCAAGAGATATATATGTCTGAGTCAGTAGGCTGTAATGAAGAATTTGATACACTTACCAAATATTTTGAGTCTGTCTATAATTTGGATATAATAAATCTTCTTGTAAATATGTCCAACAATATGCTTTGCAGAACAATAATGTACTAAATGTGACTCAAGAAGAAATGAAGGTGTACATTTCTGTTTTGTTGTTGACAGGGTACCTGACACCTAAGAATATTCAAAAGTATTGGGAATCAAAATCTGATGTACACGATGAAATTGTTTCCAGCAGTATTAGAAGGAATAGATTCTTTGCAATTTCATCAGTATCTCCACACTTGTGACAACTTAGATCTGCCAGAAGGTGACAAACTCGGGAAGCTTAGGCAGTACTTTGACATGCTGAATGAAACTTATGGTAAGAACTCAAAATATCTTCTGACAAGCAGTATCCCTATTGATGACACTATGGTGCCCTATTATGGAAACCACGGTTGTAAGCAACATATACATGGTAAGCCAATAAGTTTTGGTGACAACTCTGGTCAGCTTGCTCTCTGAGAGGTTAGGTACACTTTATCCCTTACCAGGGCTCAAAATCAAACCGACTTCCCAAACAAGATAGTCTTGCACTAGATACTGCTGTTGTGCTAAAACTTCTTCATGAGATGCAAAAAGATTTTGAACACTACAGCTTGTATTTTGACAATATCTTCTTTGGTTTACCTTTTCTTGACATTCTGTGTGAAATGGGACATGCAGGAAGTGGAACTGTTAGAGAAAATTGCACTGAGATATGTCCTCTTCCTGGCTCAAAACAACTGAAGAAAATGGCAAGAGGTTCAATGGCAATGAGAACTTCAGGAAACATTGCAGTTGTTCAGTGGAATGATGACAGTGTTGTTACGCTAGCTTCAACTTCCCATGGTACTGAACCTGTTGCCAAAGTGGATCGGATTGCAGTTCTAAATAAAAAGCGAACCAAAACCAGAGTAGCATGTACGCAGGGTGTTCAATGTATAACAAGTTCATCGGGGGGGGGGGGAGTAGCTAGATTTGATGAAAATCGTCATGGACAAAGGACTGGTTTTATAGGGAAAAAATGGTGGTTTTCTTTGCATTTCGACTAGATGCAGCATGCCATAATTTGTGGAAGATTCATCAGGTGAGAGGAAGTACAAAACTGACATATTGTGACCGTCGCTCTGTTGTACAAGGTTATTTGGGAACCCACAAAACTCCACTAAAGAGATGTCCAAGTAATGGTAATGTAGAAGAGAGAGTACCTAAAATGGTAGGAAAGGACTATGATGTTGGTGGACATACAAAGGAGCCCTGCAAGCATAGCAGATGTGCTGAGTGTCATGAGTGAACAAGAATTAGATGTCAGAAATGCAAATTTGCACTCCATACACACTGTTGGTATGCTTTCTATACAAAATAAGAGACTGCAGTACTCTTTACAATTTATTCACTCTTCATGGATCCATGATACTTTTTGTTTAGGATATTCCTCTTATACGTGAATTATGTAAGTTCTTTTATGATCTGATAGATTGTGTACTAAAAAGCAGTCTTTTGCACTGTGTATCATCTTTATAATTTATACGGAAAGTAAAAACGTTAACATGAATGGAAGAACTTTTATCTAGCGAAAGATGAAGGAAACAAAGTTTCGCCAACGATATTACTGTTGTAATGCCCAACGCCACCTGCCGGTGACACCTTTTTGTGCATTAAGTATCCTATCTATCTATCTATCTATTGCAAGTTGCCTTAATCCCATAAAGGGTGGCCACAAACATATCACCTCCATGTCGCCCTGTCCCCCGCCATTTCACTGCCCTGCTTCCAGCTCACACCCCCCTCTCTCATATACCTCTCCACTCCATCCCTCCATCTCATCCTTGGCTTCCCCTTCTCTCTCCCCCCCTCCACCTCACTCACATACACACTCCTCGTCAGTCTCTCGCTCTCCATCCTCTCCACATGGCCAAACCACCTCAGTGTCTTTCTCCTAACACTTCCTATCACATACACATCCACACCACAACGCTCCTTCACTTCCTCATTTGTCAGTCTGTCTCTTCATGTGACTCCACATGCTACTCCCAAATAACTCATTTTCACTGCTTTCAATCTTGACTTCTGTCCCTCCAACAAGGTCCAAGCTTCACTTCCATAAGTTAGAGTTGGTATCACAATACTGTCATGTAGTAGCTTTTTCACTTCCATGCTCACTTTCCTGTTTCTTATCACTTCTTTAAAGGAACCAGCAACCTTTCTCCCCTGTTGCACCCTTTCAAGCACTTCCCCCTCTAAACTTCCATCCTTACTCATCACATTACCCAAGTACTTAAATGCACTCACATTTTCCATTTCTTTCTCATCCAACCTCACTATACATTCACTGACTTCATTTCTCTCGAAGACCATAACTTTACTCTTCCCTACATTCATCTTTAGATGCCGCTTCTTACACACTCTCCCAAACTCATTCACCAAGCCTTGCAGCTCCCATTCGTCTTCACTTAACAACACAGTATCATCTGCAAACAACAGCACAGGGCGTTTCCACATACTGCCCTCTCTCATTAGGGCCGCTTCAACATCCATTGCCCTACCTTGCATTTCTTTTATAACCCCATCCATATACAGATGAACAACCATGGAGACATGACACATCCCTTCTTCAATCCAACATTCAAATAGAAAAAACTCACTCAGTTCACTATCCACACACACTGCAGCCTTAGCACTCTCATACATACTCTTCACGGTCTTCAACAACTTCCCATCTACCCCACATATTCTTAACATTTTCCACAATCCTTGTCTATGCACCCTCTCATATGCTTTCCCCAAATCCATGAAGACCGCATACTACTTCTTTCCCTTCTCCAGAAATTTTTCCACTACAGATCTAAGAGTGAATATCTGATCTACACAACCTCTTCCCTTCCTAAAACCTCCCTGTTCTTAAACTAATTCCTCCGTTATTTCCCTAACTTTGTCAATAAGTATCCTATCATATGCTTTTCCTATTACACTAAGAAGACAAATGCCCCTATGATTACCACACACTTCTTTTTCCCCTTTTCCTTTGTACAGGGGAATAATTATACCTGACTTCCAATTCTCCGGGACTCTACCTTCCTCCCAGGCCAGTCTGCACATCTTCCACATCAATTCTACTACTATCTCTCCCCCATGCTTCAGCATTTCACCACACACTCCATCAATTCCTGGGGCTTTCTTCATTTTACCTTTCTTCATTGCTTCCACAACTTCCATCCTACTAATTTCTTCCTCTCTTCTCACATCCCTCCTTCTCCCAGCCATTCCCTAGCCACATATACTTGGACTACTTTCATTCTCTGTGTTAACAGTTCCTTAAAGTGTTCCCCTATCTGCTCACTTTTTCTCCCTTCTCCACTAGTAATCTACCATTTTTATCTTTCACCCCCCAGCTAACTTCTTTGGCACCCTGTCTAACTTTCTTTACCTCTATCCAGAACATTTTCTTACATTCCCTCCACTTTACACTCAAGTTCCTTACAAATTCCTCATCCACTCTCTTCTTACGCTCTTTTAATCATCTTTTTACCTCTCTCTTCCTCTCTACATATAACTCCCTCTGCTGTCTCTCAACTGCTTCCACGCCTCTGTTTGTCATCCACTCACTATATGCTTTCTTCTTTTGTGTCACAGCCTTTCTCACCTCTTCAATCCACCATGGTGTTCCCTGCACCCCCTTTCGTCTTCTCTTCACCTCACACACCACCTCACATGCTGCACAGAGTTCTTCCGTGAATATCTTGCACACACCTTCCACGTCCCCCATCTGCTCCAATCTATATTTTCCCAATCGCTCTCCCACTTCCCGCTTGTATTCTGCCTTTTTTGCATCCTCTTATAACTTTTCCACTCTCTTTGTATGTACTACTTCCTCCTGTCCTCCCCTTCTTCTATTTCTCCATTTTATTTGGACTTTAATTCTGACCACCACCAAGTGGTGGTCCGAAAGTCCACTCCCCCAACCTCTATATACTCCTGCATCCATTATACACCTTCTCATCCTTTCATCCACACACATAATCAGTCATTGCCTTCAGTTCATTCAGTTCACCATCCACCCTTCTCATCACTCGCTATGTATACCTGTGGATCATTTTGTGCCTGAAGAGGGTATTAGCTATCACCAACCCTCTCCCGGCACAAGAGTCCACTAAAGCACTGCCATTCTCATCCATCCCTGCAGGCACACACCATTCACCAACTACTGCATCCACCTTCCCATTCCCTACCTTTCCATTCATATCTTCAATCAAAAACACTCTCTCATTCCTTCCAAACTTTTCCATGCACGCTTCCACGTTTGTCTAGAACTCTTCTCTCACTTCGCTTGCATGATCTTCCATTGGCGCATACATGCACACAATCGCCCACATTTGTAGTCCAACTTTCAGTCTTACCCACACAATCCTCGAGCCAACTGATCCATACTCTCTTATATTCTCCTTCCATCTGTTACTCACAACAATACACACTCCTTTTGCCTTCTCACTCACCTACTCCTGCGCATATTCCCCTTCCGTAATCTCATTCCCTTACACTCTCCTCTCTCCATTTAGTTTCAGTTAACCCACATACATCCACTTTCGCACTCTCAAGCACATGGACAATCTCTCTTTCTTCCACCTAATCATTTGCACCCCTTACATTCCAAGTCGCTATCCATGTCGTGTCCTTTGTTCGGTCCTTTGTCGTCAACTTTTGATCAGTCCTGGTTCGAGGCTTCTTGTTCGTATTTTTAGTTATTTGTTTTCCAGGGAGGGGCACTAACCCTCCGCCAACCCACTTGTGTCACGTAGGGAACACATGTTGGTTGGTTATAAGGTTACCACCCAGTGTTGTAAATGTTTTCTTGGTTTACAGGAAATGGTTTGGCTTGCCACTCAGTGTATAGATAACCTAGAAACAACGTATCACTCCACTAAGTGGATGGATGATAGGCGCCCCCACCTGCCAAAATTAAGTATTATATTTATGAAAAAAGTTCTCAGTAATAGTATCTTAAAAGTGTATTTTCTGGAACATATTCAAATCGGAAAAAGAAATCTTCACAAATAATGCAATGGGCTTCCCCGGGCTAAGGCGTCCGGCAATAGATAGATAGATGGTTTCTGCTAAATATCTACTGCTATGGCTGGGGTAGATACTGACCTGGAAATCTACGTGTCTACCACCAGACATCTTGATCTCGTAAGGGGTGGCCACAAAGAAATCAGTCCTTGTCACCTTGTACCCCAGCAACAGGCACAGGATTTTTTTTTTCTACCCATCTAGCAGTTTTCTTCTTAGCATTTCTTGATAATTTTCCTCAGCTTTTTGTAGACTTCTGGAAGTGAAGGGGTTAGGTAGAGGCAAAAAATAAATAACTCCTGCAATATGCTTTCTTAGTTAATTGAATAATCTGGCACATGAAGTAATTAAACATACATATACACTCTGAGGCAGTAGAAGGACCTTACCAATTCAGTTCATATTCCTCCAGTTTGTTTTCTGTATTTTTCTGTAAATTACCTTTGCCTTCCGAAATATTTGCCACAGTTTTTATCATCACGTTTCTTACCTACAGTTATTTGTTGTCTGTGTAAATTTGTAATGGAAGAATCATACTCAATGTACTGAAAGGTGGAATTCGTTCCCTAACTTCCCAGCTGGATGCTAGGTTAGGTTAGGTTAGGTTAGGTTAGGGTAGGTTAGGTTAATTATTAGGTACAGTTAAGCTAGGTTAAGTTAAGTTTAACCCTTTCGATACTTAGGGTAGTGGTGCAAAAGTCACCCGCTTGTTACTGGACAAAGCAGGCTGCATCGAACCTAAACACACCCACTCATTACTGGACGACGCAAGCCGCGTCCAACAAAATTACCCCTTGATGAAAAGAAAAGACATCATAAATTAGCGCATAATTTATATTCGCCAAACGTTTTTTTTCAACACCATAAGCAAGCACAACTTTTCGAGATTACGTGAATGAAAAATCAGGCAGACAAAGGCATAAATAAAGGCAGGGGAAAAAAATAATGTAGTGAAGCACTGCTCCCACAACGCAGCATAATCATGAGATAATTTCCTTTTGCGGTACATAAAACCGACCCGAACTGTCCTACAGTAAATGTTTATATACCAAAATGTAGCTAATGAAATTTCCTAAAACTCTTAGTAACAATTACCATAAAACATACATTTCTATGAAAAAACATGAAGGAAAGAAAAAAAATTATAAACTGGCACATAATTTATATTCACCAAATGTTTTTAGCAACACCATAAGCAAGTACAGTTATTCGAGATTACGATGAATAAAAAATCAGGGAGATAGAACCAAACCCAAGGGTGTGAGGGTAAAATGTTTCATAAGTACCATGAGCACGGAAACAGGGGGGGTTCCCCCAGCACTTGGCCAAGGCCGAGCTGGCCCACATCCTGAGTACTTGCCCACTGTTGGACGCAGCCTGCGCCGTCGGGAAATGAAAGGGTTCAACACTTAGGTTAGGACAGTCCCTTCCATTACGGTTGACAAATCAAACGAACTGACAGCACAACACAGCTATAAACAGTGAGGGAAACAATTTGGCATGAATCGTTTATTTACCATCCCAGAAATAATCCAGAAAATTATAACAGACTATCAGGAAGAAATGATTTGGCAAGATGCTCTTACTGCTTCAAATAAAGCATGTGTTTACCAAATTAAAATATACTTCACACACATGCAGGTTTCCATTCTGTAGCCTATACCAATTTTGCACTACACGCTAACTCTGATTTTCCAGGGATGACCATTATTCCATTTTCTTCTCAATTTTTTTTCCTAACCTAACCTACCTAACCATATACTATGGAGACAAACAACCTAACCTAGTACTAACAAACCTAACCTAACCTAGACTTTCCTGGATTAAAAAAAAAGGGGGGGGGGATGGAAAAATGGTACACAGAACGGAAACCTGCTGCACGGGCTACGGAAAATTTATTCATACGGACATTTAATACCAATAAAGTTAATATCAAAACATCTATTATTAATACAAATCCTCTTGTTTTCTCTAGGTCAAAATATTCTGCTATGCCAGTCCATCTACAGCATCACAGTCAGGCTTAAAATATGTAAGGATGATGTGAATAAAAATGGATTTAATTTGCACCTGCTTACCTGAGTTTAAATGGACATCTCGATCACCTGGGCATATGCACTGCGGTATATCCTCATTATACCTAATGATTATAACCTACAGCAGCCAACTACACCCTCCATAATGGCAGCAAGCGAGATGTTTTAGGCTCGGCTTCCCGTTCCGTAAACACCTAGCGTACAGCGGGGCTCTCTTTCGAGACCGGGGCTTGGACAAATAAGGGAGAGGCAGGACACAAAAACTCAAGGCAACAACCTTACATGTGTATTGCTTAGGCAGACAGGGGAATAAGTAGATGTTACAGACACAAGTATACTAGGCGATTTTAAACTCTTATATCTAGATATGGTTAGTAGTATCTCGCAGGATACTGTTTTGGAGTCACAGTGAATAGTACGTAAGGCAGAGCGTTCTCAATTAGGGAAGTCCAGGGTTTCTATATGTGTGGAGTTGTTAAGGTTATTTCACACTGGGGAGGGTGGTGTAAGGCACTGGGGTCTGATTTTGATTATGGTAGTACGAGATAATTTCTGATGGCAGCGTATTTACTTTATTTCCCTCCACTCGTATTCTGCTTTTGACTAATTATTATCACTTTCTCTACCACCTTGATCTTGTCACTATTATTCTGAACATTGTTCACTGTATCTATTATTCTCTCGAACATTGGGTATTGTTGCTGATTCCTGCGACAAGGTCAATTCACTGTTCTGCCTAGGCACTGATTGATCACTGATATTGCATAGGCTCACTCCAGTCTGCGTCTGGCACCAGGGGCGCGGGCGAAGGGGCAGCACAGCTCTGCTACTGACGGGGCTGGGCACCACCAGGGGCCCCCATACTCAGAGGGCACAGGACCACATGCAGGGGCATCCGTTCTCGTCCAGGGCTGTGGGTGGCGAAGGGTCCCGCGCTCACAGGGCTGGGGACAAGAGTGCGGCCCTCAGGGCTGGGGCCGAACAATTGCCTGAACCGGTCATTCAGGCTCCTGACGGAGGATAAGGACCTCTGCTGTCGAGGTGTGGGGAGCTCCCGCCCAGGAGTTCTGGGGGTGGTCTGGGGTTCCTGAGGACTGCGGTCCCCAGGGCTTGGCGGCACTGACAGCAAGGGGCTGTGGCACCGGTCTGCATCAGGGTCCATCAGGTGGGTCTCCTCCAGAGCCAGTTGTAGGGAGCAGAGGCCAGGTGAGACTACAGGGCCCCTCCAGTACTCCTCTATGCCCGAGACTCCCTCTGTGTCAGAGGTCAGGGAACAGGCGTCAATTTCAGGCAGCGGAGCGGCTATAGGCCGCCTCCTGCCGTAGGGCCTGGCTACTGGCCGTGGCTTCCTGGGGGCGAGGCAACAGGCTGTCACCAAGGCCCAGCTACTGGCTGTGGCCTGAGAGGGTGGGTGGCTGCCAGCAAACCCAGGGGCACCTTCAGAGTGGCTACAGGCTGCCTGATGAAGGCGGGAACGGCTACAGCCTGTCTCCTGCAGGAGGGGTGTTGAGCGGCTACAGGCCGTCTCCTGACGAAGGCGGGAGCGGCTACAGGCTGTCTCCTGACAAAGGCGGGAGTGGCTACAGGCCGTCTCCTGACGAAGGTGGGAGTGGCTACAGGCCGTCTCCTTGTTACCCTCAGCAGCTACAGGCCGTCTCCTTCAGGAGGGGTGAGCAGCTACAGGCTGTCTCCTTTGGGAGGGGGTTGGAGCAGCTACAGGCCATCTCCTGACGAAGGCGGGAGCAGCTACAGGCCGTCTCCTGACGAAGGCGGGAGCAGCTACAGGCCGTCCCCTGATGAAGGCGGGAGCAGCTACAGGCCATCTGAATACCCTCAGAGCGGCTACAGGCCGTCTCCTTAGCGAGGGGCAAGCGGCTACAGGCCGTCTCAAGGAAGACACCTTCAGAATGGCTATAGGCAGTCTCCTTAGCGAGGGTAAGCGGCTACAGGCCGTCTCCTTAGCGAGGGGCAAGCAGCTACAGGCTGTCTCAAGGAAGACACCTTCAGAGCGGCTACAGGCCGTCTCCTTAGCGAGGGGCAAGCGGCTACAGGCCGTCTCCTTTGAACCCTCAGAGTGGCTACAGGCCGTTTCTTTAACCCGCCCCATCCTGACGTTTTTGGACCTTTTTATTTTTTGGCTCAAACATTCGCTTTTGGTGAGAAACATCGAAAATTTATAGAGAAATCGCTCACCTGAGGTTTAAAATACCCGATTTAGGTACAAGTCCTTCCTTACCTGACTGGGTTTTCTAACAGGCTGGCACCAAAGAAAACGAGTTCTATGGGAGGGTAACTATTTTATCCACTCATGAACAGTATTTATTTATTTACTTGGTATGAATTTATATGTAGTACAAGAGTATATTGGTTTTCAAACAGTAATATAGGCATTATAAGCATTGTTTCACTCACTAACTCATCAGCATTCATGACCTTTTTTTTCCCACATTACCTGATCATCATTTCAGACTGTTTCTTCCTCTAATTCTATGTAAGCATTGTCCTCCACATTGTCATCGATTGGGGAATCACTCTGGCCCTGAATGTCTTTATTGGCCAGGTCACTGGTAACAGGTGAATTGCCGAGACAATGGCGTGCAGGTGGGGGGGAGAGGTTATGCGGTCTAAGGCATTGTTCCTGCTTGGCATCTTGTAGAGGAACAGAGGAAGGTGTCCCGTGTATACGTGCCAAAAATCACTTGCGAAATCACTCGCGAAAATTGAAAATTGTGCAAATTAGGGACCTTGCAATGTTGCTGTGTTAATTCACGTCGCCGGGACGGCGCGGGTTAAGAGGGTTGAGCAGGTACAGGCCGTCTCTGGGATGCTGGCAGGAGCTAGATAGGCAGCTCCACCCCTTAGCTGGTTGGCGAAGGCTCGCCCGGAAGGTAGTCTGGTATTCCTGCTATGGTGACGGCGGGCGAGCTCCGGGTCATAGGGGCTCGCAGCCCAGGCTGACTTATGCCGTTGTCGCTATGAGTCCCGGCGTACTGTCGTTGCTCCTCTGTGGGCTCCTTGTGGGGGTGTCTGGGTATTCTCGGGGGCACTATACTGCATTTTACTAATAAATACATGCGCATTATAATCATCATCTAAATAATTACAGTAACACCGTAAATAAAGAATGAAATCGTAAATTGTCACTCACCTCCTTCATCTCATTCCCCTCCCACGATGCTCTGGTGATGTCACTCGACAAGCCCAACATATTGTTATGAAGGGGGATTTGCCAGTTAGGTAGTCTCGTACCGTCGAGACCTTTCTGGTACCATAAATTACGGTACGAATCGTCAGAGTTGCCAGTTTGCCTGGAGTTTGTAAGTGTAGTTATTTCGTAAGTTAAACATTCATTTATTTTTATGCTCTTTTACTTTATAATATTTTATTTAAGATGATTGCTTGTTAAATTATGTAATTTAATTTCGTATGGTAAATGACTTTTTTTTAAATAATGAATGGAGAAAGGAAAAACAAAGGAAAAAAAATAAGTCCATGTGTCTAAAAGCATCCTCCAATCATAAAATACTTATAACAATTGGATTTAAAATTGAAAGGATTAAATGTATCTGGGAAGCAACTCCCAGGAAGTGAATTCCAGAAAGTAGTACTTCTGGGGATAAATGAATTTTGATAAGCAGAGGTTTTGCATTGTGGGGGAGAGAGTGTGAGTTCATGGGCGCTCCCAGCTGCCCGTGTATATCGGGAGAAAATGTGAAGGGGAGGCACAATTGAAGCCAGTTCGTCAGAGCACTTACGGTAAAAATATCGATAAAATAGTGCTAAAGAAGCAACATCTCCACGTACTGATAACGGAGGAGGTCCTGAGTTATGGTAGGATTATTGATTAATCTAATGGGTTTATTTTGAATTTTCTCCAACTGCCTCAATGCAACCGCTCCACATCCGCTCCACAGTGGTGAACAGTATTCGATCTGAGAACGCACATGACTTTTGTATATTGTGGCCATCTGCTCATCAGTGAAGAACTCACGATCTCTGTACATAAGTCTCAGTTTTTTAGAAGCATTTTTAGCAAGGGATTTAACATAAGCTGTCCAGCTTAGGTTGGGGTTTAGAGTAACACCTAGGATATCAATTGTAGTGGATATGGGAATACTGACATAATTTAAAATTATGTGAGAGTCTGAGGGATTCTTTCTATTGGAGAAAGTAATATATTTAGTTTTCTGAGCATTAAATGAGACCAGATTTTTTTGTCCCCACTGATTAATTTTAGAAAGGTCCTGGTTCAGAGAAATTGCTGTTTATTTGGGAATTTATAATATCAAATTGTGTAAAGGAGGTACTAAATGTGAAAGAACTATGAAGGGTCGAGTCATCAGCATAAGAGTGTATTGGGTTGTGCGTGACAGATAGGAGGTCATTAATATGTTTGAGAAAGAATGTTGGCGCCAAAACTGATCCCTGAGGTACGCCAGCATTTATGGAATGAAACTGAGAATAAATTCCATCTACCATGACCCGTATTTTTCTACTATGAAGGTAAGAAGAAATTAGAGGAACCAGTGATGCAAGGCCATAGTGTGACATCTTAGAAAATAAGGCCTGGTGCCATACTCTGTCAAATGCTTTTGAAATATCAAGTGCTACTGTGTGTGTTTCGCCATATTGGTCTATTGTTTTGTTAATCTGATGGGTAAGAAGGCAAAGAATATCTACAGCTGAACGTTCCTGTCTAAATCCATACTGCCGATCATTGATCAATTTATTGATTTCTAGATGCTTGTTAAATAGTGTCTCAAAAACTTTACCGAGAATGGAAGTTATTGCAATTGGTCTATAGTTTGATGAATCAGAAGTTGCCCGCTTTTTAGGAATAGGATGGATATTTGCTTCTTTCCAAGGGGCTGGAAAAATTGAGGTACGGATGCATAAGCGGAAAAATTTTGCTAATACAGGAGCCAACACTGAAGAGCGAGTTTTAGGTACTATTGACGGAATTTCATCTGAGCCAGTGGCTTTGTCTGCTGATAGATTCTGCAATACGGCTTGTACGTGTCTGGTGTGAATCATGAAAGGAGGTATTTGAGGAGAATCAAAATCAAGTACAGGAATATTATGATTTTTTAAATTTAGGGTTGAGTTTGTTGAAAAAATGTCAGTAAGAAGGTTGGCTTTTCCGTGTGGGTCACTTACTAGATTTCCATTGGGGGACTGTAACGGTGGAATGGAAGAGGTGGTAGTGATGTTAGTTTTGAATGAATTAAGGGTTGACCAGAATATTTTGTTATCATTTGGATTGTTTAGTAGTTTGTTAGCTTGTCTATGCAGAAAGTTTAATTTAGAAAGATTGATAATAGTTTTGGCATGGTTTCTGATATTTTTATAATAGTTAGAGGCTTCTTTGGTTTTGGTCCTTGTATAAGTGTTATAGGTTATTGTTTTATGTTCTGTTACTCTAGCACAATTGTGGTCAAACTATTTAGGAGAATTACATCTTTTTCTGTAACTATGATGGGGAATGGATGTTTTCATGCCGACTTTAATGAAATCCTGTATGTGGCCCAATGTGGAATTTGCATCATGGGAGAAAAAGGAGGTCCAAGGAACATCCATGAGAAAATTTTGAAGTCCCTCCCAGTCTGCCCTGTCGTAGTGCCATTTAGTCATCATGACAGGTTCAGAGCAGGAGGGGGTGGTAGGTGTGAAACTGGTGGCTTGAATTAGACAATGATCCGAGGATCCGAGGGGGGACCTCACTTCGACATTATAATTATCTGAATTGGTTGTTAGAAACAAGTCCAATAGGTGGGGATTTTGATCGGGGATGTCTGGTACATGTGTGGGTTGACTGACTAACTGGGTGAGATTAAATGAGTCTGCAAATAGCTCACATTCAAGACCAGAGGCATCAGTTCTGGGTGAATAAATGAGCCATTCGACATTATGGACATTAAAATCACCCAGAATAGTCATTTCTGATGCAGTATTAATGTTGAGGACACTTAGTTGTGAAGACAGAGAGTCAAATAAACTCGGCTCTGAAGGGGCATTAGGGGAACGATAAACACAACAAAAATATTTAATTTTACCAAAAGATTTTAATTTGAATATGGAATAGTCGAAAAAAGGTCAATTAAATTTAGTAATCTCCTCCAGGCAATTTCTCATTTATTAAGGCAACATAAATTATGCCTCCTTTGGGCCTGAAATTTTGAATCAAGATATAACCAGGAAAATTAAATCTAGCTAAATCAGAGGTGGAGCTTACTTGTGTCTGTCAGAAATAGCAGATCAGGGGATTCAAACTGGAGGAAATTTTGAACAGAGTTGATGTTGAAGTGAAGTCCCCTAACAATGCAAAAGATAAATTTACTGCACTGATGAGCAGATTTAGGGTGCCGCAGCACTGGAGGTGGCACAGTCGCTTGATGACGACCGGGAGAGCCCTGTGCAGACAACCCAGCCCTGCCGGTGGTGGTCACCCGAGAAACCACCGCACTGATTCCCAGTATAGCAGCAGCCATGGTTCTTTTTATGGGGGGGAGAACAGGAATGTGTTGTGGAATGGGTATGATATGTAATGACAAGATCGGTGTTTTTTGGAGAAAGGATAGCTGGTTTAAGGTAATGTAATATAATGTGGATGTGTGTGTTGTGTAAAGAGGGCAGCCTGATGCCCTCCGGTGTGTGAGGCAGAAAGATGTGTAACCAGCTACCAAGGTCTAGGAGAGAAAATGGAATCCAGGCTATTCCTTGAGTCTCCCGTAACCTTGGCGGTAGTACTTCCCTGGGCAGGGCTGCCTACCCCTACTACTCATGTGAGACAACTCTAGCATGTTTTGATGTTTCCTAGTTGGTAATTGTTGTTACTAGGGTCTGATGCAAGACCAGCACGTCCGAGAATGTTTGAGAAGTAGGTCTTTCTAGAACAATGCAAGCTTATACAAGATGGGGTAGATATTATTACAAGTTTAGTCGGGTGTCAAGTCAGTCTGAGTGAAGTGCAATCGGTTTTGGTTTGAGTGTAGTGCGGTGTCAGTGTCAGTGAAGACTGTATATTCTTGGTACTTGTGAAAACAGTGACAAACAGTGACGGGTTATTGAAGTTTGTATATCACTGGAACTTGAGAAAACAGTGAAGTGTCAAGCATTAAGGTAATAACTGTGAAGTGTTGTTAAGCAGTAAGTGTAATAGCAGTTAGTAAAGTGTGTATAGCGCCAGTGCCTGTGAGAACAGTGAAGTTGGAAAGCATTAAGTGGAATTACTTGCAAAATAAAGACAGTGAACTTTAAGGAGCCAGTGTTTATTTTCACCTCAGCTGATCTTGTGTACTGCACACCTAAAGGCTGACCATAAGAAGAACAACCCACTGGGCAACGTCCTTCCTCTACTGTACTACTGCTGTTGGAGCCTGTGGCAGTGTGGGGGTGAGGACATAACACTGGTGTCAGGAGTGTGGGATTATTATTTTAGAGCTGCAGTGAGTCTAACCTTCGACATGGAAGGAGAAGGTGTGAAGACAAGGTCTCGAGCTGGGCAGGAGGAAGAAATTTCTCTGGCGACAATCGTGAAGCTAATACAGGCACAGAGTGAAAAACTAGAGGCACAGGGTGAAAAACTAGAGGCACAGAGTGAAGGACAGGAAAAACTCCAAGCACAATTACAGGCCCAAAGTGAAGAACGGAAAGAGCTCAAGAACAAACTCAAGGAACAATTACAGGCACAGAACGAAGAACAGAAAGAACGATATGAACAGCTTCGGAAGGCATTACAGGAGCAACAGAGGGAACTACAATTGAGGATGCAAGGACAGCTAGATGCTTCCATGGGGGACGTGAAGGAAGAACAGGAACAATTGAAGGAGGAGGTATACACTGAGTTATGGCAGCAGAACTATGATGTAAGCAATAATGTGACTGAGTGCAAACAGCATGTAGACGACCAGCTGAAGTCAATTAGTGAGGAAATAGTAACGGAGTGCAAACAGCATGTAGATAACCAGTTGAAGCATGTAGTTGACCATGTGAAGATAATCAGTGAGAAAATTGAGGCTGTAGAGAAATATTGCACTGCTGAGCCTCAGGTTAATGTACAGAGAGCATATGAAGGGAATGGACAGTGTATGGTGAATCTTGGCGGATCCCGGGTATCCGAAGGTAGCATTACAGGGTTGGATAATCAGAATGCAGAAGTTTTAAGTCCATGTCTCAATTATGATGCCCCAGCTTTTAGGCCTCAAACCAATGAAGTGCATGGCTATAATGGGGGTCCAATTAAAAAGAAACCTCAAGAATCTGAAGGTAGAGTATCTTGGGAAGCTTACCGCACACAGTTTGAATTACTTGTGGATCAGAATGGTTGGAATGATAAGTAGAAGGCTGCAGAAGACCCACCATTGAAGAAATGCAAGAGAACCTTGATGAATAGTGTGCGAGAAGACAGGACAGACGACATGCAGCGTAGTAAGAATGGAAATCATAGGAAGAAATGCTGCTGTACTGTAGTAACGAGGCCGGCGTTTGACGGAGAGGACCTGGGGAGGATGCAGATGGAGGGTGTAGATTTGCAGCTGGTGCTGAAGTGGCTGCAGCGGAGTGCAGTGCGACCATCATGGGGAGGAGTTTCCAGGTTAGGCCCTGCGACCAAGAGCTGCTGGAGTCAGTGGGACCTTCTTCATTGCAATGGACTACTGGAGCATCAGTGGAAGACCCCCATTGAACTCAGCGAGTGTTGGCAACTGGTGGTTCCGAAGAAGATGAGGTCTGAGATCTTGGATGAGTCCCATACCCAGATCACTAGTGGGCACCTGGGAGTGAAGACAATTTTAAGCCGGCTGCTACACAAGTTCTACTTTTTTTTTTTTTTTTTTATGTGTACGACTCTGGGCATAGGCTTCACAGCCTGCTATCAAGGACCAACAGTCCTCTTACATACCATACACCTCCACATGTCACCACTTCGGCGCTAACACCCACCATCCATATTGAATACATGCTAGGGCTGTCTCATGCAGGACTGGTGTATTGGTATTAGCGGGGGTATTTTTACGACATGTCGGAGGGTCTTCTGGTAGATCAGTAAAGCTTGATTTAATGAAATTCAAATCCTTAAACTGTTCCCTGCCCCAGCGGGGATTTGAACCTGGGTCCGTTAGAACGGCAGGCCACCTCTCTACCGATTGAACCACGCCTCCCCCATTGGATTGGCATGCATCAGAATGTTGAGGAGGACCAAGGAGCTGAAGTTCAAAAGGATGATGACAGTTCCTCAAGAGAAGCGAATCAAGAAGAGGACCAAGACCTTCCTGGAAGAGTGGACTGTGTGGAGGAACAAGGACATCGTTGGAAGCGGCATAGAAGAAGGCCTGATAAGTTGAAAGATTATTTTGTGTATAGTTAGAGGTTTCAGTAGGATTAAGGTTTATGTTTGTATATATTGTGCGGTTTTGTCGGGACGAAAAAGAACTAGGGAGGGGGTAGTGTTATGAAGGGGAATTTGCCAGTTAGGTAGTCCCGTACCGTCGAGACGTTTCTGGTACCGTAAGTTTCGGTACGAGTCGTCAGAGTTGCCTGTTTGCCTGGTGTTTGTAAGAGTAGTTATTTCATAAGTTAAACATTCATTTATTTTTAAGCTCTTTTTCTTTATAATATTTTATTTAAGTGATTGCTTGTTAAATTATGTAATTTAAGTTCTTATGGTAAATGATTTAGAGTGTTATGTCATGTGAAACAACTGTAGCATGTTTTGATGTCTCCTAGTTGGTAACTGTTGTTACTACGTGCTGATGCAAGACCAGCACGTCCGAGAATGTTTGAGTAGTTCTTTCTAGAGCAATGCAAGTTTATATAAGATGGGGTAGAGATTGTTACAAGTTTAGTCGGGTATAAAGTCAGTTTGAGTGAAGTGCAATCGGTTTTGGTTTGAGTGTAGTGCAGTGTCAATCAATCATTTCCTGTGGCACCCTCGGGGATGCATAGGGCCTCGATGAACTCACACCACCACATCCTATCTTGTGCTAACTCCTCAAGATCTCCTCAACACTCATCTCCAGCTTCCCGTCTCATTGTCCTCACCCACGTCTCTTTTGGCCTTCCTCTACCTCTCCTACCAAGTGCCACCCACCCTGGTGTACCTCGTACTATTCCCTGTCTCCTATACAGATGTCCTAGCCACTTCCATCGTGAGAACCTAACATATTCATCGACCGGCTGCACTCCCGTTATTTCTCTAATTCTACTATTTGGTATCCTTTCCCACCACTTAACTCCTAATATTCTTCTAAGTGCTTTGTTTTCAAACACCAAGAATTTATTTTCCATAGTCACTGTGCTGTACCAAGACTCGTGTCCATAAATTAAGATACTCCTAACCATTACCTTATAAAGTTTGATTTTTGTATGCACAGAAAAATTTTTATTATTCCAAATATTTTTAAGCATTCCCATTGCCTGATTAGCCTTCTTTAACCTTTCCTCGAATTCAAAGTTCAAAGAACCATCCTTGGCTAAATAAGTACCTAAATATTTAAACCTATCAACTTGCTTTACAACCATACCTCCAATTACACATTCCTGCGCATTTTCCATATTCATATTGATTATTTCAGTTTTTCCACAATTAATAACCAAACCCACCTTGCGACCTTCTCTCACCAAACAGTCCAAGACTCTCTGCATCTCTTCTGGCCCATCACAAATCAAAACTATATCATCTGCATAATCTAAATCCAAAAGTTTCCTGTTCTCTCCCCAAAGTATACCTGCACCGGTTTCTGTTCCAACGCGTTTCATAATGTAATCAATGACCAATATAAATAGTAAAGGCGATAGAACACCACCTTGAATTACTCCGGACTTGACTTCAAACGAATCACTCAGACAACCATCAACCATCACTTTACAAAATGTGTCCTCATGCATGTTCATAATGACCCTCACAAACTCCTCTGGTATTCCATAATGTCTCATGATCTTCCCCATAGTCTCTCTCGAAACACTATCAAAAGCCTTTTCAAAATCAACAAAACAAAGACTTAACGGTACTCTCATTTCATTAACTTGCTGCATCAAATGCCTAACTATAAAGATCTGATCATTGCAACCACGTCCCTTTCTAAAACCAGCCTGTTCATCCCTCAGAATACCCTCAACCACCGGCTCCAACCTATTTAACAACACTCTACTGAAAACTTTCAAAGCTATCGGTGACAAAGAGATTCCCCTCCAATTACCACATTCAGTGACGATTAAATATTTTTGGTACTTGTGAAAACAGTGACAAACAGTGACGGGTTATTAAAGTTTGTATATCATTGGAACTTGAGAAAACAGTGAAGTGTCAAGCATTAAGCGTAATAACTGTGAAGTGTTGTTAAGCATTAAGTGTAATAGCAGTTAGTAAAGTGTGTATAGCGCCAGTGCTTGTGAGAGCAGTGAAGTTGGAAAGCATTAAGTGGAATTACTTGGAAATTAAAGACAGTGAACTTTAAGGAGCCAATGTTTATTTTCACCTCAGCTGATCTTGTATACTGCACACCTAAAGGCTAACCATAAGAACAACTCCCCGGGCAACGTCCTTCCTATACTGTACTGCTGCTGTTGGAGCCTGGGGCAGTGTAGGGGTGAAGACATAACGCTGGCGTCAGGAGTCTGGGATTATTATTTCAGGGCTGCAGTGAGTCTAACCTTCGACATGGAAGCGGAAGGTATGAAGACAAGGTCTCGAGCTGGGCAGGAGGAGGAAATTTCCCTGGCGACAATCGTGAAGCTAATACAGGCACAGAGTGAAAAACTAGAGGCACAGAGTGAAGGACAGAAAAAAACTCCAAGCACAATTACAGCACAGAGTGAAGGACAGGAAAAACTCCAAGCACAATTACAGGCCCAAAGTGAAGAACGGAAAGAGCTCAAGAACAAACTCAAGGAACAATTACAGGCACAGAACGAAGAACAGAAAGAACGATATGAACAGCTTCGGGAGGCATTACAGGAGCAACAGAAGGAACTACAATTGAGGATGCAAGGACAGCTAGATGCTTTCATGGGAGAAGTGAAGGAAGAACAGGAACAATTGAAGAAGGAGGTATATGCTGAGCTACGGCAGCAGAAGTATGAGGTAAGCAATAATGTGACTGAGTGCAAACAGCATGTAGACGACCAGTTGAAGTCAATTAGTGAGGAAATAGTGACAGAGTGCAAACAGCATGTGGAAAACCAGCTGAAGATTAGCGAGGGAATAGTGACGGAGTGCAGACAGCATGTGGACAACCAGCTGAAGATTATTGAGGGAAAAGTGGCGGAGTGCAGACAGCATGTAGACGACCAGTTGAAGTAAATTAGTGAAGAAATAGTGACGGAGTGCAGACAACATGTAGATAACCAGTTGAAGCATGTAGTTGACCATGTGAAGATAATCAATGAGAAAATTGAGGCTGTAGAGAAATATTGCACTGCTGAGCCACAGGTTAATGTACAGAGAGCATATGAACGGAATGGACAGTGTATGGTTAATCTTGGCAGATCCCGGGCATCTAAAGGTAGCATTACAGGGTTGGATAATCAGAATGCAGAAGTTTTAAGTCCTGGCTTCAATTATGTTCCCCCAGTTTTTAGGCCCCAAACCAGTGAAGTGCATGGCTATAATGGGGGTCCAATTTAAAAGAAACCTCAAGAATCTGAAGGTAGAGTATCTTGGGAAGCTTACCGCACACAGTTTGAGTTACTTGTGGATCAGAATGGTTGGGATGATAAGAAGAAGGCTGCAGAAGACCCACCACTGAAGAAATGCAAGAAACCTTAATGAAAGGTGTGCGAGAAGACAGAGGACAGACGACATGCAGCGTAGTAGGAATGGGAATCATAGGAAGAAATGCTACTGTACTGTAGTGACGGGGTGGCGTCAGACGGAGAAGACCTGGGGAGGATGCAGATGGAGGGTGTAGATTTGCAGCCGGTGCTGAAGTGGCTGCAGCGGAATGCAGTGCGACCATCATGGGGAGGAGTTTCCAGGTTGGGCCCTGTGACCAAGAGCTGCTGGAGTCAGTGGGACCTTCTTCGTTGCAGTGGACTACTGGAGCGTCAGTGGGAGACGCCCAATGGCCTCAGCGAGTGTTGACAACTGGTGGTTCTGAAGAAGATGAGGTCTGAGATCTTGGATGAGTTCCATACCCAGATCACTATACTCCATTTTTTTTACTGAGGCGAAGATGCATTGGACAGGTTGATGATGATTGGCTGAATGCAACATGTCCAAATAATATTTACTAACCCAAATTTCCCCCTCAGATATTTGTTGTCAGTTAATAATGCTAGATTATGAAGTAATGTTGCATTCAGCCAATAATCACCAATCTGTCAAGTGCATCTTCGCCTCGATAAAAAAAAAAAAACTGAGTTTAGTGGGCACCTGGGAATGAAGACAATTCTAAGCTGGCTGCTACACAAGTTCTACTGGATTGGCATGTGTCAGGATGTTGAGGAGGACCAAGGAGCTGAAGTTCAAGAGAAGTGAATCAAGAAGAGGACCAAGACCTTCCTGGAGGAGTGGACTGTGTGGAGGAACAAGGACATCGTCGGAAGCGGCATAGAAGAAGGCCTGATAAGTTGAAAGATTATTTTGTGTATAGTTAGAGGTCTCAGTAGGATTAAAGTTTATGTTTGTATATACTGTGCAGTTTTGTCGGGACGAAAAAGAACTAGGGAGGGGGTAGTGTTATGAAGGGGGATATGCCAGTAAGGTAGTCTCGTACCGTCGAGACGTTTCTGGTACCGTAAGTTTCGGTACGAGTCGTCAGAGTTGCCAGTTTGCCTGGTGTTTGTAAGAGTATAGTTATTTCGTAAGTTAAACATTCATTTATTTTTATGCTCTTTTCCTTTATAATATTTTATTTAAGTGATTGTTTGTTAAATTATGTAATTTAAGTTCGTATGGTAAATGATTTAGAGTGTTATGCCATGTTGTCAGGACAATGTGAGACAACTCTAGCATGTTTTGATGTCTCCTAGTTGGTAATTATTGTTACTAGGGGCTGATGCAAGACCAGCACGTCCGAGAATGTTTGAGAAGTAGGTCTTTCTAGAACAATGCAAGCTTATATAAGATGGGGTAGAGATTATTACAAGTTTAGTCGGGTGTCAAGTCAGTTTGAGTGAAGTGCAATCGGTTTTGCTTTGAGTGTAGTGCAGTGTCAGTGTCAGTGAAGACTGTATATTCTTGGTACTTGTGAAAACAGTGACAAACAGTGACGGGTTATTAAAGTTTGTATATCATTGGAACTTGAGAAAACAGTGAAGTGTCAAGCATTAAGCGTAATAACTGTGAAGTGTCGTTAAGCATTAAGTGTAATAGCAGTTAGTACTCGTAAAGTGTGTATAGCGCCAGTGCTTGTGAGAACAGTGAAGTTGGAAAGCATTAAGAGGAATTACTTGGAAAATAAAGACAGTGAACCATAAGGAGCCAGTGTTTATTTCTACCTCAGCTGATCTTGTGTACTGCACACCTAAAGGCTGACCATAAGAAGAACAACTCACTGGGCAACGTCCTTTCTATACTGTACTACTGCTGTTGGAGCCTGTGGCAGCGTGGGGGTGAGGACGTAACAATATTTATTTATTAATATTTCTAAGAAGATATTTTTGCTAATGTATCATAAAGTTTTCGAACAATGATTTACGGAAACATCAAATAAAAAAAGGTGAGTAAAATATTTCTTGTTTGATTAACATATCAACCCCCTTCAATCCTACCACAATATTATCATTATCATCCCGCTTTCTTTTTCTCTTTAGCAAATGGATTGAAGTAGCCTGTATTTACAGTGCTTTCAGTGTTATAGGAATGTTGTTATATGCCAGTGTTAGGATTTGCAGTCCTACAAATAGGAAGTGACCTGTCGTTTGAATGTTTACCCCAAAATAAATCCGTTTTCTTTCGATGTACAATATAGAGCATGATTATTTTTAAGGGGTAACCAACATATAAATTGTAAACACACGTATCATTTCTCTCGATGGTTTTGTAGACACGGGGGAAATACATCGAGGTACTTTGGTCATGTGGAGAGGATGGAGAGTGAGAGACTAACTAAGAGTGTGTATGTGAGTGAGGTGATGGAAGGGAGAGGGAGGGGAGAGACCGGGGATGAATTGGAGGGATAGAGTGGACAGGTATATGTGAGAGGGGAATGTAGGTTGGGGAGGGCAGTGGAATGCCTGATGGGCCACATGGAGGCGATTTATTTGTGACCACCCTTACAGGATTAAAGGTTTGGCTATAAATAGGTAGATAGATAGACAGACTGACTGATAGATAGATAGTTGTTTAGGCTATCATGTAGTTTAACGAAAGGAGGGCGTGGTATGGGCCTCTTCATTACAAACTCTAACTCTTTTTACTCTAACTTGACCCACATTTTCGTCGTTTTGCAGCTTATTACACTTAGCTCAGTGGCAGAAAAGGCAATACTACATCTCTATATACTACAGTACTACCACTACCACCACCACCATTACTACTACTGCTACTGCTACTTCTGCTACTACTATTACTACTACTACCACCAATTTTTTTTTTTTTTTTTTACAAATCACGTCCATCCATTTGAGAATTATACTGAGATCAACAGCAGCCTTCATAATACAGTTCACCATTTGGAGCTTTAATTCGAAGGTTTACAGTCACTAACCTTCATAATACGGTCTGTTGGCCCCAATCTCGCTAACCTCCGTCCTTACCAACCATATGCTACTACTTTTTATTACTCTATTTATTTATTTATTTACTTATTTATTTATTTATTTTTACTATCGTTACAGTGCTACTAAAAACATGAATTTATTGGAATCGTTGGTCCATGTTCTCGACCACAGTAGCTTTGTAATCTATACCCGCCAGTGAGACAGGCGTGAGGTATAGGAGTGCAGACCTAACGAGGGAGAGTGACAGTCCACAAATCCAAACCATAACAGAACACTGAGGTTGATTACGACTACGACTACGACTGCTATGGAGGGAGAATGGCAGTCGACATCTCATCCAGGCCACAACAGAAATCTGTGGTCGATGTAACTACTACTACTACTGCTACTACTACTACTACTACTACTACTACTGAGGAGGGAGAATGAGAGTCCACATCTCATCCAGGCCACAACACAACTCTGGGGCTGATGCTTCTTCTCAGAAAGAACCTCTGCCAGTCTGGAATAGAATCTGCCCGCCTCTTTACCCATCCCATCTGATGTTGTCAACACAAGGGTATGAATCCACCGTGGTGCATAAGCTGGAGCCTGTCTTGATAGTATCTTTTTTTTTTTTTTCTTTATTCTTGTTCATTCCTTTTGTGTGCAGCTTCGAGACACAGATCACGGTGACATGCCACTACAGGATCAAATATCCTAATGTCGAAGAAAGCCCTCTGCCCTCGTGTCCACAAACCTGCAGCACTGACATCCACTCTTGCATCATTTGATGTGTTTGCTGTTCTGTGGATGAAGTGCTCACGTCTAGAGGGAGCAGAGCTGACTCTGTGGTGACATCATGGCATATTTCCTGCTGCATTTTGGCAGTGAGGTCGCGCACTTCATCATGTCGAAGGTACACAAAGCCTCCCTTCTTGCATTCCTCTCTTGTTTGTTGAAGTGGGAGCCATTTTCCTTGAGAGGCAGGGTTGTCAGCCAGTTCGATGCCCAAACCTCCTGTGCCATATCAGCTCTTCTGCACAGGTCTGATGTAGGATGTTTAGTTGTGTACTGCAGCTGGCCCTTTTGTCTTGCGTCTCGCTCTTTGCTTATCTATCTTTATATCTTTCTGTCGTTCTGCACAGGTCTGATGTAGGATGTTTAGTTGTGTACTGCAGCTGGCCCTTTTGTCTTGCGTCTCGCTCTTTGCTTATCTATCTTTATATCTTTCTGTCGTTGTTCGTCGATTTCACTCGTCTCAACCTGGGCACATATCTTCTGTGACAAGATAAGGATTCGGTGAGCCTGAGTGAATTTCTTTGTTCATAACCCGCCATGGCTGCTGGATTTATAATGCCAAGGCCTCCCATCCTGTGTGGTAGTGCCAGAAGATGTGGGGATGTGGCCTTCGGTCTAAGATGGGAGGAATGAATCCCTGACAGTATCCTCCAGTGGTTGTAGCAGCAACTGTGTGTCTGGGATGGTCAGCATTACAATGGTCCATTTGTGCTTTATACCATATGTAACTGCTGTGTATGCTGCATGGGGTTTTGTGTCTGCGTGGCTGGATAGTACACGTATTTCTTCTACTCATGTCATTACCTTATCACTCACATATTGGTCTCTGAATTTCTTAGTTCCAGTCACTGCACCTAGATGCCTCTGACCTTCCTTAGTCACTATCACCAGTGTCTCTGAAGGCGTCCTGTGCATCGGGATTGTAACTGGTTTCACGATCAAGATGGACTTACTTGCATTAAGGTAGTAACTATTTCAGGGCCATGAGATGTTTCAAGGTGCCACCATTTCCTCACATCTTCCACCTTGCCAGCCCCTGTGGGATCATCTGTATAGGCTACTTGTTTTACATTGGTGGCCGTGTACTGGATCTGTTGTTGCAGAACTGTCCAGGCCGTACATACATAGCCACTGTAACGGGATCCCCTGGGTAGTTCCCTCTGTGGATTGGATTACACCGACATCGTGAGCAGCTGTCTTACTCACAATGTATAGGTCTGCTGGTTCTTTGTAGGTGTTTTCCACATACTGGGCAAACGCTGGGTATTTAACCTTGATGTTGTGCAGCATTGCCTCTCGAATGATGGAATTAAATAGATTTGAGACAGTAACGAGTAATATTGCCTGGCGATCCACTTCCTCAGATATGTTCCTTATGGGGTGAACTACTGCCTCACCTCCTGCCTGTTGACCTGCAAGAGTTCATTGTTACCCCCCAGTCCTTCATGTATGCAACAGGTTAACTCTGGAACTGTCTCCCTCATTGTGTATTCGTATTTCCTATTGTCTATGACCTCCAGTGTAGGTAGGTAGGTAGGTAAGTTAACCATTCCTCCCATTCCTTCATGTATGCAGTAGGTCAACCCTGGAACTGTTTCCCTCTGTCTGTATTTCCTACTGCCCATGACCTCCAGTCTTTGAAATGCAGTGTGTCCAGGCATCTAGAAATGAACAGATCTTGAATTTGGCTCTCTGTTATCTTGTTTTTGTTTTTTTCTTGGAGGGAACAGTGTTATGGACTTCTGGCCTTTGGTTCCTTCTTCCGTGCATAAACACACACACACACACACACACACACACACACACACACACACACACACACTTGGAGGCTGCCATCTGCCTGCTTAACACCATCTGTCACCACCTTCCATATTCATTTTCCTGTTATCCGCCTCAAGACTTCACCTAATCCTTTTCAAAGAGGGATTAGCTTGCATGTCGTAAGTGCTTTAGTGTTAGTGCAACGACGAAGACTATAGGTCTTATTGCTTCCTCCTCAAGCTTGGTGTTACTGAGGATTACCAGCCAAGACTTTGCAGATGAGTGAGAGCAGTGGAGGTGAGTTATTTGAGAGATGCATGTGGAGTTACATGGTGACAGACAAGCAAATGAGAAAGTGAAGGAGCCTTGTGGTGTGGATGTGGATGTGGAGTTACGTGAAGAGACAAACTGACAAATGAGAAAGTGAAGGAGCGTTGTGGTGTAGATGTGCATGTGGAGTCAAGTGGAGAGACAGCCTGACAAGTGAGGAAATGAAGGAGCGTTGTGGTGTGGATGTGGATATGGAGTTACGTGAAGAGACAGACTGACAAATGAGGAAGTGAAGGAGCGTTGTGATGTGGATGTGGATATGACAGAAAGCGTTAGGAGAAATACACTGAGGTTGTCTGGCCATGTGGAGATGATGGAGAGTGAGAGACTAACTAAGAGAGAGTATGTGAATGAGGTAGAAGGAAGGGGGGGAGAGAGAGAGAGTGGAGAGGTATTTGAGAGAGGGGGAGGTAGACAGATAGATAGGCATCTATCTAGGTAGATAGATAGGTAAGTCGGCAGGTAGGTGGACAGATAGATAGACAGATAGAGAGTTAGAGGGGTAGATAGATGGATATGTAGTAGATATATACATACATATTCTTGGTGTAATAGGAAAAGTATATAGTACGTTACTTATTGACATTAGGGAAATAAGAGGGGAATTAGCTGGAGAAGAACAGGGAGGTGTTAGGAAGGGAAGAGGTTGTGTAGATCAGATATTCATTGTTAGATCTTTACTGGAAAAGTTTCTAGAGAAGGGAAAGAAGTTGTATGCAACCTTCATGGATTTGGAGGAAAGCATATGACAGGGTGGATAGACAAGGATTGTGGAAAGTATTAAGAATATATGGAGTAGAAGAGAAGTTGCTGAATGCCGTGAAGAGTATGTATGTGGGTGCTAAGGCTGCAGTGCTTGTAGATAGTGAACTGAGTGAATTTTTCTATTTGAAGGTTGGATTGAAAAAGAGATGTCTCATGTCCCCATGGTTGTTCAATCTGTATATGGATGGGGTTATAAAAAAGATGCAAGGTAGGGCAGTGGATGTTGAAGTGTCCCTAATGAGAGAGGGCACTGTTTGGAAACTCCCTGTACTGTTGTTTGCAGATGATACTGTGTTGTTAAGTGGAGACGAATGGGAGCTGCAAGGTTTGGTGGTTGAGTTTGGGAAAGTGTGTAAGAAACGGAATCTAAAGGTGAATGTAGGGAAGAGTAAAGGTATGGTCTTCGAGAGAAGTGAAGTCAGTGAATGTACAGTGAGCTTGGATGAAGAGGAAATGGATAATGTGAGTG
Organism: Coenobita brevimanus; assembly: GCF_032717465.1. Taxonomy (NCBI): domain Eukaryota; kingdom Metazoa; phylum Arthropoda; class Malacostraca; order Decapoda; family Coenobitidae; genus Coenobita; species Coenobita brevimanus. Next base: position 27,926,716 of record NC_137030.1, on the reverse strand, counting down.
TGTTTAAGTACTTGGGTAGTGTGATGAGTAAGGATGGAAGTTTAGAGGGTGAAGTGCTTGAAAGGGTACAACAGGGAAGAAAGGTTGCTGGTTCCTTGAAAGCAGTGATATGAAACAGGGAAATGAGCATGGAAGAGAAAAAGTTACTACATGATAGTATTGTGATACAACTCTAACCTATGGAAGTGAAGCCTGGACCTTGTTGGAAGGACACAAATCAAGAGTAACAGCAGTGGAAATTAGTTATTTGAGAGGATCATCTGGAGTCACATGGAGAGACAGACTGACAAATGAGGAATTGAAGGAGCGTTGTGGTGTGGATGTGGATATGATAGGAAGAGTTAGGAGAAACACACTGAGGTGGTTTGGCCATGTGGAGAGGTTGGAGAGTGAGAGACTGGCAAGGAAAGTGTATGTGAGTGAGGTGGAGGGAGGGAGGGAGGGGGAGGCCAAGGATGAGATGGAGAGATGGGGTGGAGAGGTATATGAGAGAGGGGGTGTGTGAGCTGGGAGCAGGGCAGTGAAATGGCGGGGAGCAGGGCAACATGGAGGCGATTTGTTTGCGGCCACCCCTAACGGGAGTGAGGCGTCTGGCAATGGATAGATAGATAGAATATATACATACATATATAGGCAACATATGCAAATATGTAGCTTACATACATAGCACATAAGTAGATTGTTATGCTAGATGTTTTTAGGCGGCTTCCCGCACAAGAAACGCCTAGGATGCGGCTGGGTCCTTCCTAGACCGGACCTTAAATATCAAGAGAGGCAGGCCACAAAAACTCAGGGCAACAACCTTACATGTATGTTGACAAATTCGATGCTTAGGAACAGGTAGATGTCACAAAACAGTAGTCTAGATTTTTATAATATAAGTACTGACATCATGGGTGGCAGTATCGTGCAGGATACTGTTTGGACAATAGTTCTGGGTCAAAGTGAACAGCACACTGTACAGTACTCGTGATGTTGGGCAGGGAGAATTACTCACTGTCACACTAGGGGAAATTCACACTGACACTGTGGTGCATGGCTCGGTGTTAGGCCCTACTACACTCAGGAACTTTTATTTCCGGGGCCAAGACGCGGATCTTGCACATTCACAGAGGTCACTGTATTCACTACTTGGCCCTTCCTCACGTCACCGTTCTCACTGGGGGTCTATCCTCCGATCACTATATCACTGGCAGATCTTTTACTTAATTTCCCCTTTTCACATATTAATACACTGCCCTGTCTGTAGGTCACCGTTCCACTGTCACTGCACTTGCACTGTCACTCACTGTCGGGATGGTAGAGCGGCGGTGAGGGCAGTGGGCGTCGGGGAAGCTCACAGCCCTATTCCTGAAGGGGGCTGAGCCTTACCAGGGGCCTCTGTGTCCTGCGGCCACGGGACCACTCATAGGAGCGTCCTCTCTCGTCTGGGGCTGTGTGCGGTGAAGGGCCCCACATTGTCGGGGCTGGGAACTGGAGTGCAGCCTTCAGGACTTGGGCCGAAGAGGTTCTGGAAGTGCTCACTTAGCCGCCTGATGGAGGACGAGTGTCTCCTGTGTCTGGGTGGGGAGAGATCCCGCCCGCAGGTCCTGGGGGCAGCCTCAGGATCCTGTCAGCTGTGGTCTCCTGCAGTCGGGGACGCCGTCAGGAGCTGGCTGCAGCATCAGCCTCTGTCCGAGTCCATCAGGTAGGGCCCTTCCAGAGCTGGCTGTACTGAGAGGAGCCCCGGAGATTGTACAGGGCCTCGCCAGTAGTCCTCGGGGCTGGGACCTTCCTCCTGAAGGTTGCCTTGTTCACGGTGGACAGCAGGGTCGTCTGAGCCCCTGCCAGTCAGCAGGTCTGATGGCAGATTGCCCTATTGTAGTGGAGTCACAGGGTGAGGGGCTTTGGCGCTCCTCCCCAGTGTGGCTACCAGCCATCACTGAGTTCCTGTGGGCAACGAAACGAGGACGGCTACTGGCCGTCCCTTCGTCGTAGGCACGGCTGCTGGCCGTTGTCTGGGCCCGACTCCTTGACGGAGGCACAGGTGAAGTGCGACTACCTGCCGTCACTTGCCTGTTGGTGCGACTACCGGCCGTTGTTGAGGCTCCGTATGGAAGGAGATGTGCTGACGAGGAGTGGCTGATGGCTGTCTCCTGCCGATGGGCTTGGCTACCTGCCATTGCAGGTGTCGTGTCCTCTGAGGCAACTACAGGAGGAGAGGGGACGTACCCCTCTCTCCCCAGCGCGGTAACCGGTCGTCACTTGTTCCTGTAGGGTGGAATAACAGCACCTGATGGGGGAACAGCTACCAGCTGTCTTCTGTCATGCTTGGAGCTGAGGAACTAGCTCCGCCCCGATCCTGTCGAGGGTCAGCTTGCCCGCAAGGTAGTTTCCTTTTCCTGCTATGGTGGCGGCAGGCGAGTTCCGGGTCATAGAGGCGTGCGGCCCAGGCGGACTTATGTCCCTGTCGCCCGGAGTTGGGCCGGGGGCTGTCCGCCCCTCTGTAGGCTCCTCCTGGGGGTGTTGTGATGCCTTGTATGACTATACTCGGCATTTTATAGATAGACAGACATAGATAGACAGATAGACAGGGAGGCAGACTGATAGATATGGCTGGTTAATATCATTCATACAGAGTATGGCGATACTGGAAGGATTTATATATCACAGAAGGCGCAATAAGCAAAATAAACAGCTTAGGAAAAGGTGTTAGGGAGCTTTCTAACATCACAATCATTCACTTCATCGCTACCCCTTCCTTCTACTACAGCCACTATTACTGCTATAGGAAATAGACAGGGAGAGAGAAAGAGAAGGGTGGAAAGAGAGACGAAAGAAGGAAGAAAGGAAGAAGAGAGAGAGAGAGAGAGAGAGAGAGAGAGAGAGAGAAGGAAGGAAGGAACAATAAATCCCTTGACATTTCAAAACACGCACAGGAGAGTAACACCCGTCCCTAAGCGATTTATTTCTTGCATTCTGCTGTTAATATCCCACAGCAATATCCATGGCATAAAGTATAGGAGAGAGAGAGAGAGAGAGAGAGAGAGAGAGAGAGAGAGTCACGAGTAATTTACATACGGGTTTGTGTGTGTATGTGTGTGTGTGTGTGTGTGTATTGACCAACTTGTGGAAGCAAAGCGCCTTCAATGCAGTGCAAAACCATGAAAGCCTTGGATTCTAATAAACTGATTTATTTGATGTATAATTTATGTTTCTAGAATTATACTCCACCATAAAATAGAGCTACACGCCTCTCCTAGTGTAATATTACACTGACTTTGACGCCTATAAAATACAGGCAGTGAAGTGGCGACGGAACAATATGATGCTAAACTTATATGTGTAAGTCACCTTCATTGTTTTGTAAATAAATATATTGGAACCATCTTAATATAAGCAAAGATACGCCCCTCGTACTACAAACTATTAGTTTTACTTGTTCTAAAAAATGTGGATTGCAGAGGAAACTAATAATATAAATTAAACATTGACGTGTAAATCCTGTCTTTCAAATACTATGTATCTCACCTCTCTATGTACTCCTTTTGATAGATAGATAGATAGGTAGATAGATAGATAGATACGCTGATTTCGATAAGGTTAGGTAAACTTGGTCCTGGGACGATCAACACAACTGAAGCGTGGCCCTTGGGAAGGACTGAGTTGGACACCACTGTGCTACTTTTTTTTTTTATTTAACAGAACAGAGGAAGGAAAAACAAATGAGTAAAAAAAAGATCCATACACCAGATTACTGGTGTCCATTGTTCATAAAATATCTGTAACAGGCAGATTTGAACAGCTGTAGGTTGAAGTTTGGAGAGAAACAACTCAGGGGAAGCGGATTCCAGAGAGATGCAGTTCGGGGAATGAAAGAATTCTGATAGGCAGAAGTTCTTCAATATGGCTGAGTGACATTCCAGTCATGACCGCTACTAGATGCCCGTGTAGCACGAGGGAAGGCATGGAGAGGCGGCACCATGGACGCAACTTCGTCTGACCATTTGCCATAAAAATATCTGCAAAATAATGCAAGGGAGGCAACATTCCTTCTTACTTGTAGGGGAGGTAGTTTATTTGTAATAGCAGGGTTGCTAATAATTCTAACAGCTTTGTTCTGAATTTTGTCTAGTTGTTTTAATGCAACCTCTCCACATCCATTCCACAAGGGTGAGCAATATTCAAGCTGAAAGCACACTTGACTCTTATAAATTATAACTAACTGTTCGTCAGTGAAGAAGGTAGGGACTCTGTATAATAATCAAAGTTTCTTTGAGGAGGTTTTAGCAAGTGATCTGACATGAGAGGTCCAGCTTGGGGCATTGTTAAGTGAGACGCCGAGAATTTCAATGCTTTTGAAGATGGGAATATTAGTAGCACTGAAGGTAATATATGAATCTGTCAATATCTGTCTATTAGTAAATTGTATATACTTAGTTTTACTAGTATTAAATGAGACAAGGTTGTTTTGTCCCCATTTATGGAGATGGCTGTATTGAGTTGAGAGGTAGAGATATTAGACTTCGTAAATGGGTGTCTGAGTGTGAATGAACTCTGTATTGTTGAGTCATCCGATATGAGTGGATGGGATTGTGGGTGACAGATAAGAGATCATTAATATGAACCAGGAACAGGGTTGGCACCAGAACTGATCCCTGTGGCACGCCGGCGTTAATTGAGTGGAAACTGGAATATGCGTCATCTACTTTTACTCTTATTTTCCTGTCGCTGAGATATGAGGAAATCAAAGGAACAAAAGACGTTAGTCCATAGCAAGGAAGTTTGGACAGCAGGGAACAGTGCCATACTCTGTCGAAAGCTTTAAAAACATCAAGGGCTACTGCGTGAGTTTCTCCATGTAGGTCAACTGGTTGATGGATGGTACGAGTTAGGAGATTGAGTATGTCAATGGTGGATCTTTCGTGGCGAAAACCATATTGTCTAACATTAATTAAGTTGTTGGATTCAAGATGTTTAACAATGTGCTTATTAAAAGTGAAAAGGACGATGTGAGGGATGAAGGAGGAGGATAAGCTGGAGGGGAAAGGAGGTATAAGAGGTTACAAGAATGAAGTGAGACGGAGGAAAGTGGGTAAAGTGCAAGATGGAAAAGTGAGAAGAAAATGACAGTTGGAGCATGAGAGAAAAGGAAGAAGGAAAGGAAATAAGAAAGTAAAAGATGTGTGTGTGTGTGTGTGTGTGTGTGTGTGTGTGTGTGTGAGAAAGAGAGAGAGAGAGAGAGAGAAAGAGAGAGAGAATGTCTATCTATCTATCTATTGCCAGATGCCTCAGTTCCATAAAGGGTGGCCACAGAAAAATCGCCTCCATGTCGCCCTGTCAAACGCCATTTCACTGCCCTGCTCCGAGCTCACATACTCCTCTCTCATACACCTTTCCTCTCCATCCCTTCATCTCATCCCCGGCCTCCCCATCCCTCTATCCCCCTCCATCTCATTCGCATACAATCTCCTCGTTAGTCTCTCACTCTCCATCCTCTCCAAATGGCCAAACCACTTCAGTGCATTTCTCTTAACGTTTTTAATCACATCCACGTCCATACCACTACGCTTCTTCACTTTCTAACATGTTGTCTGTCTCTCCACGTAATTTCACATGCTTTCCTCAGATAACTCAATTCCACTGCCCTCACTCTTGGCTTGTGTCCTTCTAATAAGGTTAAAGCTTCACTTTTATAAGTTAACGTTGGTATCACAGTAGTGTCATACAGCAACATTTTTACATCCATGCTCACTTCCCTGTTCCTTATCACTGCTTTCAAAGAACCAGTAACCTTCCTTGCCCATTGTACCCTTTCAAGCACTTCACCCTCTAAACTTCCATCCTTACGCATGACTCTACCCAAGTACTTAAACCCACTCACAATTTCCTTTACCTCCTTATCGAGCCTCACTGTACATTCGGTGGCCTCATTTCTCCCGAAGACCATAACTTTACTCTTCCCTACATTCACCTTTAGATTCCGTTTTTTTACACACTCTCCCAGACTCATTCATCAAGCTTTGCCTTTCCCCTTCGTCTTCACTTAACAATACAGTATCATCTGCAAACAACAGTACATAGAGTTTCTGAACACTGCCCTCTCTCATCAGGGTCGTCCAACATCCACTGCCTTACTTTGTACCTCTTTTATTACCGAATCCATATACAGACTGAACAACCATGGGGACATGCCACATCCCTGTTTCAATCCCACATAAAAAAAAAAATAAAAAAACACTCAGTTCACTATCGACAAGCACTGCAGCCTTACCCCCCCTCATACTGTACATACTCTTCACGGCATTCAAGAACTTCCCATTTACTCCATATATTCTTAATACTTTTCACATTCCTTGTCTAACCACCTTGTCATAGGCCTTCTCCAAATCCATGAAGGCCACATGCAGCTTCATTTCTTTCTCTAGGGGAAAAGCTCTCACTAAAGACATAAGAATGAATATCTGTTCTCCACAACCTCTTCCTAAAAACCTCCCTATTCTTCTGTAACTAATTCCTCTTTTATTTCTCTAACTATGTCAGTAAGTTTCCGACCATCTAGTTTTCCTATTACACTAAGAAGATAAATGCCCCTGTGATCACCACACACTTCTATTTCCCCTATCCGTTTTTACAGGGAAATAATTATACCTGACTTCCAATCTTCCGGAACTCTACCTTCCTCCCAGGCCAATCTGCACATCTTCCGTATCAATTTTTCTACTATATCTCCCCCATGCTTCTGCATTTCACCACACATTCCATCAATTCCTGAGGCTTTCCCAATTTTGACTTTCTTCATAACTTCCACTACTTCCATCCTACTGATTTCTTCCTCTCTTCTCACCTCCCTCCTTCTCCCTAGCCATTCCCCAGCCACTTATACTCACATTACTTTCAGTCTCTATGTTCAGCAATTCCTTAAAGTGTTCTCTCCATCTGCTTACTTTTTCTCCCTTCTCTACTAGCAATCTATCATTTTCATCCATCACTCCCCAACTTACTTCTTTATCACCTTGTCTAACTATCATTACCTCATTCCAGAACCTTTTTTTACATTCCCTCCACTTTACACCCAAATTCCTTCCAAATTCCTCATCCACTCTCTTCTTACTCTCGCTTATTAATTTTTTTCACCTTTCTCCTCCTCTCTACATATAGCTTTCTCTTCCCTCTCTCAACTTCCTCCATGCCCCTGTATCTCATCCACTAACTATATGCTTTTTTCTTTTGCTCCAAAGCCTGTCTCACCTCCTCATTCCACCATGCTGTTCGTTGCACCCTCTTACATCTCTTCACCTCGCACACCACCTCACATACTGCGATGATTTCTTCTGTGATTATCTTACACATACCTTCCACGTCCCCCATCTGCTCCAGATCATATTTACCCAATCGCTCCTCCACTTTTCTCTTATATTCTGCCCTTTTTCCATCCTCTTGCAAACTTCCTACCCTCCTTGTATGGATTGCTTCCTCTTGTCCTTCCCTTCTACTCCTCCATTTCACTTGAACTTTGATTTTCACCATTACCATGTGGTGTTCAGGAAGTCCACTCCCCCACCCTTTGTATGCTCTTGTATCCACTACACATCTTTTCATTTCTTCATTTACACACGCATAATCAATTATTGCCTTCCCTTCATTCAGTTCACCACCCACCCTTCTCATCACTTGCCACGTGTACCTGTGGATCATTTTGTTTCTAAAGCGATGTGAAGCTGAGAAAAAAAAAAAAAAAAAAAAAGCAGAGATGTATGAAGGCAGAGGTCAGAGCGTGCATAATGAAAAAGTAAAGTGAAAGTAGAAGAGCAGCGAGAGATGAGAGTAGGTAAGGTGAGAGGTGGAAATGAAAGATGGCAGATATGAGTCAGGGCTGGATGGGAGATGCGAGAGGAGGAGATGGAGGGAAAATCACTGGAAACAGCAACAATAAAATAAGAGGTATCGTCGTATTAAAGGGGTAATAGAGGGGACTATATAGGCTGTATTAGACTTAGGACGTTCTTTAGCTCTTCTCTCTAATTATGATGAAGGGTGGTGGAATGCGGTGCCTTCAGGTGGTGGCACCTGTATTGTCCGATTACAAAAACGTATATATACAGAGAGAGAGAGAGAGAGAGAGAGAGAGAGAAGAAGAAGAAGAAATAGCACTCACAGTGCGCAACGCCCGCGTCCAAAAACTGATTTAAGAAATGAATCTTAGATTATGCCCTGCGACCTCGACCTTTTACAGATTACTCTCAGAATCGAATGACTTCAGTCTTGCCTAACCTCTAACACTTCCACCAACTTTCTTTCAGATTAAAACAGAACTGTTTGAGTTAACTTTTTCCAGCGACCTTTAACTTTTATCTTTCACAGTAACCTTGACCTTTTGATTGGTTGATCCCACAGTCGACTTTCCACTGACCAGTTTTAACCTGAATCTTTCCATAAGTTTAGTCTACATCATATAAAAACTGTTTAGGTTGACTTTGTCGGTGCTTGGACTTTTGACTTATCTCTTTAAAGAACAATACGTCACAGTCCTTGAGTGATCCTCAACTCATCCATCATGCTTGATCCAAATAGGATCAAAATTGCTTTAGTTAGTTTGTTCATGCACAGACACAATGGTCGAACTGTGTGACCTTTGGCTGAATGTTCTAAAAAATTTATCCCTTTGTTTTTCCCTTATCCTTGACAAATTCCCAAAATTTGGTGAAGATCAGTTAAAAAATGTTAAAAATAACATAGCCTTATGACCTTGACCTTTGATCTATTGTTCTCTAATGTATTAAGTTTACTCCATGGGCCACAATAGGATGAATTCAGCTTGAGATATTATGTTAGCAATTACTCACCCGGGTCGAAATTTGACCTTGTCCTTTGACCTTAAACAATTACTGGTTGCTTTCAAAATGAATAATATCATCCTTGGCTTACCTTCAATTATTTACCAGAGTTTAGTTGAAACTGAATAAAAAATTACGCTGGTCTTGCTAGGTCAACGGTCGACCTAGCTGTGTGACCTCCACGTTTGACTAAATGAACTATAGGCTTCTGTATGGCCTGTCCCTTGACTGTTGCACTGAGACTGTTTAAGTTTTATTCTCTCTCTCTCTCTTTCACACACACACACACACACACACACACACACAGACGCTGCGAAAATCATAACACCCTCGTCTCGCCAAGCAAGACGACGATCTGAAATTTCGACAGTTATGAAGAGACGTTATCGCACTGAACTGGTTAATTGAAATTAAATTCACAAGGGTTCGTCAGTCTCTGCTCTCGTGGGCTCATGGGACATTATTTCGGGTCTTCTTTATGTTTGTGCAACGATAAAACTAAAAGCCGTCATGGTCGTGGAGGGAGTTGAATTTCAGAATAAAAGTTTGTTGAGCTATTTGGTGTATTAGTGAAAAATAGGGTTGGACACGATGATGATGCTAATGCTGATGATGATGATGACAAAGTAGTTGCACATTAAAAACGAAATCTGTCATAGTACCAAGGAAAGTATTATTTCACAGTTTCTGCGCTTACAGAAAATTGTTTTAAGAAGAATAATGATGATATTGATGATGATGATGATGACTGGCTAGTGTTGGAGAGAAAAAAAAAAAACGCGTTTCTGAAGGGAGTTAAAATTCGGAATAAAGCTTGTGAGGGGCAACACATTTTCTTGGCTGATATGATGTTGTAGATAGTGTCAATAAGATGTCTGAGCCGTGAAGGTTTATCAATGAGTTATGTAAAGTAAGGTAATATTTCAATCCTGGTGTTGGCAGTGGGGCAACACGGCACAACACCACCACTGACAACACTACTATCACCACCAGTGCTACTACCACGTTGCCTATATTCACGACTCCACTTTTGCCACTGCCTCCACTGACAACACCACTATCACTACCTCTGCTACTACCACGTTACCTATATTCACCACTCCACTGTTACCACTACCTCCACTGACAACACCACTATCACTGTTTATGTTATTACCACGTTACCTGTATTCACCAGTACAGCTATTACCACTATCTTCACTGTCAACACGGCACGATACTTTCCATGTCACCACTGCCGTCAACATTACTACCGTCTCACTACTACTATCACCCTCACTATAGTCGCCATTAGTAGTATAATATTACTACTACCGGTATCAATATTAGTGCTCCCAGCACTATCTGTACCACAATCATTACAACTACGCTGACAATTCTCACCATTACCACCACTACCACCACCAACGCCACCACAACTGACTTCTCACCAATACCACCACCAGTCATTACATCACCACCACAACTACCACTACCATTGACTATTCTAACCATCACCACTACTACCACTACCACTGACTATTCTCACCGTCACCACCACCATCACTACGACTGCCATCTCACCACTACCACCACCAAACCACCGTCATAAACATCACAGCCACTATACCTACCACTACCACGAATTTCTCACCATCAGCACCACCAACACCTACTGTCATCACCACCACAGCCACCATCACTACCACTACCATTAATTTCCCACCATCAGCACCACCACCACTGCAACTGAATTTTCACCACTGCCACCACCACCCACTAACAGCACCACCACTACTACCATCGCCACTGTCTGACGCCACCACCATTACAACTAAAGCACCCCAGTCATTTCTACTGTCACTACATCCACCAGCTCCTACCACCAATACTTTGCCACGACCACCACCGCCACCACTGCTGCCATCACCACCACTACATCTATTGTACCACCTCAGCTTCCACCATTGCCACCACATTCACCATCTTCCACCACAACTACCACCATTACTCACACTACTGCCTCACACGCCGGGGAAGAGAACAGAAATTGTGAGTAGTATACTACTTTTGCCTTAATTCAGTGGCAGAATAATACACTACTACAGCTGTACATCCTTTTCACAGCATATCCTTGTGACTGGAATCATATAACAGTGATATTCTATTGGTACTATTCAGCAGTCAAGATTAAGGACCGGTAATTTCAGGCCATGGAAGAGCAAAAAGAGCATAGTATTTATCACTTCACTCCGACACCGTAGTATTCACTATAGTCCTGCTTCCTCGAGATGATTTTGTTGAGCTTAGGAAAGGTCTTTGGAAGTGAAGGGATCAGAAGTAGCCCTTGCTAACATTTTCATTGCCAAATATCTTTCCTAAGTTGAATGAAACTGACTGAAATTAGCAAGAACAAAGTAAGAAATGCGTCACTGGGTTCATGATACTACACCACAGCTAAAATATAGATTTTACTTATTCTTGCTGTCGATTATTTTTTTTTCTTAAAACATAGTTTTGAACTGGAGGCGTTAGATACAGCCATCATTAGTCTCTTCACTGTTAGACACCTTTCCTGAGTTCAGTGAAATTGTCTAATGGTAGCATGACTGAAAACAATACGTAATCGTTGTGAAGACATTATTAGTGGAACACGGACAGAGCACGTGTATATATATATATATATATATATATATATATATATATATATATATATATATATATATATATATATATATATATATTGTTACATAGCCTATGATTTCATCATCCTTTGTGTAATTTTAACGCACAGTATGCTGCATGTTTGATCACGAGCGTGTTCTGCCTCAGTTCCCCCCTTCTACCGTTATAGTAGAGTAAGTCGACATCTCTGTTATACTTTGCGGGATTGTCATCTCTTTGTCCCCATGGCTTCATTTGCGCGTCCTCATTACAAGTTGTATCAAGCTCTCCTGGCCCCTATATAATGAGCTCAGTCTCTGCATCATTGCCACTTAGATCTGCTCCTCATTTTGTTCACATCTCTGTCCTCCCCTGTACAGATATTATTATTGTGAGTGCTCAAGAAGTCTCCAACCATCTAGCAGCTGTGTGTAATTTGAGTATAACTGTTGTTGCATTTTTTCTTATACTGTACAGTATAGCATAAGTTTAATTTGTAGGCTTAGTGAAGTTTTTGTAATTCATGTATGGATCTTTATGTCAGTCATTTTTGATAATAGTTTGTATCTGTAATTATTTATCTGGCATTCACTGAGTATTATCTGGTATCTCATTTCATCAGGGCTGACTTAGATAAATTTACTCTTGCTAATTTCGTGTTAATAGAGGCTATTGCAGTTAACCATATATTTAACCTGTTTATTTTCCATTACATTATCCTTATGAGTCCTGAATGTTTTGTTGTTAATTTAAGCATTAAACTTTAACTTGTAATTTTACCTAACTCTTTTGTTTTGAACCTGGAACTTTACGGGACAGTAGTGACTCTTCGTATTCTCACTTAAAGTGTACATTATCTTTCTCTGTTCCGTAACATAAATTTGGCGACCTCATATCAGGATATTCAGGATATTATCATAAGGATATTGTTTGATATTTTGTGACTGTGATATATTCATGATGGCTACTATTTCTACACTTGATGAAGCCAAAGATTTTTTGTCAAATGTGCAAACAGTGTGTGATATAGAAAACAGAACAAAGAATGAACTTAAGCTTGTTGCTCAACAATTGGGAATTGCAGTTCACTCTCATCATTCTAAAGATCAAATTGTTGGCATGATTAATAAAAGCTTGTTTAATGTAACTCCTCCAAATGAGCAAACGCAGATTGAATTAGCTAAGTTACAGCTAGCCCTGCAGGAGGCTTGTGTGAAGGAAGCTGAATTTCAAGCACGTGCTAAGGAGGCTGATGTTAAGGAGGCTGAGTTTCACGCACAAGTTGAACTTGCTAGGATTCAGGCAGACCATGAGTATCGCATGAAACAAGGTGGAACTGGATCATCTAGCTCTGATGATTTTGATGTGGCTAAAAATGTTAAACTTGTCCCTCCTTTTAATGAATCTGACTTAACAAAGTATTTTCAGTTGTTTGAGAGGGTAGCTACAGGTTTTAATTGGCCCAAAAAGTATTGGCCAGTACTCCTTCAAACTGTTCTCACCGGTAAAGCTCAAGTAACTTATGCATCTTTGCCTCAGGATCAGTCTGATAATTATGATGTAGTTAAGAGCTTGATTCTTAAGGCCTATGAGCTTGTTCCTGAAGCTTATAGAGTAAAATTTAGGACAACTTATAAGCAAGATAAGCAATCCCATGTTGAGTATGCAAAAATCAAAGAAGATCTGTTAGAGCAGTGGTTAAATTCTAAGAATGTGGATTCTGATTTTGGTAAATTTAAGCAGATGATTTTGCTGGAGGATTTCAAAAGGTGTATTAGTAAAGATGTAAGCCTATATCTTGATGAGAAAAGAATAGATAATTTGTCTGATGCTGCAGTTTTAGCTGATGAGTATGTTCTCACTCACAAGAGATATTCTAGAGAAAAAGGGAAAGCTGAGAGTAAGTACGTTGCCTCTACTCAGAGTACAGGTAACAGGAAAGAGAATAAGGATGATGTTTCTCAGGAAGTAAATACCAGCTTCACCTCTAGATTTCAGAAAAGTAAATGTACTTATTGTAGTAAGCTTGGTCATACTACGGAGAGATGTTTCAGGAGACAGCGTGATGTGAACAAAAAGGAGTCTTTAAATATTCAGTCAATTGGTCTAGTGTCCACTCTTGAGAGTTCCCAGAATTCTTTAACTGAGTTAACTGAACCTGCTTTGAGGGGTAACTTAAATTCTCATGATGGAGCTCCTCTTTTGAGCAGTAACGTGGGTGACACTCTCAAGAGTTCATGTGCTAATTTCCTGTCTGATGGTTTTGTCAGTCCTCTGGACAGTAATGACAGGAAATCAGTTAAAATATATCGTGATACAGGTGCTTGCCAATCCCTTATGCTGACCAGTGTTCTAGGCTCTAATGTTAATTCCTCTGATGAAACTGTAATCTTACAAGGTGTAGGGAATAATTACTTCTCTGTCCCTCTGTGCAGAGTGAATTTAGAGTCTGGTTTTGTTAATGGTTCCGTTATGGTTGGGTTGGTTGAGACACTCCCAATGTCAGGTGTAACTTTCTTACTTGGAAATGATATTGGTGGAAGTCAAGTGTGTCCAGCTTCTCAGTTGTCTAGTGAGCCAGTGGCTGCGTCCCAGGATTGTGATGTCCCTGATGTGTTCCCTGCATGTGCTGTCACTAGGGCTAAGTCTAAAGTTACTGGTGATTTAGAGGATAATGATGATGATGATGTTATCCTAGCTGACACTTTTCTTGCTAATTTGGACCACTCACCAGATGAGGCAGTACCCCGTAGTGTTGATAATTTGTCTCGTCAAGAGTTGGTTGAGTTGCAGGTTGCTGACCCTGAGTTGAAAGGTCTAGCTAACTCTGCTTACAGTGAAGAAGAGTCAGCCGGTGCTTCTACTTGTTATTATGTAAAGTCAGGAGTACTTATGAGGAAGTGGAGATCCCCAACAGCATCAGCCGACTGTGAATGGGAGGTTGTACATCAAGTTGTCATCCCTCGTGTTTGTAGGCAGGATATCATTAGAGTGGCTCATGATTCCAGTTTGGCAGGACACCTTGGAGTGAGGAAGACTGTGGCACGCATTTTGAAACACTTCTACTGGCCAGGTATCTTCAGGGATGTTTCCTGGTATTGTAAGTCTTGTCACACCTGTCAAGTTGTGGGGAAGTGTAATCAGACCGAAAAGGTTGCACCTCTAGTTCCCATTCCTCCTTTTGAGGCGCCTTTCACCCGTGTGTTGGTGGATATTGTGGGCCTTCTTCCTAAGACTTCTTCAGGATTTTCTTTTGTGTTGACCATGATTGATATGGCTACTCGTTATCCTGAAGCCATTCCACTTAGAAACATCTCAGCAAAGAACGTGGTTAAGGAAATGCTAGGGTTCTTCACAAAGTTTGGTCTGCCCAAGGAGGTACAGTCAGACCGAGGAAGTAATTTCATGTCAAATGTTTTCAAGCAGTCTCTGAAAGAGTTGGGCATCACCCAGATCACGTCTTCAGCTTACCATCCCCAGACCCAAGGAGCGTTGGAGAGATATCATCAAACACTGAAATCGATGCTCAAGAAATACTGTTTGGAACATCAGAAAGACTGGGATAAAGGTCTTCCATTCGTTGTGTTTGCTGCAAGAGAATCTCCAAATGAATCACTGGGCTTCTCACCTTTTGAACTACTGTTTGGCCATGAAGTAAGAGGACCCCTTAAGCTACTCAAGGAATGCTGGCTGTCGGAGGAAGATGACGTCAACCTGCTGGAGTATGTGATGAAGTTCAAAGAACGGCTGTCCACTGCTTTACAGCTGGCGAGAGAGAATTTAGGAGCTGCTCAGGAGAAGATGAAGACTTGGTATGATAAGAAGTCCAGGTTACGCCACTTTCAGCCAGGAGATCAGGTTTTGATTCTGCTACCAGTTCATGGGCAACCTCTTCAAGCCAAGTTTAGTGGCCCTTATTTCGTGGAGAAGAAACTCAGTGGTGTCAGCTATGTCATCGCCACACCAGATCGTAGAAAGAGCAAGCAACTATGTCACATCAACATGCTAAAGTTATATCACAAGCGGGATGAAAATAATCCAGTCTGCACTGTAGCTGTTCCACCCGAGTCTGCAAGTGAAGCTCTCCCATGCAGTATGAGCCTGAGTGATAGTTTGGGGAAGAATCCTGATATCATGAATGATCTCCAGACTAAGCATTCTCATCTACCACCCAAGGAAAGGCAGGAGTTTTCGGCATTACTGCAGGAGTACCCGCAAGTGTTCCGTGCCACTCCAGGAAGAACCACTGTGTTGATGCATGATGTCGATGTTGGAGACGCAAAGCCAATTAAATTGCCTCCTTACCGTGTGAACCCAGTGAAAGTTCCTCTCATCCAGAAGGAGCTTGGCTACCTGTTGGACCACAAGATGATTGAGCCCTGTCAGAGCGAGTGGAGTTCTCCTGTCACTCTAGTCCCTAAGCCAGGTGGGTCACAGAGGTTTTGCATCGACTACAGACGTGCTAATCAGATAACTAAATCAGACACCCTCTCCCTCGTGTGGAAGATTGCATAGACAAGATCGGAAAGGCTAGGTACATAAGTAAGTTTGATTTGTTAAAGGGATACTGGCAAGTACCTATGACTGAACGTGCTAGGGAGATCTCATGTTTTGTAACACTAGGAAAGGCTTTTGCATGTTCTGTAATGCCGTATGGTATGAAGAATGCACCAGCCACATTTCAGAAGCTCATGAATGTTGTAACAGAGGGTTTGGCAGGGTGTGTTGTTTATATTGATGATGTATTAATCTTCAGTGACAACTGGAAAGATCACCTATGCCATGTCAGTAAATTTCTTGACCGTTTAGTTCATGCTAATCTTGTAGCTAATTTATCAAAGTGTGAGTTTGGTCAAGCTAAAGTTCAGTACCTTGGGTATGTAATTGGTGATGGACATGTTGCACCACCAGGAGCTAAGGTTCAGGTTATAAGTGATCTTCTCAGACCTAAAAGTAGGAAAGAGCTACAAAGATTTTTGGGAATGGTAGGTTATTACAGGAGATTTGTTCTTAACTTTTCTATTCTTGTATCACCACTTACAGACCTACTGAAAAAGGGAGTTGAATTTGTCTGGACCGATAACTGTGAATCCTCTTTCAACAAACTTAAAGCTATTCTATTAAGTCAGCCAGTGCTCGCTACTCCAAATTTTGCTAAGCCTTTTAAGATGGCTGTTGATGCAAGTGATACAGGAGCTGGGGCTGTTTTACTGCAAGAGGATGATCAGGGTATTGAACATCCTGTATCTTATTACAGTAAGAAGTTCACTCCACCTCAAAAGAACTACTCAACTATTGAGAAAGAGCTTTTGGCCTTGATTTTGGGTTTACAGCATTTTTCATTTTATTTGTGTTCTGGTTTTGACCCCATAGTCATTTATACCGATCATAACCCACTGAAATTCCTTAGTAAGTTTAAAGATAAAAATCAGAGATTGACAAGATGGAGTCTACTTCTTCAGGAGTATTCATTAGACATACAACATGTCAAGGGGAAAGAAAATGTTATTGCAGATTGCTTATCTAGACTTTAGACAGATTGTTTAGAGTAATAAGAAATTTCCTTTGTAAATTTCTTTTTCTTTGTGGGGAGGTGTTACATAGCCTATGATTTCATCATCCTTTGTGTAATTTTAACGCACAGTATGCTGCATGTTTGATCACGAGCGTGTTCTGCCTCAGTTCCCCCCTTCTACCGTTATAGTAGAGTAAGTCGACCTCTCTGTTATACTTTGCGGGATTGTCATCTCTTTGTCCCCATGGCTTCATTTGCGCGTCCTCATTACAAGTTGTATCAAGCTCTCCTGACCCCTATATAATGAGCTCAGTCTCTGCATCATTGCCACTTAGATCTGCTCCTCATTTTGTTCACATCTCTGTCCTCCCCTGTACAGATATTATTATTGTGAGTGCTCAAGAAGTCTCCAACCATCTAGCAGCTGTGTGTAATTTGAGTATAACTGTTGTTGCATTTTTTCTTATACTGTATAGCATAAGTTTAATTTGTAGGCTTAGTGAAGTTTTTGTAATTCATGTATGGATCTTTATGTCAGTCATTTTTGATAATAGTTTGTATCTGTAATTATTTATCTGGCATTCACTGAGTATTATCTGGTATCTCATTTCATCAGGGCTGACTTAGATAAATTTACTCTTGCTAATTTCGTGTTAATAGAGGCTATTGCAGTTAACCATATATTTAACCTGTTTATTTTCCATTACATTATCCTTATGAGTCCTGAATGTTTTGTTGTTAATTTAAGCATTAACCTTTAACTTGTAATTTTACCTAACTCTTTTGTTTTGAACCTGGAACTTTACGGGACAGTAGTGACTCTTCGTATTCTCACTTAAAGTGTACATTATCTTTCTCTGTTCCGTAACAGTATATATATATATATATATATATATATATATATATATATATATTGTTACGGTGGCGCCAGCCCGGGGCTATTACAAAAAAACAACAAGTCAGCCTTAGATGATCGGCCTCCACTGCGTTGCAAAAATAACGCAGACCCCGGCACTGACACTCCGCAAACTAGAGAAAAACTGCGCAACGGAAAGGTACTTACTTAAGAACGCAACACTCTGTACTTTGATAATAAAACGGAACAGCCTACCTATAGATCTAGCCTACTATCGTCACTACCGGAAGTAATACCGCCCGAGACAGTATACAGGAACACCTCCCACTTACTTCCAGTAGTGACGACTTCTACTTAACCCGTGTCCAAGGGGGAACGCAGTTAATGGCTCACGATAGTTCTCACTAGCCTTGTGCAAAGAGATGGGATTAAACAGTGTAGGGGTTAGGGGTGTGTGTGTATGTACGTGTGTTGGGGGAACGTTAATTAAGGCAGCGAGAAACTACGGTGAGCCAGACTGGCCCTCCAAAGACAACAAGGTCACAAAAACAAAATGAAATAACTACTTTCCTCAGTCAACAAACAAATGAGTAAAAATAAACTTAAACAAAAACGCCAGCTCGGCATAAAAATGACTGGGGAGAGAGAGAGAGTGTACAAGCACCCGATACTAAAGCTGGCTGGGAAGAGACTGCCTCTGATCAAGGCTCGCGCACGGCCAAGCGCGAACGCATGAATCAAATTAATTAATAAGAACTTATATTCGTGCCCCTCTCTCTCTCTATACAATGAATTGGTACTTCTAATGCAAGCAAAACATCATTAAATATACTGGTAGCTCACATAAGACAATCAAAATAATCAAATGCATACTCAGCATGGTATAAAATAAAAATTGCCCTCAGTGGCGGGAACGAAAGAAACAAAAGAATTTGTAGCACTCGCTAATATAAACTCCGCGAATGACGCGGATACATACTGCATAATCCCCCTAGCCCAGCTGTAACGGCTGCACCCGTGGGAACGGAAAGGCGGACAACGTAACACGCCCTTCCCCAAGGGAAAATTTTGAGCCCTGGATCAAAATTTTCGAATCAAGACCCTGACCCCTCCCTGGATAAACAATCAGCAATTACGTTATCAGTCCCCTTAATATGCCTAACTTCTAAATTGTACTCTTGCAAAAGCAAACTCCAGCGGGTCAAACGCTGGTTCTTAAATTTAAACTTGTTCAAAAACTGCAGGGGATGATGGTCTGAATAAATCTTGATCACAGGGCCAAAAGGGGGCAGGTAGACAGCAAAGTGTTGCAGGGCCAGGATAATCGCTAATAACTCCTGCTCTATGACGGAATAGTTCTTCTGGGCTCTATTAAACTTCTTTGAGAAGTATGATATGGGATGTTCAACCTGGCCCTCATCTGGCTGCATCAACACTGCTCCTACCCCTACTCGGCTAGCATCAACTGCCAGCACAAAAGGTTTGTCAAAATCTGGTGCACGCAATATAGGGTGGTGGCACAGCAGAGACTTAACCGTAATAAAAGCTTGCTCACACTCGGCTGTCCACTGCCACTTCTTATCCTTGCGCAATAAGTCAGTAAGAGGGGCAAGCACTGTGGAGTAATTCCCAATGAATCTTCGGTAATAGCCGATCATGCCCAAAAATCGCTGGAGGGCACGGCGACACTGGGGTGCTGCAAAGTTGGAAATGGCATCCACCTTAGCCCGAGGTGGAGCCACTTGCCCATGTCCCACAACAAATCCAAGGTACTGGACCTTAGCACGTACGAACTCGCACTTGTCTAAGTTGACTACTAAGCCAGCTTCCTCCAACCGCTTAATGAGCATTTCCACATGATCAAGGTGCTCCTCCCACTTGGTGTCATACACAATGACATCATCGATGTAAACGACACAATTGGGTATGCCATCCACCACTTTATCCATAAGCCTCTGGAAAGTGGCTGGAGCATTCTTCAATCCATAAGGCATCACCTGGCACTGATATACTGCACCACTGACAACAAAGCTAGCCACTTGTTTAGCCCGTTCCGTCAGCGGGACCTGCCAGTATCCTTTTACTAAGTCAAGTTTGGTGATATAAGTGGCATTTCCCACCTTGTCCACGGAGTCATCAACCCGAGGTAAAGGATAAGCATCGGTCTTAGACAGTGAATTAACTTTCCGGAAGTCCACACACAACCTAACCTTCCCATCTGGCTTCGGCTGCAAGGTAACTGGTGAACTCCACTCACTGAAACTCCTCTTGATCAATCCATGGTCCAACATATACTTGATCTCATTATCGAGAGCTTTCTGTCTGATAGGGTTGATGCGGTAAGGAGCTAATTTTACAGGCTTACTATCCCCAACGTCAATGTCATGAGTAGCCCAAGTTGTCAATCCCGGTGAATCTCCAAAAACTTTCGGATGTTTCCATAATCTGTTGCACAGCTCTTCTCGCTTTACTGGCTCAAGGTGTCGCAATTTTTCCACCAGAGCTGCATAACCATTGCCCTCCCATAGGTCAGCTGGTAACATCTCACCACGACTAAGCACTTCCTCCTGCTCCTCCAACTCACTACCAACCGCCAAAACTACAGGAGCGCTCTTATCCCTGGTTCCCTCAACGTCCACTCCAAAGTCACCTTCCAGGGACTGTGGCTGTAACCCTGGTCCACTACTCACATCACCGGCACCAACAGCTCCCTCCACAGCACGTTCCCTTGATGCCACGTCCTCCCTTCCCCGTCCTTCACATCCCAGGTGAGAGACATCAGCAGTCATCCCACAATGAGAATCAACTGGGCGGTAGTATGGCTTCAACATATTAATGTGGCACAACTGAGTACTCTTCCGCCTATCTGGGGTAACAATTAGATAGTCAAGTTCCCCAACTCTCTTCTTCACAATATAAGGACCACTGAATCTAGCCGCCAGAGGTTTTCCTTGCATGGGCAGCAGTGCCAAAACTTCATCTCCTTGCTTAAACTCACGACTTCTGACCTTCTTATCGTAATGAGCCTTCATTTTCGCTTGAGCCCCGATTAGATTGTCACGGGCAAGCTCTAAAGCGCAATGCAGTCTCTCCCGAGTGCTGCAGACATAGTCAAGCAGGGATTTCTGGTTGCCAGATTTGTTGTTACTCCAGGCCTCTCGCACCACATCCAAGGGACCACGAACTCTGTGCCCAAACACTAACTCATTGGGTGAAAACCCTAACGACTCAGTTGGTACCTCTCTCACTGCAAACATAACAAAGGGTACCGCTAGGTCCCAATCCTTTCCACTATCATAGCAGAAGGTGCGCAGCATTGTCTTTAAGGTCTGATGATGCCTCTCCAGGGCACCTTGTGACTGCGGATGGTAGGCACTGGACAAAATATGTTTGATGCCCAACTCTGTCATTGTCTGCTTAAACAAATTAGATGTAAAATTTACTCCACGGTCTGACTGCAACTCCTTGGGCAGGCCAAAATGAGTAAAGAACAGGATAAGTTGCTTGACTACTGACTTCGCCTGCATGCTTCTGATAGGTATAGCCTCTGGGTATCGCGTTGTAACATCCATTATGGTTAACAAATACTTGTTTCCAGCAGAAGTAGGAAGTAAAGGGCCCACAATATCAATGATTACCCGGGTAAACGGAGGTTCAACTGCAGGAATGGGAGTCAAAGGGGCCACAGGAAGAACTTGATTAGGCTTGCCCACTATCTGACACGTGTGACAGCTCTTGATGTACGCAGCAACTTGTCCCGGCATACTTGGCCACCAAAAGTTATATCTTAAGCGCTGCACTGTCTTTCTGTTTCCCAAGTGACCTGCTAAAGGTCCCTCATGTGCTAACTGTATTAACGGCACCCTATACTGCACAGGCACCACCACCTGCACTAACTCACCCACTCCTCCATCCACCGTGGCGCCAGTGGGCGTCCATCGGCGATGTAAAACATTGTCTTTATTCAGGAACTCCTCCTTACCACACTCCATACTTCTTTCTTCCCCTACTCGAGCAAACAAGGGCTTTAATGTTACATCCTCCTGTTGCTTCACCCTCAATTCTGCTGGCCCAACACCCACCAGGTCTACTGAGGACTGAGATAAGGGACTGGTCGGGACACGGGATTGCGAAGGGCGATCAATCTCAGCGTCACCTCTAGTACACTCGACAGGGGGAGGAATGTCAGACTCCACACTGACATCATCACCACCTCTACCCTCAACAGTGACACTCTGTTCCTCAGGTGCGTTTGACGGTGGTCCTGCATCCCAGCAGTCGACCCCAGCGTCCTGAAATTCTCCTAATTCAGTCGATGGGCTGGGTTCAGTCTCCACACAGACACACTCAACACCACCTCTAGTGTCCTGAGTGGGAAGTGGGGCGGCGCCCATGCACGCATTCCCACTCTCCTCACCCACTACAGCAACACTCTGCTCACTAGGTTCCTCCATTGGTGGCCCTGCCTCATCACAGTCGACCCCAAGAACCTGTGACTTCACCAGTTCTTCCTCCCGGGCTGCAACCTGTGCCATAGATCGTGTAATTGCACAGACCGGGAACATGGCTTCCACTTCTGCATCAACTTCAATACCAATTTCTGGGGCGTCAAAACACTTCTCTGCCACAACAACTGGTGGGGGAAGAGATGGAAATACTTTCTCCCCAGCCAGGTCGTTCCCCAGCAGAAAATCAATCCCCTCTACTGGCATTACATCCGCAACAGCTACTTGAGCTGCAGCCTGAACAATGGGGCAATCGAGTTCCACATGAACATAATCATAGTATTCATCTGAGTTCATGCCTCTACACAGCACATACTTCCCTGAGTTTACAGGCCCTCCAGTCACGTTTCTGCACACAGACTGTTGTGCACAGGTATCACGAGCCACAGTAACTGGATAACTGATCCCATGAATTTTCACTGTGCCGTGACATATAAAAGGTTTACACCAGTCTAGGGACGATTTCTGAGGCAGTTCATCCGGAGGTGGCGTAGCATGTTGGGTAACCTTTTCAGCCTGAGCTGGCAGCGAGCACAGCCGGCTGCACTCCAGCTTTCCACAGACTTCTCCCTCACCGTTACCACTCTCCCAACTCCTCTCGTTCACCTGACTCGAACCTACAATTAGTGCCACTGGTTTGGCATTTTGGGAGGCCTTCCACTTAGGGCAGTTAGGCTTGATGTGCCCACTCTGTTTGCAAAAGTAACAAAGTAGCTTCGAACTGGATACAGGGCTCTTCCTGAATTCTTTTTCTCCTCTGTACTTCCCTTGGACTGATTCACGGGAGATTTATCCCAGGCAGGGCCACTCACAGTCCTCTCCCTGGAATACTGAAAATTAGCATACTTGACCCCCATACTCCGCAAGGCAAACACCCGGTCATCAGCCCACGTCGCTGCTTCCTTCACGGTCTTAAATCTCTTCTCCCTAATTTTAACACCAATTTCTTTGTCAGCCATGTTGGTAAAATGTTCCATCAAAAGCAGTTCACGCACCTCGTTATACGAAGTGGCGCTCTCACTCAGCAACCACTCGTCTAACCTCTCCTCCAGATACCTGGCGTAGGCCATATAGGTGTCAGCAGGCCTTTTCCGAGCACCACGGAACAACAACCGATAAGCCTCTGGTCTAAGTTCATATGCCTTCAGGATGGCTGTTTTAAATTCATCATAATCATCTACATCCTCAGGGCTCAACCTATTATACACTTCCAAGGCTTTTCCCTTCAGCACATTAGATACCAACCCCACCCAGCGCTGCCTTGGCCACTCAAACTCCCTAGCCTTCTTCTCAAACCTGACAAACCATTCTGTCACCTTCAACTCATCAAATGCTGGCACTAATTTTAGACTCCTTGAGAACCAACTCTCCCTATCCTCTGCACGGCCTGAGGTTTGGGTATCTGAAGTTGGTCTATTAGCAGTCACCTCCAAGCGAGTCTTCTCCAGCTCAAATCGCATTTTTTCACGCTGCAACTCCATCTCCTCTCTTGCACGCTGCATCTCCATCTCCCTCTCTTCTTTTGCACGCTGCATCTCCATCTTTTTCAACTCCAACTGCAACTGAGCCTCCGGTGACAAGACTCCAGGGTATATGGAAGTGGAATGAACAGCTCCAGGGAAAGCACCAGACATACCCGGGGGAACTGCTCTAAACTGGCTCGGCGGCATCATAGATGGTAATAGTGGGGTAGCGAAACGAGGCAACTCAGCACCATAGTCAAACTCAGGGCTCACACGGGGAGTACCTTTGCTATGTGCCTCTCGTTGTTCCATATTTTCCATATCCACAGGTGACTCAGCACGTACGCGATCTGGTGTAGACACGCGTGACTCCATGGCGACAAATCAATGGCAGTACTGAATAATGAAATACTAATGCTGACTGAGAAACTACAAACACATCAACTTCACCTCAAAGCACAGAGAACGCCAAGGTAACGATATCCTAGCAAGAAAAAGGCACTGTTAGGATATCCTGGCAGGGTCGCCACTGTTACGGTGGCTCCAGCCCGGGGCTATTACAAAAAAACAAGTCAGCCTTAGATGATCGGCCTCCACTGCGTTGCAAAAATAACGCAGACCCCGGCACTGACACTCCGCAAACTAGAGAAAAACTGCGCAACGGAAAGGTACTTACTTAAGAACGCAACACTCTGTACTTTGATAATAAAACGGAACAGCCTACCTATAGATCTAGCCTACTATCGTCACTACCGGAAGTAATACCGCCTGAGACAGTATACAGGAACACCTCCCACTTACTTCCAGTAGTGACGACTTCTACTTAACCCGTGTCCAAGGGGGAACGCAGTTAATGGCTCACGATAGTTCTCACTAGCCTTGTGCAAAGAGATGGGATTAAACAGTGTAGGGGTTAGGGGTGTGTGTGTATGTACGTGTGTTGGGGGAACGTTAATTAAGGCAGCGAGAAACTACGGTGAGCCAGACTGGCCCTTCAAAGACAACAAGGTCACAAAAACAAAATGAAATAACTACTTTCCTCAGTCAACAAACAAATGAGTAAAAATAAACTTAAACAAAAACGCCAGCTCGGCATAAAAATGACTGGGGAGAGAGAGAGAGTGTACAAGCACCCGATACTAAAGCTGGCTGGGAAGAGACTGCCTCTGATCAAGGCTCGCGCACGGCCAAGCGCGAACGCATGAATCAAATTAATTAATAAGAACTTATATTCGTGCCCCTCTCTCTCTCTATACAATGAATTGGTACTTCTAATGCAAGCAAAACATCATTAAATATACTGGTAGCTCACATAAGACAATCAAAATAATCAAATGCATACTCAGCATGGTATAAAATAAAATTGCCCTCAGTGGCGGGAACGAAAGAAACAAAAGAATTTGTAGCACTCGCTAATATAAACTCCGCGAATGACGCGGATACATACTGCATAATCCCCCTAGCCCAGCTGTAACGGCTGCACCCGTGGGAACGGAAAGGCGGACAACGTAACAATATATATATATATATATATATATATATATATATATATATATATATATATATATGTAATCGATAGTTAGAGAAAGAAATAAAGATAGATACTGTAGACAGAAACAGGAGTCAACGGTGGCATAAGATGCGCGGTTGCAGCAAGAGAGATACGAAAAACACGACGAATCATATTAATAAAATATAATGCAGGAGTAAAACAGTAGCTAAATCATCACCATCACCATCATCATCATCATCATCAGTGTGACCAGCGAAATGGAACGTGGGCCTACATGCACTTACTCATGCTTCAAGCTTACGAATAATAAGATTTGTTATGATGAACATCATCTCATTTTTAAAAATAATAACGTAGCCCCATGCCCCCACTTCACTCTTGGCCCATCCAATTTTTAAATGTCTCTCCATTTTTCTACCTATATTTTTTTCCCTCTATTTCCTCTTTCTTCCTCTGTTCTACTCACATACCCCTACACTCCAACCATTCTTCCTTTCCGCGTTACACCTTACTTTCCCTCTTGTCATAATGAACTCTTCATGACGAGGTGCTTCACTTGAACTTCAGAAAATCATAGGGTGGCAGAGAAGAAAATAAGGTATTGATAAGGTATCAACATACTTAAAGCCTCAGATGAGAGATTTTCTGATTACTGAGTGAGAATATGACTCTAGTTTTCACTTTAACGAGGTTCAGATTTTCTCTCTTTTACGGTGTATTTCTCATAGTTCAGAAACAGAACATGATAATATTACTGCTTTACATCTTTTCTACAATACGTCTTCGTGACTAGCACCATATTCTAGTATTAATCTCTTGCCACATCTCGACATTCAAGATGGAGGGACGGCAATTCTACGCCTAGTTAAAGTGAACAGAGTATTGGACAGTGTAGAGGTGTGAAGTAGGTAGAAGGAGAAGATACAGACATAGAACAAGGTGAAGAGATAAAGATGCGCAAGTCTTTGGTGTTCCGTGGGAGAAGGAGTCAAAAGGAGAGAGATTCCCGGAGGTCCTCTTGTCGAGGTTACTAATTACGTCCTGTGTCAGGCAATAGAGAGGTGGACTGATAGATATGGGTAGACAGATACAGATAGATAGATACAATAGACAGATACTTAGATAAGCATATAGATAGGTAGACGGGTAGCTAAGTATACAGTATAGGCAGTATAGTCTCTCTCTCTCTCTCTCTCTCTCTCTCTCTTTCTCTCTCTCTCTCTCGGTAGCCAAAGTAAAACATGAATAAACGTAATTGCAGGAATGGAACCAATTTGTCAGCCCCATATTTGGACAAATAATTTTACCAGCTTCGAACCTATTATTTTTCTTCACGGGTCAGGGGGGAACGTGATGAGAGGGTCCCATGCCATACGCACAGTTGGGGTTTATTTTTATAGTATTTTAAGTTCAGGAATCAGGGGTTAGGGCAGTGTTTACGTAGTGGATCTTCACTTATAATAAACGTTTGTACAGCCGCGAAGTTCAGAAATCTCTTTGCTAAGGCATGTCTTTCTTTTATCATTAATGCTACTTTGTTGTTTTGTAGCAGAGTGAATGAAGGTAGGAAGCATAAAGAAGCAGCCTTATGCATAACTAAAGGTCAAGACAGGTTATGAGTGGGATCCCAGGACCTGCCATTCTTTCTCCTGTACACGCTGTGGGTCGTGTTTTAAATGGCTTTGAAGACATCGCAGCATTTCGGTCTCAATTATTTATTCTGCACAGTACGCCTTAATATCATCCTGTATGTTGGTGATGAAAACTATGTCCATATTAATACGATATGACTAGCTTACGAGAGAACATTTAGGTGTAATACCCAAAATTAACGATTAAGGAAGAGGTAAGCCTTCTATGCCACGATGAAGCGAACCTGTAGTACTAACATCACCATTTATCTACTTTAATATTTCAGGAGTTACCACTGCATCTCTCACTCACACTCAGCCCAGAACGTCATAATCTGCTTAGTTCAGGAGCCGTTATTCGATCTCCTATCCATACTGTCTCTATATTTAACTCCGCCAAGGAGGTTATGTTTTTGCCTGCTTTGGTTTGCTTGTTTGTTTGTTTGTCTGTCTGTTAGCAGGATTACTTAAGACGTTATGAACGAATATTGATTAAATTTTGAGGAAGGGTGGGCCACGGTCCAAGGAAGAAATGAATAAATTTGGGGGCGGATCCTGATCATGATCCGAAGTTTCCAGCACAATATCTCCAAATGTTCTTAATGAATTTCAACGAAATTTTGTGGAAAGGTGGGCCATCGACCAAGAACGTAATGATTAAGTTTGGGGAGTGGATGGAGATGCGGCTCCTATAGCCACGGATCCAAATCCTGATCCTTTTTTTATGGCAATGGCATTGGAGGAGGTATGCTCTTTCTGAATGCTTTCTAGTACGTTTTTCTTTGTTTGGTTCAGGACAATGGAGTTGCCGTTCGATATTCCAAGGAAACGTTACCTATGACTTAATGCTTTATACTTCTTTAGCCCGAGTACGTAATTTCTTTTTACCTCCGCCAAAGAGATTATGTTTTTGCCGACGTTAGTTTGTTTGTCTGTTTGTTAACAGTATTACTCAAAAAGATCTGAACGGATTTTGCTGATACTTTTTTTTTTTTTTTTTTTTTTTTTTTTTTTTGGGGGGAAGGTTATAGGCCAAAAAACAATCCATTAGATTTTGGTGGTGATCCGGATCATCATCCGGATTCAGGAATTTTTTAAAGGTTTCTTTACAAGTGAGGGATAGTGGCAATTTCAATATTTTTGCTTCTAACTCGATAAATAATGCCTACAATGCTTGCACAAAAATTTCAAGATAACATCTTAAGATCTCCCACACACCCAAGTTTGAACTAGATCCAAGAAACATTCCAGATCAGGTGACCCAGAATGTTCAAATATACAGGACTCCAGGCAACTTCGCTACTGTGAGGTAACCTCCTTAACGGAGGTTTGCAATCTCGGATTCCTCTTTTTTAAACTGTTATTGTCTCCTGACGACTGCACTCAGCCTAGGGTAGACTTCCCGACCTGTATGATGTTAGAGGCAGCCTTCACTCATCCCTTGTACAACCATGGGCTCTCCTAAAGTTAGTGAGATGATCCGGAATGTGTAAAAAAAAAAAAAATCAACGTACGTGCATCATGGAAATCCAGTTATTTAGGAATGACCATCCGATGCTTCGTTCACACTCTACCGGTACTTATAATAAAAAAAAAAAATGTTTAGTTTGGGAATTCAGGAGTTGCTGTTCGATATTCCAGGCAGACTTCATCTACAGTTTCTTACTGCTGAGTTCAGCATTTGCTAGTCTAGCAGCTGTACACACTCAACTTATAATTTTTTTCCCTGTTCCGTCCAGCATTGCCATTAACATCCCTCCACAATGTGCTTGTAACATTATGCTATCATTACAGTAGTTCAGGAGTTGTCATTCTCTCTCCTCACACTCTAGCTGTATTTTCCTAATGCATTTAGTTAAGAAGTTCCAGGAGTTGCCATTCGATATTCCATGTGCGACATACCTTTAGTTTCAAAGTCAGTTTAGTTCAACAGTTCCCATCTAACACTTGAAACACAATCAACGTATATATTAATTATATAATTTGTCCACGAACTACCATTTGATATCTATTTCATAATATAATGACTAACGGCTGCTGTTCCATCTCTAATGCCCATTCCACTTTATTATTCATAATCTTTTAAGTTCCGGATTTCAGGAGTTGGTATGCGATCTCTCGTACACACCAACTATCGGTAATTTTATCGCTTCTTTGGTGCAGGACTTTTCATTTTACATCCCACGCACAGACAACCACATAATTTCATAATCTGGTTGGTTGAGGAGCTGCCATTCGATCTCCCACGCTCACTCCACCTGTCATGTCATTATCTGTTTAGTTTGGGCTCGGGAGTTGCCATTCAGTCATTCCCGCTCACTATACCGGTTAATTCGTAATATGTAAGTTCAGGCTTTGTCATTCTATTTATACTTCACACTTCGTGCATAGTTTTTTTGCCTCTTTAGTTAAGGACCTCTGGAGTAACCATTTGATATTCCAAGCAGAATACAGTCTTCGTGTAAGTTCGCAATTTCTCCATCACTGTTAATGTAATCATACTCTTCTGGTAAGTTCATAGTGTCCTAATTTCTGATAAAGGATGATCATGTCATGAAAACATATCTACCAGTACTTTAAGATTTACATGTATATGCCAAGATGCTGTGGAGGCGGAGAGATAAGGTGCGAGTTTAGTTTACAAGGAAGAATGGCTGACTCGTGAATAGAGAAGTCCATTAATAAAAACAGAAACGTGTGTGGGTCGTCTTTTCGAGGTCACTCTTTAGAGAATAATACGTTATGTAAAAGATAAAAACCTACTGAAAATGCTTCTCTGATTTCTTGTACTTCATATTGGTGATGGTAAAGTTAGCAGGAGACTCAGCTTTTTTTCACTATTATAATGCGATGCCTAACTATGATTTATCCTTTTATTCGTAAAATTGGCAATAGTTGTAGGAATAATGAGTCTGATTATGATCCTTCTCACCCAATATATTAATGGGAAAATGGGTTATGATAGGTGGTAGTAGTAGTAGTAGTAGTAGTAGTAGTAGTAGTGGTAGTAGTGAAAATAATACTAATACTAATAATAACATTGACAATTTCTTCTTTTCATCTTCCTAGTAGATGTAGTAGTAGTAGTAGTAGTAGTAGTAGGAGGAGGAGGAGGAGGGAGAGTAGTATTAGCAACAGGAGCAGCAACAACAACAGTAGTAGTAGTAGTAGTAGGAATAGTAGTTTAGTAGTACAGTAGTGGTAATAGTAGCTTTAGCAGGAGTCATAGTAGCAGAATTAGCAGCAGATGTAGCTGTATTAGTAGCAATAACAACAAGACTAGAAGCAGCAGCAGCACCACCACCAGTAGTAGTAGTTAGTAGTAGTAGTAGTAGTAGTAGTAGCCAATCAATTAATCATTCAGTTGATTTACTTCAATTAGTATTAAAAAAGAAATAGAAAAGTATATTTGTGTATACATTAGCTAATAAATGTGCCTTTGGAGTTGTAATGATAACAATGGAAGTAGTAGTAGTAGTAGTAGTAGTAGTTAGTAGTAGTAGTAGTAGTTAGTAGTAGTAGTGGTTAGTAGTAGTAGTAGTAGTAGTTAGTAGTAGTAGTAGTGATGGTGATGATTGTAGTAATAGTAGTAATATGTAAATAATGAAGTAATTAATTATTTACGTAAGTAATGCCACGTTTTCCCTGCTAATGTGTTGTAAATATCTGTGTTCTGCACCACTAACTTACTTATAAAGGTGACAGTAACTCACAGGAAGAGGCTACCCCCTCCCTGTATCATCACTCAGGCTTCAGCTGTATATTATCCTGTCTAACGTCCAAGAGTTGCCTCTGTGCATATAAATCATGTGATATACTATTTATGTATCTTATTATCAGTTGGTGTGAAGTGAAAATGATAGAGAACGGTATCTGTTTACTATTGCTTTCACTAATTTCACCCTATAGGTAAAAAGATTAAATGTTTATGATAAGGTACTCATTGTTTTACATGTTAATGTCATCATAAGAAAAGATTGCTTATTGCCATTATCATTAAGAAAGTTCTACCGGTACTTTTAATATAGCCACAATTTTGGTACAGTTATTATTTCTGTTACTAATATTACCGGGGAGGCGGTGGCTGAATCGGTAGAGAGGCGGCTTGCAGTCCTGATAGACCCAGGTTCGAATCCTGGCTGGGGTAGGGGACAGTTTAAGGATTTGAATTTCATAAAAAGCAGACTTTCCTGATCTACCAGATGACCCGCCAACATGTCGTAAAAATACCCCCGCTAATACCAATACACCAGTCCTGTGTGAGACAGCCCTAGCATGTATTCAATATGGACGGTGGGTGTTAGCGCCGAAATGGTGACATGTGGAGGTGTAGGAGGACTACTGGGCCTTGGGATAGGCTACTGCCCCCAAGATATAGGCCCTGAAGCCTTTGCCCAGAGTCGGACACATAAAAAAAAAACTACAACTACTCCTGCTGCAGCTGTTACTACCACTACTACTGCTACTACTACCACTACTACTACTAATACTACTACTACTACTACTACTACCACCACCGTGCTACTAATATTATTATTATTATTATTATTATTATTATTATTATTATTAACTACTGCCAATAATAATAATAATAATAATAATAATTATTATTATTATTATTATAGTAATAATAATAATAATAATAATAGTAATAATAATAATAATAATAATAATAATAATAATAATAATAATAATTTGCTTTGCTTGTTCTTACACTGTGAAATATTTGATTCATACTGAATTACCTTGTCAATGAATTTCCCCACCAATGAACTAGTTTTTATAATGGTAATGACAGGAGGTAATGAATGATTCCACACTCATATCACCACGCAGTTTTTTCTTATTTCACGACATGTACGTTATCGATAACTATGTGCAATAACTTGTTGCCATGTTAGTATTGAGGCCAGTGATGGCAGAAAATACATCAGCTGAACAAATTTTAATGTCAGCCATGAGGAAGTCAGAGGGGGGAAGTGATGGAGGAACTGCATCGGAATCGTCTAAGGTGGAATTGGAGGAGAAAGTCTGAGCGAAGAGATCTGTTTTATCATTAGAAGAAATAGCTACAGAGCCATCAGAGTAGAAAAGAGGAGGGAAGGATGATGAGGTAAAGTTGTTAGAAAGGTTTTTGGCAAGGTGCCAGAAGGAGCGGGAAGAATTCGAGTTGGAGAGTTGAGAGCATTTAGTACGGATGAAATTATTTTTAGCAGAGCGAAGAACAGACTTAGCACGATTCCGGCAGAAACGTATAAAAGATGTGATTCAGGGGTGGATTGGGTCTGGTACCTTTTATAGGCCCTCTCCTTCTTACGGACAGCATTAGAACAAGCGTGATTAAACAAAGACTTTCTTGCATTATTCAGAGGATATGAGAAAGGAATGTATGCTTCCATGCTTGAGCGTATAACCTCCGTAATGCGCAAGGCACATCCAGATGGCTCCCGGCCATGGAAGCAATAATCATTCCAGGGAAAATCAAAGAAGTACTGCCTGAGGGCATCCCAATCCGTAGCTCCAAAGTGCCACAGGCGTCTTTTATTTTCCACAGGCCGTACCGGAGCGATAGGACAGGTTAAGGTGATAAGGTTGTGATCGGAGGAGCCCAATGGAGAGAAAAGATTAACAGTGTAAGCAGAAGGATTAGTTGTAAGGAAGAAGTCAAGTATGTTGGAGCTCTCTCCAAGGCGGTCAGGGATACGGGTAGGATGCTGTACAAGCTGCTCTAGGTCATTAAGGATAGAAAAGGTGTAAGCTAGTTCACCAGGTGGATCAGTGAAAGGAGAGGAGAGCCAAAGGTGGTGGTGAACATTGAAATCTTCTAGAATGTAGATTTCAGAGAAAGGAGAAATGGATAGAATGTGTTCCATCGTAGAAGTAAGATAGTCAAAGAATTTTTGATAGTCAGTAGAATTAGGAGATAATTAAACAGCACAGATATATTTAGTCAGAGAATGACAGGAAAGCCGAAGCCAGAGTGTAGAGAATTCAGAAGAATCGAGTTTAGAAACATGAGAACAAGATAGGTCGTTGCGTACATATACGCAACATCCAACTTTGGCTTTGAAATGAGTATAGAGAAAGTAGGAGGATACAGAAAAGGGTTTGCTGTCAGTTGCCTCAGACAGCTGAGTCTCAGTTAGAAAAAGAAGGTGAGGTTTAGAGAAGGAGAGGTGGTGCTCAACAGAGCGAAAGTAAGAGGAAAGGCCGCGAATGTTGCAGAAATGAAGAAGAAGATAGTCAGACAGTGGTTCCAGGCAGCTCGAGTCATCACCGGGAGAGGGATGGAAGGTGTGATCTTTGGCGCCCAATACATCTAAGGCATATTATTCAATTGTTACCTCCGACAAGGAGGTTATGTTTTCATCCCTGTCCGTTTGTTTGTTCGTTGGTCGGTTGGTTTGTGAGCAAGATTACACAAAAACTAAGGGACGGATTTCCACGAAACTTGGTAGAAGAATGGGCCTTGTCCCAGAATAGACTCCATTAAATTTTGGTGTTTTTTTTTTTTTTTTTTTTCACCTTTTTTAACATTGCGAGATAGGGCGTTTTTCGACATTTTCGTAAATTTTTCAGTGAATATTGCATGGACCTTGATGAAAGAATCAGGCATATTTAGGATGTTGGTATCTACGAATGTGTATAGTTTGGCGAGGATCCCTATAAAATTCCGGATCTAGCGAATTTACACATGCTTTTATAGGCGGGTAGTCTTTTTCCATGTTAGATTAGACTTGACTGAATTAAAAGGAACTGCATGTTGGGCCTTGGCGGAGGTATGCGCTCTACTGAGTGCCATTCTAGTTTCATATATATTTGACCAAAAAATAAAACGATCTTATTGTCATCAGTCGTGCACTTATCTGCCTCTCGTCTCCTACATACCCACACTCCCTTTTTCAAGTAACACACACCTGAAACAAGAAAACATTGCTGATTATAGAGAATTACAAGACAATGGATTTATATACATGTAATTTAAGACGTGGACTACAGGCAACCATTCCCAAGCTGCATATAATCATCTAAAGGTAGTCACAATGTAAAATTCTAAAAATATTTCTTCTGTACTTAAAGCATTAAGGGTGACAGCCTCTGGCAAACCACTCCCAGGCCGAACGCAGATCTGACAGTAGGAAAACAGTGATGTTGATGATGATGATGATGATGATGATGATTGGTCATCTGGGCACGACCTTCCGCTTACAATTAGGTGTCATACAAATAAACATACGGACACTAGGTGAAAAAAAAAAATGTAAGGAAGAAGTGCTATTGAGCTTCCAGATTCCACACAAATAGGACACGTTGCCAGTCTCTCACCTCCATTTCATTCATGTGTATATGACCAATAAATGAAACACTAAAAATACCATGGCTCTGAATGCAAGTGATAGATTAGATATAAATTTGCACATTACACGAGCAGATTGAGAGATCCTTACAACACACGAGAATTGGGATGCGTAGTACATGGAGCAGCCTATATACCTATTATGCACTTTGTCTATGAATCTCATTTTTACCTCACTCCGTAGACATGTTCATCAAAGTTTTAGATGAACAAAACGGATACTGTTATTGGCTTTCTATTGGTTGACTCCATTAAATGGAGGATTTCAGGCCTGCAGGTTTTGTCTCCTTCCCTTGGTACAAAAAAGGAGATAGTCGGAAGTAGGTGAACGACAATATGATGGGCATTTTTTTAATAATTACGAAAAAGGGGAAACACTCATAATCACCATCAGCTTCAGGCTTACTAATGGCAGGCTCAAAAAACAAGGAAAAATAAAGTACAAGAAAGGCAGGACCATCATCAACAAACCTACAGAAAATTATGGTTTTCACACTCATTCATACAATCATTTCAACCCCTTGGAATCCTGACACTGTCTCACAGGCTTAATCATCAGCTCATATTTTTCTTTTCAGATGCACTTCCAATACATTATTCAGAGTCACCCAGTTGGCAATGGCAAACAAAGGGTGTTATGTGCTTAAGAACATACATCATCAATCTAGCTCGATTCCCGGCCAACACCCCGGCCTCCTCAGTTTCCATACTTCTGTCCCTCACAGAATCATTTACTTACCCTTAGCTGAAGAAAATCGTCTGACTGTTACATGAATATGAAAATGGCATCACAGTAAAATTTTCTAAGTAGCTCGTCACCATTTCCAAACCTAGCACTTGAAAAAAAAAATGTCTTAATTCCTGCTCTTGTGTGTTTAATAAATTTTGCCATCCGACCGAATTTTTCATCTCCATTTTTTTCCACCATAAAATTCGAGGATGTTTTTAACCTGCTCTGTGATTGCCTTCCGCCACTTGACCTGTGCCCTTCCCTCCTTCCTCTTCCGCTTCCTCTTCTCCCATCTTCCTCTCTTGTCTTCCTGTCGTCTTCTCTCTCTCTCTCTCTCTCTCTCTCTTTCTCTCTCTCCCACATACCACCACTACTCTTCCTCCTCCTTTTTCACTTCTTTTTTCCTCTTTCTTTCTCGTCTTCCACTTTCTTTTCTTGACACTTTTTTTTTTCCTACACGTACCACCACTGCACTTCCTCTTTCATCTCTCCACTCCGCCTTCCTACGCGCTCACATTTCACATGCGACCACCACATTATTCTTTCTTCCCCTTCTTCTTCCACTTCCTCACTTACTCGCTCACTCACCCAGTACGCACTCATAGCTCACTCACTTTTACTCATTTTTTCAGCTGTCTTCCTCTTCCTTTTCAGTACTCTCCGGTCACACACTCATTGTTGCACTAACTGTTCCTCCTTTCTTTTCCTCTTCCTCACCAACTTATGCTTTTATCTATCTATCTGTCTATCTATTGCCAGACGCCTTAATCTCGTAAGGGGTGGCCACAAACAAATCGCCTCCATGTCGCCCTGTCCCCAGCCATTTCACTGCCCTGCTCCCAGCTCACACCGCCCTCTCTCATATACCTCTCCACTCCATCCCTCCATCTCATTCTTGGTCCCCCTCCCTCTACCCCCCTCCACCTCACTCATATACACTCTCCTCGTTAGTCTCTCACTCTCCATCCTCTCCACATGGCCAAACCACCTCAGTGTGTTTCTCCTAACGCTTCCTATCACATCCACATCCAAACCACAACGATCCTGCACTTCATCATTTGTCAGTCTGTCTCTCCATGTTATTCCACATGCTCCTTTCAAATAACTCATTTCCACAACTCTCACTCTTGACTTCTGTCCCTCCAATAAGGGCCAAGCTTCACTTCCATACGTTAGAGTTGGTATCATAATACTGTTATGTAGTAACTTTTTCACTTCCATGCTCACTTCCCTGTTTCTTATCACTGGTTTCAAGGAACCAGCAACCTTTCTTCTTTGTTGCACCCTTTCAAGCACTTCACCCTCCAAACTTCCACCTTACTCATCACACTACCCAAGTGCTTAAACGTGCTCACATTTTCCATTTCCTACTCATCCAACCTCACTGTACTTTCACTGACTCCACCTCTCTCAAAGCCCATCACTTTACTCTTCCCTACATTCACCTTTAGATTCCTTTTCTTACATACTCTCCCAAACTCATCCACCAAGCCTTGCAGCTCCCCTTCGTCTTCACTTAACAACACAGTATCATCTGCAAACAACAGTACAGGGAGTTTCCAAACACTGCCCTCTCTCATTAAGGCCACTCCAACATCCACTGCCCTAACTTGTATCTCTTTTAAAACTCCATCCATATACAGATTAAACGACCATAGAGACATGACATACCTGTTTCTATCCAACATCCAAATAGAAAAATTCATTCAGTTCACTATCCACACGCATTACAGCCTTAGCACCCTCATACATACTCTTCACGGCATTCAGCAACTTCCCATCTACTCCATATATTCTTAATACTTTCCACAATCCTTGTCTATCCACCCTGTCATATGCTTTCTCCAAATCCATGAAGGCCGCATACAACTTCTTTCCCTTCTCTAGAAACTTTTCCACTAAAGATCTAAGAATGAATATCTGATCTACACAACCTCTTCCCTTTCTAAAACCTCCCTGTTCTTCTCCAACTAATTCCTTAGTTATTTTCTTAATTCTGTCAATAAGTATCCTACCATATACATTTCCTATTAACTAAGAAGACAAATGCCCTTATGATTTCCACATACTTCTTTTTCCCCTTTTCCTTCGTACAAGGGAATAATTATACCTGACTTCCAATCCTCCGAGACTCTACCTTCCTCCCAGGCCAATCTACACTTCCACATCCATTCTACTACTATCTCTCCCCCACACTTCTGCATTTCACCACACACTTCATCAATTCCTGGGGCTTTTCCCATTTAACTTTCTTCATTGTTTCCACAACTTTCATCCTATTGATTTCTTCCTCTCTTCTCACATCCCTCCGTCTTCCAGCCATTCCCCAGCCACTTATACTCACATTACTTTCATTCTCTATGTTCAACAATTCGTTAAAGTGTTCTTTCCATCTACTCACTTTTTCTCCCTTCTCCACTAGTAATCTATCATTTTTATCTTTCACTCCCCAGCTAACTTCTTGGGCACCTTGTCTAACTTTCTTTACCACTTTCCAGAACATTTTCTTACATTCCCTCCACTTGACACTCAAATTCCTTCCAAATTTCTCATCCACTCTCTTCTTACTCTCTCTTATTAATCTTTTCACCTCTCTCTTTCTCTCTACATACAACTCTCTCTTCCGTCTCTCAACTTCTTCCACGCCCCTATTTCTCATCCACTAATTATATGCTTTCTTCTTTTGTGCCACAGCCTCTCTCACCTCTTCATTCCACCATGCTGTTCCCTGCACCCCCTTTCATCATCTCTTCACCCCATGCACCACCTCACATGCTGCACAGATTTCTTCTGTGAATATCTTGCACACACATTCCACATCCCCCATCTGCTCCAATCCATATTTACCCAATCGCTCCTCCACTTCCCTCTTTTATTCTGCCCTTTCTTCATCCTCTTGTTACCTTTCCACCCTCCTTGTACGAGCTTCTTCCTCCTGTCCTTCCCTTCTTCTATTTCTCCATTTTGTTTAGACACTGATTCTGACCACCACCAAGTGGTGGTCAGAGAGTCCACTCCCCAACCTGTATATACTCTTGCATCCAATACACACCTTCTCATCCTGTCATCCACACATGCATAATCAATCATTGCCTTCCGTTCATTCAGTTCACCATCCACCCTTCTCATCACTCGCCACATATACCTGTGGATCATTTTGTGCCTGAAGAGGAACAAATGTCCACTAAAGCACTGCCATTCTCATCGATCTCAGCAGGCACACCCCACTCACCAACTACTCCATCCACCTTCACATTCCCTACTCTACCATTCCTATCTCCAATCAAAAACACTTTATTATTCCATTCAAACTTTTCCATGCAAACTTCCACATTTGTCCAGAACTCTTCTCTCACTCTGCTTGCACGATCTTGCATTGGCACATACACGCACACAGTCGCCCACATTTGTAGTCCACCTTACAATCTTACCCACACAATCCTTGAGCCAACTGATCCATACTCTCTTATATTCTCCCTCCATCTGTTATTCACAACAATACACACTCCTTCTTTTGCCCTCTCATTCTCACCTACTCCCATGCATGTACCCCATCCATACTCCCATTCTCTCACACTGACCTCACCATTTAGTTTCAGTTAATCCACATACATCCACTTTCGCACCCTCAAGCACCTGGACAATCTCTCTCTCTTTCACCTCATCATTCGCACCCCTTACATTCCATGTAGCTATCCGTACCATGTCCTTTTTCGGTTCTTAGTCGTCGCCTTTTTGTCAGTCCTTCTTGTTCGTATTTTTAGTTAGCTGTTTTCCGGAGAGGGGCACTAACCCTCCGCGTGTTGTTTGGTTATGAGGTTACCACCCAGCGTTGTAAATGCTTTCCTAGTTTACAGGAAAACATATGGCTTTCCACTCAATGTAGAGTTACCCTAAAAACAGAGCAAGAAACCACTATGTGGGTGGATGATGGGCGCCTCCACCTTTTTATCAAACACTCAAATAACCTAACAGACTTTGCTTCTTCGTTCGTTTCTTTAAATTCTTCTTTCTTTTCCACCTTGTCTTCTCCTTTTCTCACTCTTTTTCTCTTTTCCTTCTCCGTCCTCATTCTCTTCCCCTTCCGCTGCATCCCTTCTTCTTCCTTTATATTTTCTTTTATCTGTCTTTTCCTGCATTCTTTCTCCCAATCTTCATAATCCCACCTTCCATCTCTCTCTCTCTCTCTCTCTCTCTCTCTCTCTCTCTTTCTCCTTCCTTACACTTTTTCCTTCCGATCTTCCTCACTCCGCCTTTTTCCTCGCCGTCTCTCTTCCTCACAAACTATCACAAAACTTCCTCTTCTCTTCAGTTTACCATCACAACACTTCCTATTACTTGATCTCTCCCTCTTTCTCGCTTTCGTTCTTCCACTCTTTTGCCTTTTCTATTTTTTCTCTTCCTCTTACCACCACTATACTTCCACATACTACACTACTTGTCCTATTCTTCTTGCTCTCCCTCTCTTTTTTCTTATTCTTTTTCTGTTTCTTCCCATTCTTATTATTCTCACTGTCTTTTTCTTACTCCTTCTGTTTCTTCCTCTTCTTCCTTCATCCTGCATTCTGTTCTCTCACACACCACCAAGCCAAATCCTCTCCCACTTCCACATGAAATATTATCATCCACATACTGCCACAGCACATGCTTTGCCACATAGCACCACACGACATATTGTTCTATATAGCACTGCAAAACATAATCTTCCACATACCACCAAGCGCCATACTCCTCCACACACCACTATTTTGCCTTTTCTATATTCTCTCTTCCTCTTACCACCACTATACTTCTTCTTGCACTTCCTCATCCACACATCATCACAGGACTTCCTCTTGCACATACTGCCACTCCAGTTAGTATTCTACACACTACCACTCCACTTCCTCTTCCTCTCCATTATCCTTACTCACCCCTCGACCCCTAACTAAAAAAAATCAGCCAGTTTTTGCTTTCTTTTTTGCATCCTTCTCCACTTGCTCTCCCTCTCCCAGTTCCAGTTCTCTTTCTCTATTCCTCTTTCGTCTTCATCGCCTCTCGGTTATATCCCATCACTATATTTCTGCTTTCTTTTCTACTTCCTTTAACTCTTCTTAATATTCACCTCCAACTTCCTCTTCCTCTTTTCAATCCACTTTTGCTTTCTCTTTTTTTTTCTTCAGTTTCTTCTTCCATAGCCACGTCGTTCATGCAATCACGTCCTCTACACACCTCTTTTCTCCTCCTCTTACATTTCTATTTCACTTCCCATACTTACTTCAATCTTTTTTTTTCTGTTTTTTCTCATTCACTCTCATTCATTTGCTCAGTTTTACTGTTCTTCTTTATCTTCCTTTCTTCATCCTTTTCCTCTTCCTCACTCACCTCACCTCACTTCTCGACTTAACTTCCTCTTCCTCTTCCATTTGGCAGCTTACACATTCTTACTCTTCATCTTCCCTTACTTTTTCTCTCTTCTTAATGAACTTACTGTACACATTGATCTTTAGTCTTGTCCTCCTCACCTGCTTAAGAGGCATTACTCACTGTCTCACACACTCATTCAGTCTTCCTCGCTCTGAAACACTTTCCTTCATTGACTAATTTACTCCCACTCAATCTGTCCTTACTCAGCTCACTCACTCGTTCACTTTTCTCACTCCCTTATTCACGAACTCTCCCTCACAGACTTTCTTCCTCATTCACCAGTAACTCATGCAAGTACTGAGTAACTTATACAGACATTCTCACTCAATCATACTTCTCTGTCTGTCTGTCTGTCTGTCTGACTGTCTGTCTGTCTGTCTGTCTGTCTGTCTGTCTGTCTGAATGTCTCTCTCTCTCTCTCTCTCTCTTGACAGCTATTGGGCTTCTCTCTGCCTACAGCTTTTTCTCTATCCTTATTCTCCACTGCTTTTCTGTCTCTCTGCCTTTTTGTCTGTGTGTCAGTCGTAAGTTTTGTCTCTCTGTCTACCTATGCTCCTGGATTCTGTCTTTTCTGTTTGTTTGATTGGCAAGTCTGTCTGTTTCTGTCTGTGTCT
The DNA here is from genome assembly GCF_032717465.1 of Coenobita brevimanus. Taxonomy (NCBI): domain Eukaryota; kingdom Metazoa; phylum Arthropoda; class Malacostraca; order Decapoda; family Coenobitidae; genus Coenobita; species Coenobita brevimanus. The sequence goes on along the minus strand of NC_137030.1, from coordinate 27,885,667 downwards.
CTCTCTGTATGTCTGTCAGTTTGGTCTCTCTGTCGGTGTTTCTATCTACTTGCCTGTCTGTCTTTTGGTCTGCCTGCCTTTCTGTTGGTGTGTCTTTCCTATCCTGTTCACCTGTTTTGCCTGCTTGCTTGTCTGCCTATTTGCCTGGGGTGTCACTCGTATCCCACTTGTCTGATTGTTTGTTTTCTTGTCTGCCTGTCTGTTTGTCTGTTTATGCTTCCTTTGTTTGCTTGTATGGTCGTTCCTCCTACGTTACATAATAAACTGTTTGTCTTTTTCTGTGCATGTCTATTCTTTCTGCTTGTCAGGCCTGAAAATCTGTCTTTCTGCTAGCTTTTCATTGCTTTTTCTTTTTTGTCGTACTGCATGTTTCTCTATTTGCTTGTCCTTATAGTTTCTCTGTTTGATTGTCTTCCTGTCTGTCTGCTTGTCTGTTCCTCCTTCCTTCATTTCTGTTTGATCTTCCTATTTTTCAGTCTACCTACCTCTCAACCTCTATTCTTGCTTTCATGCCTGTCTGCATTTTCCTGATTGCTTATTTCCTGTATGCTTCCAGGCACTTTTTTTTTTTTTCTCTCTCTCTCTCGCTCTCTGCTTACCCCAACATATCCATGATTTGCATTTTTGTATATTTTTTGTACTTGTTTGGCTGCCCCTGCTTGCTTCATTTTCGTTTGGTCATGCTGTCCATTTTTCTACCTTTTCCCAATCTACCAATCTTCCTTCCTTGCCTGCCGACCTAGTTTCCTTTTATTTTTTTTCTTTATACCTGCCTGCCTCCTTGCCTGCCAGCCTGTCTACTTATCTACTTGATTTTGATTTTTTTTTTTTTTTGATTGCCTGCCTCCTTTCCTGCCTGTCTCTCTCCTTACTTCTTGCTTGCGTTCCTACCTGCCTGCCTGCCTGCCTGCCTGTCCCCCAGCAGCCAGTCCTGTGAAGCGGAAGCAGCAAGTCAAATAAGGCCTGGCTGAGTTTCTTCATTTCGCGGCCACTAAGGGGGAGGTGGTGGCTCAATCGGTAGAGAGTTGGCCTACTGTCCTAACGGACCCGGGTTCAAATCCCGCTGGGGCAGGGAACAGTTTAAGGATTTGAATTTCATAAAATCAGACTTTACTGATCTACCCGAAGACCCTCCGACATGTAAAAATACCCCTGCTAATACCAATACACCAGTCCTGTATGAGACAGCCCTAGCATGTATTCAATATGGACGGTGGGTGTTAGCGCCGAATTGGTGACATGTGGAGGTGTATGGTATGTAGGAGGACTACTGGGCCTTGAAAGCAGGCTCTGAAGCCTATGCCCAGAGTCGGTCACATTTAAAAAAAAAAAAAAAAAAAAAAAAAAAAAAAAAAAAAAGAGCTGGACAGAGGGATGAGGGGTGGAGGGTGGCTGGACATCTCATACCGTCCACACCCTGTTTATGGCCAGGCACCGGGAATACAGAGACAAACTGTGAGCTGACAGAGAGTGGGAGTGAAGGAGTCAGTGTGTGTGTGAGAGAGAGAGAGAGAGAGAGAGAGAGAGAGAGAGAGATAATATCCTCTTAGATCTTCCTGCCTAAACTTTATCTCCCAAACAACACAAGAAATTTTACAGATGTGTGAGGGCCCCAGGCAGTCCAACACAGGCTAATCACCTTCGTATTACACTCACGAACCACTCGGCCACGGGCTGAGTCGTTGCCTTATCCTGCCTCACCCCTCTTTTCCTGTCTCACCCCCTTATTCTGCCTCACCTCTTTTTATTCCTCACCCCCTTTTATGTCGCACTCCATTTTCTTGCCTCACCCCCTTTTATTCCTCACTCCTTTTTCCTACCTCACCCCTTTTTCCTGTCTCACCCTCTTTTTCTGCCTCACGATTTTTTCTGCCTCACTCCTCTGCCTTACCCTGTTTTTTTGCTCCAACTCTCTGCCTCATTCTTTTTTCCTGTCTCCTTTTTTCCTGTTTCACCCTTTTTCCCTGCTTCTTTCTGCCTCACCCATGTTTTCCTGACCTTTCTGCCTATCCTTTTTTCCTGCTTGTCCTCTCTACCTCGCCCACATTTCCTACCTCACCTATTTTTCATGGTTCACTTATTGATTAGTCCTTTTTTCCTACCTCACCCCTATACCCAGTCTCACTTCTCTACTCCACCTCTCTATCTCACCCATTTTTCCTGCCTTCCCCTTTTCTCCTGCCTCACACCTTTCTCCTGCTTTTCCCCTCTCCCCTGCCTCCCCCTCTATCTCCTTACTCATCCCCTCTTTCTTTCCTCATATATTTTTCTTGTCTATCTCCTTTGCCTTGTCTCTCTCCTCTCTCCTGTCCAATCCTTCCCTCTCGACTCCATCACCCTTACCTCCCTCCTGCCTCGCCCTTGCCCCCTTCCTGCCTTTCCACCCCTCCTCCAGCATGATTCTCTTGCCTCATCCTCCCTCCTCTCTCACGCTCTTTCCTGTCTCACCCTCCCTCTTGTCTCACCCTCCCCCCTGCCTCACCCTCCCTCCTGCCTCACCCTTCCCTCTGTCTCATCTTCCCTCCTGCCTCACCCTCCCTCCTGCTCACCCTTCCCCCTGTCTTACCCTCCCCCTTGCCTCACCCTTTCCCCTGTCTCATCTTCCCTCCTGCGTCACCCTCCCTCCGGCCTCACCCTCCTTCATGCTTCATCCTATTCCTACCCTCTTACCTCACCCTCGTCTCACTTCTCACTTTATCCTCCCTAAAGCATCCTATTACATGCTCCTTTCCCTAGTGTGTTTTTTCCTACTTTACCAATTCTTCTGCCTCGTGCCTGCCATTGGTTGGGTTATTAGGCTATGTCAAGACAGCAGAAGTTCAGTTTGGTTATGTCATGTTAGATTTAATTACTTAAGGGTAGGTCGAAATAAATTAGGTTGGGATGAGTTTGGATAGGTTGGATTAGGTTGGGTTAGGTTACGCTGGGTTAGTTAGGTTAGGTTAGGTTAGGTTAGGTTGGGTTAGGTTAGGCTGGGTTAGGTTAGGTTAGGATAGGTTGGTTAATTTGGGTTAGGTTCGGTTAGGTTAGGTTTGATTAGGTTGGGTTGGGCTAGGTTAGGTTGGGTTAGGTTAGGCTGGGTTATTTTAGGTTAGGTTAGGTTAGGTTAGGTTGGGTTAGGTTAGGATTTGTTAGGTTAGGTTAGGTTGGGTTAGGTTAGGTTTGGTTGGAGTAAGCTAAGTTAGGTTAAGTGCTTAAGTTCAGCCAGATTAAGATAGATCACATCAAGGAAGGTTACATTATGACAGGAACGATCAGGATATTCCCGGTTATAATGGTTAGGTTAAAAGAAAAGGGATTATTCTGGGTTAGAATAAGACAAGTGGAGTTAAGTTATGCTAGGGTAAGATAGGATGGTGCAATTTAGATTAGGAAGGGGAAAAGGGGTAGACTATTTAAGGTAAACTATGGTAGGTTAGGGTAGCATATGTTGGGAACGATTAGGATGTCTGGATCGGTAAAGATAGACCAAGATATCGGGGTCAGGATTGGTCAAATAAAAACTGAGGCATGTAATTGGATCAGCAGCTGAGTAGATGGAAGGGAATCCATTTTTGAACCTTTGACTGGGTTGGGTTTCTGTGAACTGAATAAGATCATCCGTCCTATGTTAAAATAAAACACGCCGCTCGTTACTCCCTATTAAATCGCTAATCGTAATATTTCTTTTTTATTTTGGTGCTCTCAGATTCTTCAGAGCCTAATATATTCGCGTGACAATAGCAGAAAAAGAATATACAATATATGATTCACAGACAGGGTTAATGTATCGAGAAACAGTAGGCGCGGCAGTGGAGGGTGGGTGGGGTGGTGGTAGGGGAGGTGTTGGTAATAGGGGTGGTGGTAGTAGGATGATGGTGGTGGTGGGGGTGGTCGTGCTGGTAACAGGGGTGGTGGTAGCAAGGGTGGTGTTTGTGGTGGTGGTAATAGGGATGGTGGTAGTAAGGGTGTAGTAATAATGGTGCTGGTGGTGGTAATAGTGGTGGTGGTAATAGTGATGGAGGTAATAATGGTGGTGGTAATGGTTGTGGTGGTCATAGTTGTGATGGTGGTGGTAATAATAGTGGTGGTGGTGGTAATAATAATAGTGGTGGTGGTGGTGGTGGTGATGGTGGTGGCAGTGGTGGTGGTAATGAGAAAACAGTGAATGGTAATATCAGGGAGAGTGGTGGGTGTGGAAGAGATGGTAGTGTTGGTGGTGGTGATGAGGGCGTAGGGGTATGGTTGGTGAGACTGAGGGGATGGCAAAGGCTAAGGGGTGGTGCGGAGGGTGAGGGGGGTGAAACTGGTGGAGGGAAGAGGGGGAGATGAAAGGGGTAGAAGGTTTGAGTGGAGGGTGGAAGAGGTGATATTTGAAGGTAACACAGTGTGGTGGAAGGGAGAAAGGATGGAGACTGTCAACTGACATGTACAAACAAACAAGAAACACTGCTGTGAAAATCATGATGATCATCATCATCATCACCATCATCATCATCATCACCATCATCATCATCATCGTCATCGTCGCCGTCGTCGTCAGTGATATCATCATAACTCTCATTGCCATTATCATCATCTTTGTCATTGTGATCATGACTATCATAGCCATCAACATCATTTCTGTCACGCCGTTGTGTAGTATATATATATATATATACTCTCCATATATAGTCGATTGGAACGTCTGCACTGAACATCACACAAGGCAGCTCAGGATTTGGTCTTTTTAACCACTTTTTGTCTGATGATGAGGTTGGATTTCCTCGAAACGTCACTGAAATAAATTGTGAACATGGCCCCAGTTCATCGTCTCCTTGTCCTGGTCTTCAGTTTTATATATATATATATATATATATATATATATATATATATATATATATATATATATATATATATATATATATATATATGAGAAACTCCAGATAATACAAAACAAAGCACTCAGATTCGCCACGAAGCAACATTACCCCTACACATTAAACACCGAACAAATACACGAAAACACCAGAACAAACGCCTTGAACATCAGGCTATATTTGCAAGCAAAAATGATATGGCAAAAAATGGAAGAACAAAACACAGACATGTACACTAACCTTAAAAATATTAGGGACGCTGGAAACCTCTCCTTCCATAAATGGTTCCCAAGCAGCTTAAAAAACATTACGACCTTCCCTAACCCCATTTACTAAACACCTCACACGTCCATTCTCCTCCAGAAATAAAACATGCACAGACAACAACCTAGCTAGCCAAAATAAATAAATAAATATATAAATAAATAAATAAATAAATAAGCAAAAAATAAAAAGAAGCAAGGTGGTCAGCCCACCATCTATCCACTCCTCCTTCCTTCCTCCTTTCTCTCTGTCTCCTTCCTCTCTCCCTTCTTCTTTCACCCACCGTCCTATTAAATAAGAAAAAAGGCACTCACCATCCACTCACTCGATGTAGTGCTGCTCTAGGGGATGTGCCCTTTCCTCTCCTCCATCCTCCTTTCTCTCCATCCTCTTCTGTCTTTCCTTCCTTCTTTCCTCGTCCTGCTGCCTAAGGGTGACTGTAGACTCCCTCTTTTGTCTTTCTTTCCTTCATTCTTTCCTATTCCTTCTGCCTGTGGGTGATTCTACACTGAGTGACAAGCAAATAATTTCCTGTACACCAGGAAACCATTTACTACGCTGGGTGTGAAGCATATGACCAAATTATGGCGCCTGGTGGTTTAGTGGGTAATTAAGGTGCTCCAGTCGGATTGAGCCAGTGTAGGTTTATATCCAAGAGATGGTTGGGGTTTATTGCTCACACAATGCCACTCAGGGTTGAGTGAGGCTGGTCACTCTCATCCTAAATGCCAAGACCAACCCCGGGCTCCTACGCTCCTCGTGGGGCGACATAGGATTGGATGATGGATGAATATATATATATATATATATATATATATATATATATATATATATATATATATATATATATATATATAAAACTCTGTATCTATGTATATATATGTGTGTGTGTGTGTGCGTGAGAGAGAGAGAGAGAGAGAGAGAGAGAGAGAGAGAGAGAGAGAGAGAGAGAGAGAGAGAGAGAGAGAATTAGAAATTTCTCTTGGAAATTCAGACCCGCACGTACCGCACCACTTAACCTCCAGCCTGACCGGGTCCTCAGGCCACTGGAGCGCCAGGTAAGGAGAGGTACTAACTGACAAAAGTGAGTGGCTGGTGGAGAGGCAGGGTTTTTGGGTTCTCTGCAGTCACCACTAACAGCCACCAAACTTTCACTCACCCTCATATCAAACTTGTTGACGGGTGAGGCAGAGGGAGGTAGCGTGTGGATGCGGATGAGGCATGGTGAAGTGAGGTTAGGCAGAGAAACGTGGAAGGGTGAAGCAGAGTTAGGTAGAGTGAGGAAGGGTGTAGATGGATGTGAAGGAAGGTATGGTAGGATGAGGCAGGATGAGGAGGGATTAAGCAAGATGAGGGAGAGAATATGACAAGGAGAGGTAAAATGAGGATGTTGGTGAGAAAGATTAGGAAGAGAGAAGCATCGTAAGGAAGGATGGGAAATGGATGAGGCAGGGTAAGAAAGGGTGAAGCAGAGGGAGAAACAGGGTGAAACGGCAGGTAAAGTTGAAGTGAACCATCATGACGTGGTTGTGAGGCAGGAGTGAAAAATTGTAAGATTGGAGTGAGGTAGGAGTGAGGCAAGGTCAGGTGAGACACGAGGAGGTAAAGTGAAGTAGGAATGAGTAAATGTGAGTTAAAATGAGTTGGGAGTGACGTAAGGTGAGATAAGAGTGAGGAAAGAGTGAGGTAAGGTGAGGTAAGAGTGAGGTAGGAGTGAGGAAACGTGATGTAGAAATATGAAGCAGATGAGACCGGAGGAGACTGAGACGGAGAGATAACGTAATACAAAGATAGGTAGGAGAGACAGGAGTGAGAGGGAGTGAGGTAAAAGTGACACAAGGTGAGGCAGGGTGAGGAGGGTGAGACAAGATGAGGTAGGTGAAGTAGGAGTGACATAGCTTGAGGTAGAAATGACGCTGATTAGGGTTGGGGATAGTGAGGCTGGGATAAAGCAGGGTGAGGTAGGGGTGAGGCAGGGTGTGGCAGAGCTGAGACACGGTGAGGTTATCCTGATGCAGACACAACCATCTGCCCCTCTCTCTCTCTCTCTCTCTCTCACACGTCCTTCGCCAGTTGCCATTATCTTATCACAACGTATCATCATCAGACAAGCAGACAAGCAGGCAGTCTGACATGCATGAAGGCAGGCAATCAGGATGCAGACGTTCATGTATTCGGACTGGCATTCGGTGCAGTAAAATAATATAGTGTTATCTGTCTCTCTACAGTATCTGTCTGCTTATCTATCTATATGTCGGTCTGTTTAACTATATATCTGTCTACGTCAGCCAAAATATATCCATAGGTCTATCCATCTTTCTATCTATTTGTCTATAAATCTGTCTGTTTGAGTCTGTCTGTTATTCATCTGTAGCCAGACACCTTCATCCCGGAAGCGGTGGCCACAAACGATTCGCTTTCATATCAACCTGTCCTCCGCCAGCAGGCTGCCTTATCTCTAACTCACACCCGTTTTCCTAATATACTTCTCAACCCCATCCCTCTACTCCATTCACTGTCTCCCTCTTCCTGTCCCCTTCTCCACCTCACTCACATACATTTTCTTAGTTAATCTCTAATTACCCATCCTCACCACTTGGCCTAGTCATCTCAACGAACGTCCAGTGGTTTCCTTCGCATTCACATCCACATCACAACACCCCTCACCTCCCTGTTTGTCGGTCTCCACTAACTCCACATACTTCTCACAGATAACTCATTTCCTCTCCCCTCGCACTTTATTTCCATGCCAAGCTTCATTTCCATACATAAATGCTGGTATCAGAATACTGTTATTGGAGAATTAAAAGAAAATAAAAAGAACAGAAACAAAAGAAATAAAATACTCGCTTTCCTGGGGTGAATGACAATTATTTTTATGTTCTTTACTATCAGGAGTCTTTTTCGGAGCTGAATGAAATCATGGTAACAGAAAGGAAAGAAATAAAAGGCAACCATCGTACACAAGGGATACAGTAGTAATTACCCCAGACTAAACTGAATGTAAACCCGGTGGACTGCTGACCTTAAGGGGGAAAGCGAGGAAGCTGAGGGTTCTTTGTATAACTGGCAGCTCAAACGCCCGGTCATGTCGGTGCCACCACCTGAAAGTGTCCCTCCTCAACAAAATAGAATGAGAAGTAGCAAAAGAGAAAAATTTATTTTACCACTTACGAGCTCATGGACCCAAGGTTAGGCCCCTACAGACCAGAACATTTAAATGAAGGAGACCGAACTACGCCGCAGGCTTAATTTACATGACAGAAAAACCTCTGGCCATCACTGGGACTCGAGCGAAATTGCCCTGGCCACAGAGCTTTTCGATCTGAGAGCTCTTCCAGTGTACCCCGAGAAGAGTATGTAAACAAGCAAGCAACTAAACATGTTCAGTTACGAAGAATAATTCCTTTACACCATCACAAAATCCTTTCATATAACAGAACTCTTCCTAAGCCAACATCATCACCACGAAGACATGATTTTTACCGCATCCTCGCCATCTCTAGGCAATTTCATACGCTGAGGAATTAATTTCCCAACAGGACGGGCTTGATGTGGTCTTCATTACTCCCTTTGTTTAGAGAGATCTTCCCAACTTAAATTATTTCTTTTGGAGAATACAAAATGAAAATAAAAATAGGTCACTGTACACAGGGTATTAATCAACAATAATCATCTTCATTCCTAAGGCGTCATTAATATCATATCTTTGTTGTTTCGTAACGATGTTACTTGGCTTAGGAGGGCACAGAATGAGTGGAGGAGTTAATGAAGGATTGATGTAAACCATTCAGTTTGAAAAAAATAAACTCACCTGGGGATAACAAAAATTATGTGAAAAGGGCGTCATCGCGCTAAAGGAGGTGACGAGACCTTGTCGAGACCTTGTTCCACTAATCACTTGGTTTATAATTATTGTTGCTGTAACCCCTGACACATCTGAGTCTGAACCCCGTGGACTGCAGGCTAATGTGGTTCGTTTCCTGCAGTCCACCATCCTCTTTTCGGAGGACTGGGAGGAAGCTGAGAGATATTTGTACAAGCGGACAGTGGAGCCACCCGGCTATATCAGTGCCACCACTGATCAACAAGAAAAAAATAGATTGGGATCTTCATTCATTGTTTTTATGTCTAAAAGTGTAACTGAATTAGTGACTAACTCTCCATTCAAGAAAAAGTAAAGAAAATAATAACTAGTAAGAAGCTAGGACTGGTAGCTAAGTAGGGAGGAATGCAGGGGTACTAAGGAGGAGTGGGTAGATAGATAGAGAGGAGAGCATGAAGGGAGTCAGAAGGGAAAGGTAGAGAGGCAGGTATAAAGGGAAGTAGGTAGGGAGGCAAGAGGGAGGAGAGGGGAATGGAAATGGAATGGGAAGGAGGGAGAGTGAGATACAGAAAAGAAGACAGGAAGAGGAGGGAAGGAGGGAAGGAGAAAGGAATATAGGTACGAGAGAGGCACATTCAGGGAATGAGGAGGGCATAGGAAGTGAAAAACGCAGCAACACACGCACAGACAACGGACAGAAAGGCAGGCAGACAGACCAGCAAGCAGAGAGGTAGGAATATGCGAAATGAAGTAAACAGACATACGGGCAAGCACGAAGGAAAGGAAGCAGGCACATAGGCAGATATAAAGACAAGCAGACAGAACAGACAAGCAAGGGGGCACACAAGCAGAAAGGCAGGCAGGAGGCAGAGGGGTAGGCAACGGAGTAGGAACATAAACAGCAGACACACATGAATAAAGGCAAGTAGAGAAGCAAGAGACTGATAAGCAGGACAGGCAGGAAGGCAGAGAAGCAGGAAGACAGAGAGGCAGGAAGGCAGAAAGGCAGGAAGGCAGAGAGACAGGAAGGTCGAAAAGCAGGAAGGCAGAGAAGAAGGAAGACAGAGAGGCAGGAAGGCAGAAAAGCAGGAAGGCAGAGGGACAGGAAGATAGAAAAGAAGGAAGGCAGAGAAGCAGGAAACAGCAGACAGGCAGACAGGCAAGAAGGCAGAGAAGCAGGAAACAGCAGACAGGCAGAGAGGCAGGAAGGAAGAAAAGCAGGAAGCCAGAGAGAGAGAGAGAGAGAGAGAGAGAGGAGGGAGGAAGACAGAGATGCTGATAAGAAGAGAGGCAGGCGGACAGAGAGGCAGACAGGAAAACAGGCATAAATGCAATAAGGCAGGAAGACAGGGAGGTAGACACAAAAGCAAATAAGAAAGCAAACAAGCAAACAGAAGCCAAGTGCAAAGGCAGGCAGGCAAACAAACAAGGAGAAGGCAGGCAGCGAAGAGGAAACAGACAGGCATACAGTCAAACAAAAAGGCACACTGGCAAGCAAGCGACAGGCAGACAGGTAGACAAAGAGGCAGGTACGCAAGCAGGGAGGCACACAGGCACAAAAGCACGCAGGCAGGCAGTTAGGCAGACAGGCAGTCAGGGTCGTGGAATGCCAATCACGCTTATTGAACGTAAACAAACCCAGTCCCATGCTTTCACGGCGGACCAATCGATTCGGGGAGGGTGGGGAGGGCGGGGGCGGGGAGGAGGGAGGGTGGAACATAAGAACGTGGGGCGAAGGGTGAGAAAGAGGGAACGGTCGAGAGGACGGAATAGCGTGGGGAAAGGAATGAAGTAGGGTGGAGGAGGGTGTGGTTTGAGGACGTGAGGAATGGAACGTAAGAGCGGGTTGAAGAGAAGGTAAAAGCTGGGAGGAGGGCGGGGGATGGCAGAAGGGAGGATAGGGTATGATATGAGAGTGGGGGAGAATGATGGAGAGGGAAGAAGAGGCCGGAGAATGAATGGCCCTACTAACCCTGTAATTAAAACAAACAAACAAACAAACAAACAGGATACGAGAGGGCGAGGGGGCAGGGGAAGGGAAGTGAGGGTGGAAGGGAAGATAGGAAAGGGCAGGAGAGGTGTGAGGGCGGCTGGGACGGGGTAAGGTGAGGCCAGGGATGAGAGTAACATGAGAGCGAGGGTTTAGTTGGGGATGAGTTCTAAGGCAGGGTTGGGGACGGGGGGAGAGCAACATACAAGCAGGAGAGAAGGTAGGGGTGGGGGCAGGAGGAAGATGAGGGTGATAGGAACATGAAAACAAGAGGGAACTTAGCAATGTGAAGTAGCCTAAGAACAGGAATAATTGTAGTAGTAGCAGTAGAAGTGGCAGAAAAAGTTGCAGAAAAAGTAGCAGCAGTAGTTGTATCACCAAAAAATAGTAGTAGTAGTAGTAGTAGTAGTAATAGAAAGAGAAGAAGAAGGAAAGTAGTAGTAGCAATAGTGGTAGAAAGAGAAGAAGAAATGTAGTAGTAGAGGTATTATTAGTAGTAGAGGTATTAGTAGTACTAGTAGTAAAAGCAATAGTAGTAGTAGTAGTAGTAGTAGAAGTGGTAGGAGAAGCAGACGAAGAAGAAGAAGAAGAAAAAAAAAAAGAAAACGGAAAAGGAGTAGTAGATGCAGTAGTAGTTCTTGTTGATGTTGTTGTTGTTGTTGTTGCTGTTGTTGTTGTTGTTGTAGCCCCAGGTGTAGCTGAAACGTGAACCCGGTGGACTGCAGGTTGAGATTGCCCTCCTCCTGTTGTCCACCATTCCCCTTCTTGAGGACTGGAAGCTAACTGAGGGATGTTTGTATAACCAGGTGGTAGAGGTGTGCGACTATATCGGTGCCACCACATGAAGGCGTCCCTCTGCAGCACCAATTACGGGAAGGATCATGTAAGTGGAAGGGATAGTAAGGGAGGGAGAAAACGTGAGAGAGGCGGGGGGGATGGGATCGTGAAGACGGGGGTATCACTTAAGCAGGGGGGATATGTAACCAAGAGGATAATATATGAAAGCAGATGAAGGCGTGAAGGCGAGACGGGATGTGGAAGCGGGGACATGCGTAAGGGATGAGAGGATGTTTTGATAGGGGGCAGTGGAGGTGTGATGGGAGAAAAAAAAAAAACGTTAGAACGAGGAAGGATAGTAAGAGAGGTGAGGAAACGTACGAGCGCTAAAGAACAAAAGAGCGAGAGGGAACGTGGCTCTAAGGGAAGCTGGAAAGAAGGTGAATGTGGAGAGATGCTCAGGTAGGGAGAAGGTAATGTCAGGGCAGGGAGAATGGAACATAAGAATAGGAGTGGACATGACAACTGGAAGGGAAATATATGAACACGAAGACAGGAGAGTGAGAAAAGGTGAGAGAAAAAAAAGGAAACACACACACACACACACAAACACACACACACACACACACACACACACACACACACAAAGAGAGAGAGAGAGAGAGAGAGAGAGAGAGAGAGAGAGAGAGACCATTGTATGCGTGTTGGCAGGGCGGAAGGATGTAATGGCAGGAGAGTAGAAGGAACCGAGGCTAGGATTGTAAAGTTCATGGAAAAATGAATAACATTATGCTACAGAACACACTGATGTTATTTTATATCATACATCTTTTGATACCTAATGAAAATGATGTGAAAGTAAATAATAATATCAATAAATGACAATAATAATGATAATAATAATAATAATAATAATAATAATAATAATAATAATAATAATAATAATTAACATCATCCCGACCGCTTTTCCCCAAACTTTTGATATCTAATTATCTTCTTTAATACAGTATTTTTTGTATACTGCCAGATGATTATTTTTTCAGCTAAGAGATTTTCCAACTGGATTGTTAATTTACTGCTTTCCCTGACTCTTTCACTGACCCCTTGGCGACTCTTACGAAGCTGACAAAGCTGAATATAATTTTTTGGTTGTAGAAAAAATAAAACAAAAATGTCTTCCTCGTGCTGATGAGGTTCAAGAAATAAATTTGTCAACCTGAATAAAAGTTTCTACAGTCTTATCACTTTAACTAGGCGAAACATTTCATCTCTCTCTCTCTCTCTCTGAAAATCTGAGCTGTAAAAAGATTATCATTTGAATATACTACTGGTCACGAGAAAATATTATGCAAAACATTTACAGTCAAAGTTTTGTCTTATTCTGCCACTGGGCTACGGGAAATAGGATGAAAGGGAAAATCTCCGTCACGTTAAAGCGAAGGAACTATAGATACACCGAAACGTATGAAGAAACATAGCTCAGGTCCCTTCAGCCAGAGGACGTGGTTTTAATGACAGTCTGGATACATTCAGACGATTTTTAAATTATTTTTTTGTAGTTTCTTTTCTATTTAGGTTCTTTATTTACCATTCAGTACAAGCCCAACACTCTGGGGAACATTGTCGCTGAAGGCCAAGCAGCGAAGAGTGCCTGAGAGCAAAGGGTTACATTAACACATATGTGGTATAACAGGTATAGATGCAATTATCATTACAACGCAATCATGAACAGAGATACAATGAGTCGTTAGATATTTTCTCCAGTAACACTTTCGCTACGAGGGGCTTTCTAGGCTAAACAAAAACGTCTGAAGATGACAAGAACAAAACATGTAAAACATCACATTTGTTTGAGGGAACATCAGTGGAACCTTAGGGGCTTCGATGCTTCATCTTGTTCATACGCTGAATGGGTCACTGTATGTAACTCCTTCAGCCTGGTGACTTAATTTTATTTAATTCTTTTTGCTGTCGAAGGTGTTATTCAATTTTTAAAATCTTACTCTAGTGGAGAAGGGTTTACTGAAGTCCATATACTACATACCCAATTCGAAAATCAATCCCAAGTTGAGTATAAAGAAAAATGGATTATAGAATACGTCCTGTGACTTAATTCCTTCAGCGTGATGACGTATTTTTTCCTCTTCTTTTCCAGGTACCGTGGTTTGATTCGGGTAGTTAAGGGACTCATGAAGGCAATTATTTCTTCTTTTTGTCTGCCAGTTTGAAAAGCCTCTTCCAAGTATAATAAATTCGTCTGCAAGTACCAGGAACAAAAAAAAAATGTCTTTGGATTATGGGATTTAAGAGCTAGTTGCTGAATTACTCCCTGAGCTGCGGTGTGATTCTTTGAGCTAATTAATATGGTCTGACGTTGGATGGATAAACCGCAAATTAACTCACAGCAATGATGTTACTCAGTATAATTCTTAACCCTTTCACAATGGTGAGTATCGCTATCCTATAACGAAATATGCCTTTGGCCGGAACGAAGGTCGCGTACGCGTCCACACCAAATGCTTGAAGGTGCGGCCGGAAGTTCTGCATCACAGTCATCCATAGTTTTCATACACACCCGCTTTCGTCCGGTTGGGCCACTTGTATGAGTTACATGATATAAATCATTCACCCTTGCCACCAAACCTTTTGTGAGGACGGCTAGGGCGTTACAAATGCGGTCCTTGAAATCCCGTCACTGTTTTGGTGGAATGTCAGCAACTGCGCTCCACTACTAGCATACCATGAAGACTCACCTGACGGTATCTTATGTGTTGCAGATACGACTTAATCTGCTAGTGTGGGCGTGAGTGAAGCCATGGGAGTAAGAATTTGATATATGATACAGGACTGATTCTGATAATGCTGACTGAGCCGTTGCAGCAACACAAGAGAACTTGCCTCGTGGAGCGGAAAAGGATCGTTACATATGGACCACCCTGTACTTTAGGTAATATCAGACGGCTCTTTTTCTCAGATGAAAGAATCCTTCGCAAGCTAATGGAAGGAACAGGTATGTGACTGGAGAAAGTTATTCAAGGAGACAGGAGCGTAAAGAAA